>NW_025221452.1:0-296 GCF_014066325.1 Apis laboriosa
TGGTGGCGCCATCTAGCGACCGATATATTTTCTCTCGGCGTAGTACGCATTTCCAGGAATCGCGTCTGCCGCTTGTCTGAAATTTGGTGTAGGTCAGTTAGACGAGGTGCGAGCGAGAGGTCCGAATAAGCGACAAGGATGGAGATAGTAAGCGATTAAAAATTATACTTTCCTTTACACGACGATATCTCGGGAACCGGAAGTCGTATCGGAAAAATTCAAAAAGCATTTCAAAGGGCAAGGTTCTGCGCTTCTAACGATCTTTGATTCATTAACCGGAAGTCGTTGCTTTCGGA
>NW_025221453.1:0-275 GCF_014066325.1 Apis laboriosa
GATCCAGATTTCAGAAATTTTATAGATCACGGAAAAGTTGCTCCAATCTTTCGCTAAAAATTTTTCAATAAATTCATTTCCAAATCATCCATGAATTTGAAAATTTAAAAAATTTCACGATCCAGATTTCAGAAATTTTATAGATCACGAAAAAGCTCCAATCTTCCGCTAAAAATTTTTCAATAAATTCATTTCCAAAACATCCATGAGTTCTAATCGGAGAATTAAAATTTTCACAATCCAGATTTTAGAAATATATATATATATATATATCC
>NW_025221454.1:0-284 GCF_014066325.1 Apis laboriosa
TTTCGAATCGAAGATCTTTCCGTTTCTTTTATATCAGATTTTCGAGATTCGCGAATATTTCTTTGATGGGATTTTTCAAAAGGCGAAAATATTTTCGATTCTTCGAATATTTTGTTGAATATACACGGAAGATTTTTGGATTGCGCTCAATTTTCTCTCGAAAGGATCGATTTCGAATCGAAGATCTTTCCGTTTTTTTTACATCAGATTTTCGAGATTCGCGAATATTTCTTTGATGGGATTTTTCGAAAGCCGAAAATATTTTCGATTCTTCGAATATTTTG
>NW_025221455.1:0-312 GCF_014066325.1 Apis laboriosa
AAAATTAATATTTCAATTTTCTTATAGAATGGCCTGATAAATTATTCTTAGATCCCTTAAGATACGAAGAATTGAATATACAAATTTCACAAAATTAATATTTGAATGGCCTGATAAATTATTCTTAGATTACTTAAAATACGAAGAATTGAATGTACAAATTTCGTAAAATTAATATTTCAATTTTCTTGTTGAATGGCCTGATAAATTATTCTTAAATTGAATTTTACAAATTTCACAAAATTAATATTTGAATGGTCTGATAAATTATTCTTACATCCCTTAAGATACGAAGAATTGAACATATAAATT
>NW_025221456.1:0-271 GCF_014066325.1 Apis laboriosa
AGAAGATTATTAGAAAAATTATTTAATCTATTCACGTGAACGAAACGCAAACGATTGTTCCATAATACGGGGACAAAAGAAGCCGAGTAAGAAGCTGTCGAAGTCTTCAATCTAAAAATAACTTTTAACTTGCTTCGAAATTATTTCAAGAAACTTAAGAAGAAGATTATTAGAAAAATTATTTAATCTATCCTCGTAAACGAAACGCAAACGATTGTTCCATAATACGGGGACAAAAGGAGCCGAGTAAGAAGCTGTCGAAGTCTTCAAT
>NW_025221457.1:0-323 GCF_014066325.1 Apis laboriosa
TCGAATATTTTCATTTTACTTGAAAATAATGAATATTCAAGAATCTTTTTAGATTTCCACTCTAAAAAATTTAAAAATTCTTCGACGATTATTCCTCGAAAGAAGCCGAAAATTTCCATCCTCTTCCAAGATCGGATAATTTCATTTCACCTTACTTGAAAAGATTTTGAATATTATTTTTTATTTTCAAATAAATTCAAATAAATATATTTATTCGAAAATAAAGAATATTCAAGAATCTTTTTAGATTTCCACTCCAAAAAATTTAAAAATTCTTCGATTATTCCTCGAGGAGGAGGGAAGCCGAAAATATCCAAGATCGG
>NW_025221458.1:0-239 GCF_014066325.1 Apis laboriosa
CAATGTTTATAGTATATTTGAATTAATTTCATTTTGTCTCAATTATTTCTAATTGTTCCAAGTCCAAAATATTACACTTCAAAAATTCATAAGAAATTGATAAAATCGAGTGATATTGTTAATGACATTATATATAATGTTTGTAGTATATTTGAATTAATTTCATAACCTTTTTGTCCCAACTATTTCTAATTGTTCCAAGTCCAAAATATTACACTTAGCTAAAGCATAATAAGGAA
>NW_025221459.1:0-168 GCF_014066325.1 Apis laboriosa
GAGATTTGGAGGATTTGGATGATTTGGTTTTAAGAGTTTAAGTAGATTAAAGGAATATTTAAAAAATATTGGATTGAGTTTATAATTTTTGAGTCTTGAGAACTTGGAGGATTTTTTGATTCAATTGTTAATGGGATCACTTAATTTTGAGAGTTTGAGAAGATTTAG
>NW_025221459.1:241-403 GCF_014066325.1 Apis laboriosa
ATTTATATTAGGATATTTAGGATTATATTTAAAGTTTGAGATTTGGAGGATTTGGATGATTTGGTTTTGAGAGTTTAAGTTAAGATTAAAGGAATATTTAAAAAATATTGAATTGGGTTTATAATTTATAATTATAATTTTTGAGTCTTGAGAGCTTGGAGG
>NW_025221460.1:0-399 GCF_014066325.1 Apis laboriosa
TAAGAAATAAATAAAAGTTATGTTTTTTTTTAAACAATGCGTAATTTCGAACAAAATTCTATCTCTGAGAAAAACGAATATTTCAATTCAATAATTCTAAACCTACAAGAACATAAACACGTTAAAACGCATCGTGATGAAGGAATCATAAAAAAAAAAAAAGGAGCGAAACAATTCTACTTCTGAGAAAAACGAATATTCCAATTCAATAATTCTAAACCTACAAGAATATAAACACGTTAAAACGATCGCATCGTGATGAAAGAATCANNNNAAAAAAAAAAAAAAAAAAAAAAAAAAGGAGCGAAACAAAATGTTCCATAATGTAAATAAAACGCATTAATCGAAAAGGAAAAAGCGTGGAACAGTCTCTCGCGAGTCGTTTCCCATCCTCCTCCT
>NW_025221461.1:0-821 GCF_014066325.1 Apis laboriosa
TTTTAAACGAGCGTAATTGGAGTGGAACGATCTGTCATGTGCGTAGAAAAGATTGAAAGCTGATATGCGAGTTCATTTATTCGCGTTTTGTTTTCCATTGCGAGGTATATAGTATATAATCGATGACACAGAAAAGTTTCATCTGGCCAATCGTTTAAGGCTTGTTCTCCTATCATTGTAACAATCCTTATATCTCTCTTCCAATCGAAATTGCACATGAGTAATGGCAACAACGATTAATTTTATCGGAAACGATGTTTTCACTCCGTCACGTCAATTTACGATTCCGATCTCTTAAATTTTCTTCGCGCTCGAATTTTTCTCGCTCAAAATTGTTTAATTTAAAATTGTTAGAGACACGAGCAATTTTTGTGATCAACAATCAATTTTATCGGAAACGATGTTTTTGCACCGTCACAATTTCCGATTCTCTTAAAATTTTTTCGTGCCAATATCGTTCGAATTTTTCTCGTTCAAAATTATTTAATTTTAAAAACTGTTAGAGACACGGTAGTACGACATCGGTAGTTCGATTTTTGCGATTCCGCGTCAACAATCAATTTTATCAGAAACGATGTTTTTGCACACGATTTCTGATTCTCTTAAAATTTTTTCGTTCGAATTTTTCTCACTCAAAATTGTTTAATTTAAAATTTTTAGAGACACGGTTTAACATCGATAGTTCGAGCAATTTTTGCAATTCAATAATCAATTTTATCGATTTTTGCACAGTCACAATTTCCAATTCTCTTAAAATTTTTTCGTGCTAATATCGTTCGAATTTTTCTCGTTCAAAATTGTTTAATTTAAAATTTTTAGAG
>NW_025221462.1:0-274 GCF_014066325.1 Apis laboriosa
AATTAGGAGATTAAATTAAAAGGAAAAATAAAAAAATATAAAAAGATCGGAATTGGATTGGAAGAAGTATAGGATCTTTGGCAAGGAGGGGGGAGGAAAAAAATGGATAATTTTTATTTTTTTCCCTCCTTCTAAAATTAAATTAGGAGATTAAATTAAAAGGAAAAATAAGAAAATATAAAAAGATCGGAATTGGATTGGACGAAGAATAGGATCTTTGGCAAGGAGGGGGGAGGAAAAAAGTGGATAATTTTTATTTTTTTCCCTCCTTCTA
>NW_025221463.1:0-795 GCF_014066325.1 Apis laboriosa
GACGTCAAATTCGCAGAATTTCTAAAATTCTTGGAAATGACGTCAAATTCTGAGAATTTCTAAAATTCTTGGAAGTGACATCAAATTCTTGGAAATTTCCGTATGAATTGGACCTACGAAACTTTTGTCCAAAAATTCGATTTTGTATTAGGAGAACATGATACGATAGGAGGTCGATCGAAAAATTTTTCCAAGAAATGACGTCAAATTTTCGGAATCTCTAAAATTCTTGAAAATGACGTCAAATTCTGAGAATTTTCAAAATTCTTTGAAGTGATGTCAAATTCTTGGAAATTTTCAAGTGTTCGAACAATACAATGAAATTTTTGACCAAAAATTTGATTTTCTATTAGGAGAACATAATTTAAAAGGAGGTTTTACACATTTATTTATCATATATTTACCATTCTCCTACTTATTTTTTTACAATTTTTCTTAGTGTTGCCACTTTTTTAGAGCTTTAAAACATTTTTTTCGCAAATATTATAAATTATTAAAAATGCACGAAAACTACTATTTTTCATGCATTTTTAAACATTTTTTTAATTTTTTAGGAATTGAAGAATACATTGAGCACTATATTTTTTTTATTTGGAATATTTCGATTGTTTTTAATAACCTATTGCATAATGCATAATATACCGGGTGTCCGAAAAATATTATCTAATATATCTCGCTTATTTTTAGAAACATTAAAAAATGTTCCGAATAAAAGTTGAATAGTTTTAAAAGGATCATTTTCTATTGTTATTAATTTTTTTATTTATGGAAGCGTGAAGGATTTATAAAAGTGAA
>NW_025221464.1:0-207 GCF_014066325.1 Apis laboriosa
TTTTGGAATTGCGGGATACGCGAGGGTTCGAAGGCTGATTACCGTTAATTGCGGTTGATACGTAGTAGGGAGGGGGGGGAATACCATTTCGATCGGATTAGCGGGCGGAGGCGATCGGGAGCCGATGTACACGGTATATACACGCCGTTTCCAAATCGATATAATTATAACTCGGTCCGGTTTTCCTTCGTTCCTCGTGGAAAACAC
>NW_025221465.1:0-1341 GCF_014066325.1 Apis laboriosa
TATTTAGTTGATATATAATCCATTCTTTTATTCTCATTCATTTATTTTCTCACTTGTGTCTTGATTTCTTTGCACATTTTTTAATAAACTTACTTATTTTTACAACAATTCTTTTATTTAGTTTTTCATTTATTTACACATTTATTTATCTAGATATTTGTCTAAAAAATTCATTACACAATTTTTTGTAAATTTTTTTCCTTTATTCCTTTTTATATATTTATTAATCTATTTATTAATTCTTTATTCATTTAAGTATTTAATTGATATATAAACCAATCATTTATCCTTATTCATTTTTTTTCTTTTGTATACTCATTTCTTTGCATATCTTTTACAAACATTTTTCTTTTTATATAGTTTTCATTTGTTTATTTTTGAATTATTTAATTGTTTATTTTTTTTATGCAAATATTTAGTTACTACTTTTTCTTTTTTTTTTNATATATTTATTTAAAATGCCATACACATGTTTACACATACACATAGCTATATATATATATATATATATTTTTATTATATATGTATTATATTAAATACATAATATGTATTTATTATACATAAATATTCATTTATAAATTTCTTTTATAATAAAGTAATTGAAATTATATGAATATAATTATATAAATATGAAATATTACGTTGAATAATTACAAAAAACATTTCAATTATTCTGAACAGCATACATATGTAAGGATGAATTAATAAATTAATTTTAATACAAAAGTCTAAAAATAACAGTAATTGAAATCGAAATTTCACTGTTGTAATACATACTCAATATCTATTCGTAATTATAACAAAAAAATCAGAACGAAAATTAAAAATGAACAATTACATATAATTAATTAATAAGTATATTAGTAAATAAAAATTAAATAAATCCCCAAAAGAGAAAAAATAAATCAAGAAATAAACATGATACAATCTTAAAATAACAGTATATTTTAATTATTCTAACCATAAAACACATAAATATAAGCTTATAAAACAAAATTAAAATAAAAGTCTTCATAATAATAATAAATTATTATTTGTTTATTTATTCTTTAATTTATACAATTTAAATTTTATTATTATAAACCTTATCTTCATTATAAATAAAAAAATAAACAACTAAATAAATGGAACAGCAAATAAACAAATGGATTGTTACAATAAGAATTAAGTTTATTAAAAATATGCAAATCAAGACACAAGTGAGAAAATAAATGAATAAGAATGAAAGAATGGATTATATATCAACTAAATGGATAAAAGAAAAGAATCTATAAAAAATTGTTTAATGACTTTTTTAGATAAATGTGTATATAAATAAATGTGTAAGAAAATGAAAAACTA
>NW_025221466.1:0-337 GCF_014066325.1 Apis laboriosa
TTCAATAATATAATAATCTTTCGAAGCTTTGCTTAGGTTACGTTAGGTTACGTTAGGTTAGCTTAAAAAACTCTGCAAATTCGATAATGATAATCTTTCGAAGCCTTGGTTAGGTTAGGCTAGATTAAAAAACTCTGCAAATTCGATAATGATAATCTTTCGAAGCCTTGGTTAGGTTAAAAAACTGCAAATTCAATAATATAATAATCTTTCGAAGCTTTGGTTAGGTTAGGTTACGTTAGGTTAGCTTAAAAAACTCTACAAATTCGATAATAATAATCTTTCAAAGCCTTGGTTAGGTTAGGTTAGATTAAAAAACTCTGCAAATTCGATAATG
>NW_025221467.1:0-250 GCF_014066325.1 Apis laboriosa
TAATGTTAAATTTTTATCTATAGCGCCTTCGCCGTGAAGCTGAACCGGAAGCTGAACCGGGCAATAATCGTCCAGTATATATTCCACAGCCAAGACCACCTCATCCGGTAAATATTTAAATATAAATTATATTATAAATTTAAAAATATTATAATTTTTAATGTTAAATTTTTATCTATAGCGCCTTCGTCGTGAAGCTGAACCCGGCAATAATCGTCCAGTATATATTCCACAACCAAGACCACCTCAT
>NW_025221468.1:0-146 GCF_014066325.1 Apis laboriosa
CCCTTATATTTTCAACATTGTTCTAGAAAAAATTTCTAATACCTATCAAATTGATAAAACAATTAATAATTGCATCAAACGACGACGATCGAAAGTTAAAATCGGAAATCCTTCTCTCTTAATCATTCCTATTAAAAATTCAATTC
>NW_025221469.1:0-317 GCF_014066325.1 Apis laboriosa
GTAAAAAAAAAAATTAGTATAATTCACTAATAAAAAGAAGTTTTACTTCAATTTAGATGCTTTGTCGATAATCTTGATATCATTTATTACATAGTAAGTAGTAGAAGAATATAATTTAACTATAATTTGAATATTGAATATTGAAATCATGAAGTTACGTTAGGATAATCATCCAAGACTGAAGAAGCTGAAGTATTTTCGAAACTATTTCTAGCTTATTGATATACTCGAATGCGAAAATATTTATATAAATTAAATTATTGTTACGAATCGTAATTAGAATTGGTGAAAAATAAAAAAATTTTTATATTATCTCG
>NW_025221470.1:0-286 GCF_014066325.1 Apis laboriosa
TGGAGGAATATCTTTTTCGAAAAAAGAAAAAAGAAGGGAGGAAGGAGAAGGAGAAAATGAAGGGAGGATTAGTTATAGCAAACGCTTATTAACGAATCTTTTTTTTTTAATCGAAATTCAAAATTCCAAATTCGATTCTTTCTCCTGGAGGANATTCGATTCCTTCTCGTGGAGGAATATCTTTTTCGAAAAAAAGAAAAAAGAATGGAAGGGAAGGGGGGAGGGACATGAGGAGAAAATGAAAGAGGAATTAGTTAGCAAACGCTTATTAACGAATCTTTTTTTT
>NW_025221471.1:0-352 GCF_014066325.1 Apis laboriosa
TTGTATCTGTATCTCGTTTTGTTTAATGTAAACTTTAATTGTTTATAATTTAATAAATTAGCCTCGAACAACATTTTGATATACTAATTTTTGTTTATTTTAGCTTCTAGAATTAATCTTGCAAAAATGTTGCGTAAATATATTAACATTCTGTATATATATATATATATTTCTTTTTTAAGTAAAACAATTTGATTGTATTCAATATACTACATAATGTACAGTTCTCATTATATTTTTTTTTTTTCACTACTATGAAATAATCTAACTACAACTAAAAATTAATATTGCATAATATATAAAAATATGACTGTATAGGCAAAAAAAATAATCTTTACATTATATTAATTTT
>NW_025221472.1:0-353 GCF_014066325.1 Apis laboriosa
TGTTCGATATCTTTTTTTCTAGGAATTCAGATCTAATTTTACAATTTTTCGCAATATAATATTTTTCGTAATAAATAATAATATATTATAATAAATTTCATAATATTTCAGAAATGTAATATAGCTATAGTTAAATAATTTAGAAAACTCATTCTCTCTCTCTCTCTCTCTCTCTCTCTCTCTCTCTCTCTCTCTCTCTCTCTCTTTTTGTGAGAAAACGGACGCTTCCAGGAAATCTTCACGATCTTTTCGTAACTCGAACGAGATTGAATTTGATTCAAAATTAGACTCGAACGTGTTCCAGATAAATTACCAATTAAATTGTCATTATTATTAAATTTCGATGGAAATTT
>NW_025221473.1:0-975 GCF_014066325.1 Apis laboriosa
AGAAACGTGATTTGTTGTAAGCGAAATATTTTATGTAATTCGAAATACTTTTTTTTCTCGAGATTTGGAAATTTTCGAATGGTCGTTAGATTTATTTAGAAATAAAGAAATGGAGTTATCTTCTTGGGTTGGAAGAAAATTATACGTTTGTTGTAAGCGAAATATTTGTAAATATTGTATAAATATTATATTCGTAAATATTGTATTCGAAATGCTTTTTTTTTCTCGAGATTTGGAAATCTTCGAATGGTCGTTAGATTTATTTAGAAATAAAGAAATGGAGTTATCTTTTTGGGTTGGAGGAAAATTATACGTTTGTTGTAAGCGAAATATTTGTAATTCGAAATGCTTNGAAATTTTCGAATGGTCGTTAGATTTATTTAGAAATAAAGAAATGGAGTTATCTTCTTGGATTGGAGAAAAATTATACGTTTATTGTAAGCGAAATATTTGTAATTCGAAATGCTTTTTTTTTCTCGAGATTTGGAAATTTTCGAATGATTTATTTAGAAATAAGTTAGATTTATTTAGAAATAAAGAAATGGAGTTATCTTCTTGGGTTGGAGGGAAATTATACGTTTGTTATAAGCGAAGTATTTGTAATTCGAAATGCTTTTTTTTCTCGAGGTTTGGAAATTTTCGAATGGTCGTTAGATTTATTTAGAAATAAAGAAATGGAGGATCTTCTTGGGTTGGAGGAAAATTATACGTATCTTTGAATAAGTATTCAAATTTGTTTAATTAATTTTCTAAGAAAGAAAAAAAAACATATTATATATATAGACGAAAGGAGTATATTGGAGGAATAAAATTGGGTTCCATTTATAAACAATAATTCAATTTAATCTGGTTTCGAATCGGAAAAATAACAAAGTTTCGATTTTCTAAACTTTTGAATTTCGAAAAATTTCAAAAAAATAACACAAAGCTTCGATTTTCTAAACTTTTGAATTTCGAAAAATTTCGAAAAAAATA
>NW_025221474.1:0-1762 GCF_014066325.1 Apis laboriosa
GCGGCATGTCATGCTTCGTTGCTTTGAAAAAGGTAATAGTGAAAATGATACTAAAAATGAGATTTGTGTTTACAAGAATAGTGCGACTATTACGATCGTCCGGAATTGGTTTCAGAAATTTAATGCTGGCAATTTTGATTTGAAAGATGAAGATTGCAGTGGTCGCCCAGCAACGAATACGGAACTTATCAAGGCCATGCTCGCTGAAAATTCGCGATATAGTGTGCAAGAGATAGTGGATGCCACATTTCCAGGAAAAGGATACATAATCATCTGATCAGAATGGAATATATCAATCGATGTAAAGTTTGGATTCTACAACTATTGACCGGTCTTATAAACCGTATCTCTATGTGCAATTTGCTTTTCCAGCGATATGAAAGACATTTCTTAAAGAGGTTTATCACTGGAGACGAAATTTGGATTTTGTATCAAAATGCATTTGATTTAAGGATAATAAAACTTCAACTGTCACAACTTCACCCAAAGAAAGTTCTTTTCTCTATTTGGTGGGATTGGAAAGGTGTACTCTACTATGAGCTGTTTTTTCAAAGTGAAACCATCAATTCTGCAAAATATTGCAATCAGCTTGATAAATTGAAAGACGCCATAGAAGAAAAACGGTCAAAAATTGGCGAACCGAGGCCATCACGACAAACCGCATGTTGCATTGACTGTAAGAGAAAAGCAAAATAAAAACGCATCTCGAGGAAAATTTTGCAAAACCTCAACAATTTTGGAGAAAGAGAATAATGACGCTTCTTGAGAGATGGAAGAAGGTGATAAAGTAGAACGGTTCATATATAATGCAAAAAATTAAACAACAAATATCCTGTATTCATTTCATATTAAAAAGAAGAAAGAAACTTATGGATACCCTAATAGATCAAATATTTTTTGCTAAAAGGATATTAGATGTAGAATTCAATTTAATGCAACACATGTAGAAGACGAGACGAACTCACTGCAGACGAGATTTGGATTTTGTATTAAAATGTGCATCGAAAACGCATTTCGTCCAAGGACAATAGAGACCTTCAACCGTCGCGAAGCCTGGATTTCAGAAGAAAGTTCTTTTATCCATTTTGTGGGACTGGAAAGGTGTAGTCTACTACGAGCTCCTTTCTCAAGGTGAAACCATCAATTCTGCCAAATAATCAGCTTGATAAATTGAAAGCCGCTATAGCAGAAAAACGGCCAGAATTGGCGAACCGACGAGGCTGTTGTTTTTCATCACGCAAAACCGCATGTTGTATTAACTGTAAAAGAAAAACTGTTACAGTTTGATCGGGACGTTCTACCTTATCCTCCGTACTCCTCAGATCTTGCTCCATCCGACTATTACTTCTTCCTGTTATTAAAAAATTCTCTTTGTGATAAACGGTTTCAGTTCGTAAATAAAAACGCACCTCGATGAATATTTTGCAAATAAGCCTGAACAATTTTGGGAAGAGGGAATAATGAAACTTCCTGAGAGATGGAAGAAGATGTTAGAGCAAAGCGGTTCTTAAAGAACAAATATCGCGTATCATTTCGTATCAAAAAACTTGTTTCCGTTATTAAAAAATTCTCTTCGTGATAAACAATTCTAATCCGTAAACGAAATAAAAACCTCGATGAATATTTTGCAAATAAGTCTCAACAATTTTGAGAAGAAGGAATAATGAAGCTTCTTGAAAGATGGAAGAAAATATTAAAGCAGAGAGGTTTATATAACAAAATAAATCAAGAATCTTAAATAACAAATATCGCGTATTCATTT
>NW_025221475.1:0-791 GCF_014066325.1 Apis laboriosa
CGTATGTTTATTTAGCTTCCTCTTTTTCTTTCCAACAAAGAAGTCTTATTTCAATTCGACCAAAACCTATTTTCACGATTCTAAAATTCATCTCTTCGTTTCTTTTTATTTAGATTCTTTTTTAAATATAAATTCTTACATATTTTCATAATATTTACGATTCATATTCATAATATTCATTCATATGTTTATTTAGCTGTCTCTTCTTTTTTTTTTCTTTCCAACGAAGAAGTCTCATTTCAATTCGATCAACAGTTCATTNGCTCATTTTCACAATTTCACGATTCTAAAATTCATCTCTTTTCTTTTTATTTAGATATTTTTTTTTAAATATAAATTCTTACATATTTTCATAATATTTACGATTCGTATGTTTATTTAGCTTCCTCTTTTTCTTCCCAACGAAGAAATCTCATTTCAATTCGATCAAAGCCCATTTTCACGATTCTAAAATTTATCTCTTCGTTTCTTTTTATTTAGATTCTTTTTTTTTAAATATAAATTCTTACATATTTTACGATTTTCTTACATAGTTTACGATTCATATTCATAATATTCATTCATATGTTTATTTAGCTCTCTCTTCTTTTTTTTTTTTCTTTCCGAAACGAAGAAATCTCATTTCAATTCGATCAAAGCCCATTTTCACGATTCTAAAATTCATCTTTTTGTTTCTTTTTATTTAGATTCTTTTTTTTTAAATATAAATTCTTACATATTTTCATAGTTTACGATTCATATTCATAATATTCATTCATACGTTTATTTAGCTGTCTCTTCTTTTTTTTTTC
>NW_025221476.1:0-248 GCF_014066325.1 Apis laboriosa
TAAGTACATAAAATAATATAATGTAAAATTTCTAGTAAGATATATTATTTTTATATATAATATTCGAGAAAATTTAATTTATAATTTTAATGAGTTTATTAAAGTCATATAATTTCTTTTTTTAAATAAAAAATTATTTTATACTGCAGATTAGAATCTTCAGATGGTACATCTTTATTTAGAGGACCAGAAGGTACTCAAGTTAGCGCAACAGAACTACGGAAAATTAAGGTAGATATTCACAGAGT
>NW_025221477.1:0-256 GCF_014066325.1 Apis laboriosa
GAGGATAGTGCCATTCGTCTCTGGCTTTGCTTATCGATTTTTCGAATTTCGCGGTCGCGGTCGTGATTTGCTTTCGAAACGAACGTTGCGCTCGAGATTCTGTGCATGTTCGGAGAATGATCATTGCGATCGTTGGTCGTCCATGTGCATTTAGCGTCCGCGATTTAGTCCCTTTTTTTTTTCTTTTTTTCTTTGATTTGCGATTAGTGAATCTCGAGCCTAGACTTAAGTTTCAGCGGGCATTGCGCCCGAAGGA
>NW_025221478.1:0-485 GCF_014066325.1 Apis laboriosa
CCTCCCTCCCTCCCCCTCGGCTATCTTCGAGAGCCTCGCCTAACTTCATCGCGACGAGTGCGCCTCGAGATAAACGCGAAATTGTACGCGTTTGTCCGGTTCAAAGTTGCACGCCAACGTCCAACTTTCCGTTTCCCGTCCCACCCCGTCTCGTTTACCCCTTTGTGCGCGACGCCTATCTTTCGGTTCGCGAAACAGCGAAATCGATTCGATCGGGAGAGATTCGTAAGAGAGAAACTTTCGTTATTATTCGTTATTCGTCATTCGTTACAGGTATAGAATATCTCTCGAGTGGAATAGAGGGAAAGGAGGATTCGTCTGGCAAGATGGATTGATTCGGAGGATGGAAAGTTGCTTTCGTCGCTTTGTTTCACTAGCGAAAAAGAAAAAGAACGAGGAAAGGAGAAACGCTCGTATTACATTTGAAATTAGAGATTAAAAGTGGGAGATCGATTTTGCGGACGTTCTGCCGCGTAATAAAGTGG
>NW_025221479.1:0-1116 GCF_014066325.1 Apis laboriosa
ATGTTTATTTACAAAAATTTTTCGAAATTTTCGAAAATTTTAAAAAATTATTTGTAAAATACTTACCTTTACTTACCTTCTATTTACTTACCTTTTTACAGCTACTTTTTTGTATTATATATTTTTCAACAGTTTCCTTAATTCTATATACTTACCTTTACTTACCTTTACTTACCTTTTTATAGCTACTTTTTTTATTGTGTAGTTTTCAACAGTTTCCTTAATACTATATATTTACCTTTACTCACCTTTACTTACCTTTTTACAGCTACTTTTTAAAGTACTTTTCAACTGTTTCCTTAATTTTAGATATACTTATCTTTACTTACCTTTTTACTTACTTTTTTACAGCGGTCTTTTCCGGCATTAATTTTTCAACAATTCTCTTAAATTTACATACTGTCTTTATATATATTATTTTGAATATCTCGTTTATTTTTCATAATATTAAAAAACGTTTCAGATAAAAGTTAAATGGTTTCGAAAGGGAGATATTCTTATAATCTTAATTTTTCCATATGTTGATCCATAGAAGATTTATGAACGTTAATGTTGATTTTTTAAATAGAATTTTAGATTCTTTAATGCTTCAATAAATGCATCTTATCATTCTCTATAAAAAAAAGTATTAAATCCCATATAGCAAATAACTCAGTAGTTTAAAAAATAATTTAATTTGATTAAATATTTTTTAAACTTTTAATGGTTTTATGCTATGAATGCCTTAATACTTTTTTATAAAGAATATCGTGTTGCATTTATTAGTTCATTGAAAGATATATAATTCTAATTAAAGAAACAATGTTAATTTCCATAAGGCTTCAATGCGTCCATTTGTGAAAAAATTAAAGAAGAGAACATACCTCTGTTCAAACCATATAATTTTTATCTCATTTTTTAATATCTCATTATGAAACATTAATGAGATATTAAAATAATAACCCATCCTACATTTCCTTCAATCCCTTAGAATTAAGTAAACTGTTAAAAAATGACTAATTCCTGAGAATATGATATAAAAGGTAAGTACAAGAAGGTAAGTATAAAAGGTAAGTATAAAACTTGTGCCACCTCCTATTAAATTATATTCTCCTAATACAATCTCAAAAATTCGAC
>NW_025221480.1:0-394 GCF_014066325.1 Apis laboriosa
CAAACAAGAGAATTTTCGTTTATTTACAAATTTTAATATAAAGAAGAATCTTGCAAATAATTTTTGATTTCATTCTTCTGTTTTTTAACAAATTTCAAAAGTTAGATTTTTGTTCCATGTTTCAAGTTTATAAATTGTTCTGAACCAATAGGGAATGAAGATCGTTCAAACAAGAGAATTTTCGTTTATTTATAAATCTTAACAGAAAGACGAATCTTGCAAATAATTTTTGATTTCATTCTTCTGTTTTTTAACAAATTTCAAAAGTTAGATTTTTGTTCCATGTTTCAAGTTTATGAATTGTTCTGAACCAATAGGGAATGAAGATCGTTCAAACAAGAGAATTTTCATTTATTTACAAACCTTAATATAAAGAGGAATCTTGCAAATAATT
>NW_025221481.1:0-1026 GCF_014066325.1 Apis laboriosa
AAAAAAATATTCTAATTAGAAGCAAATAAGATAGCGCGTATGTTGTTAAAAATGCAAATTCTTCCGTTCCACTTTCTTTTTTTTTACTTTTATTTTACCTTTCTTTGTGCGCGTTTTCACACTTAAATATTTAACGGCCGCTGCGTCTGCTCGTTATTATGCCGCTACGCGCTTTCTCAAAAGACAGGATTTAAAGGTATGCATTAAATACGCGTTGGTCGTGTTTTAATCCAACGCGGATGCGATCCACGTTCTACACACGTATATGTATATACACACACATACACACACCTGTTTCCTCGAATAATACGTTTGGAAAGAAAAATATGGGGCGCGGAAAATTCCATTCGTCTTCGTTCCATCTACGAATACGCGATCTTTATGTACCGCGAAACAACCCCTTTTGGGATCGGGAGGGAGGAAGGAATAATCGAGCGGAGGGGAGGGTGCAAGGATCGGTCGCCGAGGAGGAGAGATTCCTGGAAACCGCGACTCGACGCGAAATTCCACGCGCGACTTCGTAAAGCCGTGATTCCCCAGAAGACAATCAATCAGTTCGCGCGAACGAGCGGACCGCTTTCTCTCCTTAAAGGATAAATATTTTATAATATATTCGTAAATCTTGAATTCTATTTACACAAATCATTGAATAGAGTTTGAGGAATTGGAATTCTTTTTTTTGGAACGTTCTTTCTTCAGCTCAAATATTATATTAGTTTTACATTTTTTGTATACTTTTATATTTTATTTATACAAACCATTGAATAGAGCTTGAGGAATTGGAATTCTTCTTCTTGGAATGTTCTTTCTTCAGTTCAAATATCACATTAATTTTATTGTATATTTTTATATTCTATTTATACATTGAATAGAGTTTGAGGAATTGGAATTCTAAGCTTATTAATATCAATAACACTAGCATTTATAGATTATGTTCTTTCTTTGGCTCAAATATCATATTAGTTTTACACTTTTTATATTCTATTTACACAGATCATTGAATAGAGTTTGAGGAATTGGAATTCT
>NW_025221482.1:0-382 GCF_014066325.1 Apis laboriosa
TCCACTTTGCAAAACTATCGCAACGAGAGAGATCGTTACATCAATCGATAAAAGAAAACAGAAGAAAATAAGATCAAAGGGGGAAAAAATTTAAGAAGAAAAAACCATCAATCATTGCCAACCGTCATCACGACTTACGTCAATGGACTTACGAGAAACACTGGACTGGATGATACTTTCCAGTCGTGACCAATTAAGAGTTACGACAATGATCTGGCAGAAGAATCGTCTTATGTCCTGACGACCCAGGAAGGAACAAGGAATAAATCCCCGACCACCGGAGTCGAATTACGAGGACGACGATCGACCACTAGATCTAACTCTGCTCGAGTATTCGAAGATACCAATCGGCCAGAGCGCGGACCCTTGACTGGCCACCGGA
>NW_025221483.1:0-760 GCF_014066325.1 Apis laboriosa
CTCCGACACCCGAGCTTAATACTACTTTCATACTCTAAATTTACGTACCTTTTCCTGAAATCGACTGACGATAGTTAATGATCATTGCGTGAATCGCGACATAAAGTCGTATCTATCTCGATTTTAATTATCAATAAAAATTTATTGCATTACTAAAATTTAATAATTGATATCAATTTAATAACATATTGTAGTAATATATTATAATAATATATAATATATATAATTTTATAATAACGAAATTAATATTAACGAATATTAACGAAATTGTAAATTGCATAATTGGTAATATAATAAATGAAAATGAAAATCGTAACGACGCAATTCCACAACCTAATCGCACACATACACAATGTGGAAAATACGTCGTGCACGATCACTAACTTATCGTCAGTCGCAGATAAAAACTTATAAACTATGATCATCATGCCCATTGCCTCTCTCTTATCCAAGTAACACCTGGGCACGTGAGTAAGATCGTGGCAATGGACACGGAAGGGGTTAAACCTGAAAATCCTGAACTAAAAAGATATTATAAGTATCTATTTTTTCTCTAACGGACTAATTTATTTTATCATTTATTTTTACTTCAAATTTTATTTGAATGACTCTAATTTTATTAAATATTAAAATTATAATATCTAATAGACAAAAGAAAAATAAATAACAAATTTATTTATAGCAAAAAGTACTAAATGCAAAATAAAATAATTGAATTAAAAATTAAAATTAACATTAATAGAAATAACCTCAGGCGATT
>NW_025221484.1:0-572 GCF_014066325.1 Apis laboriosa
TAATATTAAGAATTTAACATTTTCAGCAGTCCATTTCTATATTCATTCTACATGCTTCTAATCAACCACTATTTTTTTTTATTTAAGAAAAATGCATAAATTATATTATTCACCAAAAATAATTCATCAAATACCTCTCTTCACTTATTTTTCTCAACGGGAAATTACGAAGAATTATTTCTCACAATGAAAGTTTAGAAATCTTCACTTCTCTCTATATGTTTTACTCTTGACCTACATCACTTTACTTTTACTGTTCTTCTCTTATTTGATTTTTCGCCCCCTTATATAATCGCGTCACCTTTTTCAAGCTATAATTAAAAGCTGTTGAAATTTCTTCATCAACGCGTCCTTCGATGCTCAGATCAACCATTTCTCCCATTTAGTGATAGATTCGCACGTAACGATCACTTCTCTTCCCTTTTTCGTTTAATCTCTTTGTTAAACAAAATTATTTCGACGAAATTGATATCTCGATTTTTACTCGAGAATAATGCAAAATAATATTTTTCCCGCGTATGACAATTAATACAAATTTTAAAAAGAAACTAGAATTTGATTATTTCGCATAA
>NW_025221485.1:0-219 GCF_014066325.1 Apis laboriosa
AGTAAGTAACGAGGACGGAGATAATAAACGAGTAAAAATTACCTTTGTCTTTACACGACGATATCTCGGCAACCGGAAGTCGTATCGGGATAAATAAAAAAGCATTTTAAAGGGGAAGGTTCCGCGCTTCTATTGGTCTTTCATTCGTTGACCGGAAGTCATTATCTTCCGAGTTACAGCGGTTCAACTTTTTCCTAATTTTAATAAGGTTTGATCATA
>NW_025221486.1:0-413 GCF_014066325.1 Apis laboriosa
GTATAATATTTAAGTTAAGTTAAAAAGAGCATATCTTTATATACGAAATGCGCTCATAATAAAATTAATATAAATATCTATCTTATATCGTATTTAAAACTAAGACTTAAAACTAAGGCGTTGATCCATCGACGAGCTCTTAAACTAACTTAATTCTACATCTTAACTTAAATACTTAATATTAAAATATTAGCATCCGTATTAAAAACACTCTCCAATTCTAACTTAAAGCGAAATAAATTCACAATAAAATTCATAATATTGAATTTCTAAATTCTGAATTTATACATTCGTATAAATAAACTCTAATTTAAAAAAAAAAAGAAAAAAAAGCAAAAGAACAAAGTAACGAATAAAGAGAAAAATGAATATGAATATAAAAAAGAAAAAAATCAACCTCCTAAAAAAATCAA
>NW_025221487.1:0-839 GCF_014066325.1 Apis laboriosa
CCCGCCCAACCGATTCCTGCCACCGTTGCATGACATGTGGTTGACAGTGAAAAAAAAAGGAGAGAGATGAGAAGTCAATAACAATGAAGAACAAACAAATTGAGAATAAATTGAGGAAGAATTAAAATAGAAAAACGATTCCAAAAAGAAAATGCGAAAATGAAAATAAGATATAAGAAAGGAATTGAGATTTTTATTTTTCGCTTCAAGTTAGAGGAGTATGTTTTGATATAGAATGCGCTTATAATTAAAAAAAAAAACTTAATTCTATATAACATAATCTATCAACTTATTCTAACTAATACCTGCGATCCAGTCTATCATAATTAATATCAAAATAATTAAAAAAAATTATGCAAGAGTTTAGACTGGATTGCAAGTGTGCGTAGCTCTTGGCTTGCCATCGCTTTCTAAAAACTATTACTGATGAAATATATATGTGTAATATTTTTAAATTTCGAATATTTTATTAAAATATAAAAATATTTTAAATATTTAAAAAAATTATAAAAATATTGTAATATTTTATTAAAAATATTGTAATAAAAGTGTTTGTAGTAATATATGATTTTGAAAAATAGAATTATTTTGAAAGCGATATCAATTACCGGGTCTCACCGACAAGGAGGTGGCTACGCATCGAGACCCACCTAAAGCTAAAAAATAAAAACAAGACAATTAAAATTAATGACGAAAATTAAATTAAATTAATGACAAAAATTAATGACAAAAATTAAATTAAATTAAATAGAAAAAATGAAATGTAGAAAAATTTATATTAAATTAAATTAAATTAATCGCACACATTATCACACACATACACAAAAATATTTACATTA
>NW_025221488.1:0-240 GCF_014066325.1 Apis laboriosa
ATAAATAAAATTCTAACAATTCGATCAAATATATAATCCCATCCACTTTGCAAACCATTGCAACGAGAGAGATCGTTGCATCAATCGATAAAAGGAAATAGAAGAAAATAAGATGAAAGGGGGGAAAAAATTTAAGAAGAAGAAACCATCAATCGATCATTGCTAACCGTCATCACGACTTACGTCAATGGACTTACGAGAACCACTGGACTGGATGATACTTTCCAGTCGTGACCAATT
>NW_025221489.1:0-1802 GCF_014066325.1 Apis laboriosa
ACACTGTTAGGATTACAGAGGAGGCGACGTACGGGTTCGAGTCGTACATAGTGACCAACAGGAGCGTAATTTATGGGCGCATCGATGGGCGTGGATCAGCTTACAAAGGCAGCAAGATGCTATTCGAGATCTATCGACGACTCGGCACCGTCGAGATCGAGGATCAGATTGTTATCACGAGGTGGTGTTGAAGTTATATATTTATTATTGGATAAATACTTTAACAGAGAATTTTACGTTTTCAGAATCCTGCAGCAAAAGTATTCGTGGATCGATTCAAACAGGACGGGTATATGGGGTTGGAGTTACGGCGGTTTCTCGACCGCCATGGTGCTGGCCACCGACACCGAATCGGTGTTCAAATGTGGTATATCAGTCGCACCTGTGACCTCCTGGATTTATTACGGTAATTTCACGTTCTCATAAAGTCCGTTTAACACGTTAAAAATATCTTCACGAGTTCACAATCCCCTTGTAAAAGAACCGTGAATCTAAATTCGATGTTTCTTCTTTCTTCTTTGTGGGAAAATAAAAAAAGGATCTCTGAATTTCTCACATTTTTTTGTATATGGTTCATGGCTTAAAAGTATCTTCACGAGTTCACAATTCTCTTGTAAAAGAACCATTTAAATTCAATGATTCGATATTTCTTCTTTTTTCCTTCTTCTCTGTGGAAAAATAAAAAAGGGATGATCTCTGAATTTCTCAGATTCTTTGTACACGGAATGGCTCAAAAATATCTTCACAATCTCCTTGTAAAAGAACCGTGAATCTAAATTCGATGATTCGATATTTCTTCTTTCTTCTTTGTGGAAAAATAAAAAAAGGATCTCTGAATTTCTCAGATTCTTTGTACACGGTTCATGGCTTAAAAGTATCTTCACAAGTTCAGAATTCCCTTTGTAAAAGAACCATTTAAATTCGATGATACGATATTTCTTCTTTTTTTCTTCTTCTCTGTGGAAAAATAAAAAAAGGATGATCTCTGAATTTCTCAGATTCTTTGTACATGGAACAGTTCATGGCTTAAAAATATCTTCACAATACGCTTGTAAAAGAACCGTGAATCTAAATTCGATATTTCTTCTTCTCTGTGAAAAAATAAAAAAAGGATAATTCTTTGAATTTCTCAGATTCTTTGTACATGGAACAGTTCATGGCTTAAAAATATCTTCATAATCCCCTTGTAAAAGAACCGTGAATCTAAATTCGATATTTCTTCTTTCTTCTTTGTGGAAAAATGAAAAAAGGATCTCTGAATTCCTCACATTCTTTGTACATGGAACAGTTCATGGCTTAAAAATATCTTCACAAGTTCACAATTCCCTTTGTAAAAGAACCATTTAAATTCGNCTTTGTACACGGTTCATGGCTTAAAAGTATCTTCACGAGTTCACGATAAAAGAATCATAAATTTAAATTCGATATTTCTTCTTTTTTCCTTCTTCTCTGTGGAAAAATAAAAAAAGGATAATTCTTTGAATTTCTCAGATTCTTTGTACATGAAACAGTTCATGGCTTAAAAATATCTTCACAAGTTCACAATTCCCTTTGTAAAAGAATCATTTAAATTCGATGATTCGATATTTCTTCTTTCTTCCTTCTTCTCTGTGGAAAAATAAAAAAAGGATAATTCTTTGAATTTCTCAGATTCTTTGTACATGAAACAGTTCATGGCTTAAAAATATCTTCACAAGTTCACAATTCCCTTTGTAAAAGAACCATTTAAATTCGATGATTCGATATTTCTTCTTTCTTCCTTCTTCTCTGTGAAAAATAAAAAAAGGATAATTCTTTGAATT
>NW_025221490.1:0-220 GCF_014066325.1 Apis laboriosa
CGCAATTCGCGTGAATTCGCTATTATTATTCTTCGCTTATCGATCCAAATTTTATCACTTTAATATTAATATTAGATTGCAAGACATGAAACGCGAAACTCGTAAACCTTAGTTAACTTATATTTTGCTTAATGTATTTTGACCTTGTCCTCTTATACTTTCTCTGTGTAATAACTTATTTTTTTGTATTATGTTTAACTGTGTTTTGAGAAATTGGAAT
>NW_025221491.1:0-242 GCF_014066325.1 Apis laboriosa
TTCACCATTGTTCGTAAACCACAAATACAAATCGAAGCTCGACGGAATTGGAAATGTTCTTTTTTTTTTTTTTTTNGAGAGGGAAACTGATCGAAATTTGGTAGACGAACGCGAGATCTCAGCTTCAGAAAAATCACGCGCCGATCTTGACGTATAATAATTCGAACAAATTCTCCTCGAATATCTCCTCGCTGATATATCACACTATATGCATATATAAAACGATTCATTAGAAATGGTTT
>NW_025221492.1:0-224 GCF_014066325.1 Apis laboriosa
AAGAAGAAAAGAAGAATTCTATTATACTTGATGTTAATTTATTTAATCCATTGATCGTTATATATCCTTCAATGATAATTTTTATCGTTTTGCACTTTTCTTTCCAGTCAAAATTAATTGAGAAACGTAATTGAAATAGTGTCTGATCTGAATGAAAGAAGAAGAAAAGAAAAATTCTATTAATTATCTATGTGATTAATTTTAATCTATCGATCGTTCATTGA
>NW_025221493.1:0-338 GCF_014066325.1 Apis laboriosa
ACTTTTTTATCGCATAATTATTTGTTTCGCTATTTCATTAATAAGTTCATCGATAAAAAATAGTTTAAAAAAATCTAACGGTTCATTTATATTCAAAGATACTTGCGGTCCTACAAATTATATTTTTCGCAATATATTTTTCGATTTTATGCATATTATCCATTTGCAATTTTCTGTGTCTTCTATCTTCACTTGATTGCTTACACATTCGCTATCTATTATTCTTATTTTTCGCCTTCTTATTTCATCTCTATGTTCATTATTGCTTTCTCTATCGTTAATTTCTTTACGAATAAAAGTAATTTTATCATTCGATAACGAAAAATCAAACTCATCTT
>NW_025221494.1:0-1941 GCF_014066325.1 Apis laboriosa
TTAATAAGATATAAAGAGGTAAAAAACGAGTGTAAAAACCATTTTACGAGAATTATTTAGATAACAATCTCAAATATAATAACATTTAGGAACAATTATTACTTGTATTATTAATTCTAATTCAACACAAATATTCACTTTTCGAACCTATGATGATGACTATTTATATTTCGCAAATTTCTTATCTCTCGTATAATATCCCATACTAAAATACACACTGTATTTCGGGCAAAGAAAGCTAAGAAACTCCAATAACTATTACTAATTATTATTCTAATTTTCCTCGACCTTCCTATCTTCATCCTGATAAAATCAATTTAGTTCCGATCTTGAATCTTATAATTCCGAAAATACGCCCGCCACACTCAAGTTGTAAAGGTATGTATCTAAATGTATCCAACGTATGTGCACGTGTATATTGGACACGTTTGCAAATTAGATTTCGAGAGCGTTGCCGAGAATCTCCGGGCAGCGCTCGAATCGTCGCGTATTTTCACGGCTGCGGCCCGGTTCAAAACGGTCACGCAACCTAGTAATAACGTAGTATAATCGAGAGATTTAACGCCGCTTGCCCGTGTCAAATCCGCCTCTCCGCCATTTCATTTATATCCCGTGTTAAGATACCGTGGGACGAATCGCAATTTCGTTTCTCTCCTCTCCTTATAGATCGAAGAAGGAAACTTGATATGAAGAAGAAGAAGAAGAAGATTGCAGATTATTTCTTTCAATAGGAATTTTCTTGATNTTTTTTTTTTTTTTTTTTTTTTAGAAACGAAACGTGTTACAGATAAATCGATTGAATCATCGATTAATATGTAAAAACGATAATTTTTAATATAATTAGAAAGAAAGTTCGATCGAAACTATTATTCAATTTTAAATTATATTAATCATCTTTCCTCGAATCAGAAATATAATAACAATTAGAAACAATTGTTGTACCTATTTTCACCATTAATTGTAATACAAATATTCACTTTTCGAATCTTACTTTGAAAAAAAAAAAAAGAAAAAGAGCAACAGCTTTCATCGATATTCTCGATTATTATTATTATTCGACTTGCGTTCGTTCGTCTCACGATCATGGAAGAGAAACTTTCGAAAACTTTGATAATATTCGAGAAAGAGGGACGTGGAGGTTGGAGGAGAGAGAATTTTTCGAAATTCCCGCCAAAGCGGAAAGGAGAGGTTATGGAAAGGTGGAGAGAAGGGGGGGGCACAGCTTTCCATCGCGTGCCCCGAAGAAAATTCGAAAGTTCTCGTAACTCGCGTCCGGAGGAATGGCTGTCAAGTTGCGAAACTTGTTCCGCGTATTACCTCGTATAAGTCGCGGGCACTCGAGCAGGGACCGATGGCTGACGAGAAATTTTCACGTCGACGTTCGTCCCTTATATGCATCCCTCCCCCCTCCTCGGAATTTCATCCGATCCCGCGTTTCCACGGGATCAGTGGTTCCCAATCTAAGGATTTTTATACGTATTTTTACACGAACAAAGGTTTTGAATTGTTTCTTTTTTTTTTTCTTTTTTCAAATTGAAAACATCGAGAGACAGAATAATCGGAATTTCTTTTTTTTGAAATGGAGGGAATACGAAGGTCAAATTTTTACGTCATACAATTTTCAATAATCCCCTATGATTTTCCTTTAAATTAAATCAGATTGGAAAAATGATAGAATATTCTATGTATATATAGTTTATAATAATAATGATAATGTTATGTAAAACTACATTAATTTTTCTTTTAATTTTCTTATCCTTATATGTTATATGAGAAGGAAGTCAACATTCAAAAAATTGAAAAATAATTTTCAATCTAACGATAAAAATTCATGAATTATTTATATAAGTATAATAATACAAAAATATTAATAGCCTCGAAAAAATAATTCAATAATCTTGAAATCTTCCATGATTTTCTTTTGAACTAAGTCAGATTGGA
>NW_025221495.1:0-220 GCF_014066325.1 Apis laboriosa
ACGAATGCTGTTCTTACCTCGATAATAATAATTTAAATTAATAAATTAAAATAACTTAAATAAACTTAAATTAACCTCAACCTATTTTATAATTAATCGTGCAACGAGACGAATAATAATCATTAATCATTACAATTTTGATAATTCTAGATCGATTAATCCACGAATGCTGTTCTTACCTCGAATAATAACGAAATAAACTTAAATTAACCTCAACCTA
>NW_025221496.1:0-754 GCF_014066325.1 Apis laboriosa
GAAAAAAGAATAATTTCACAGCATTTGCGTAGCCTTCCAATTAAAAGGCCAATTATAATGGAAACGGAACTCGTTTATTTGGGAAGTTACAACAAAAAAGTGTAAAATCGTCGTTCTATTTCATCTCGTTTCTTCTCTCTTTGTCACTTATCTTCAATAGTGATGTGACTGTAACTTACGAATAGTCGAAGAAATAATTAAAAATCAAAGATAAATATAGGATTTTATTATCTGTAAATCAATATTACGCAATTGTTTTAGATAGATACAATCTTTCTGCCAATTCTTCTTACGTTTTTCGAATTCTCGTCGATTCCTCTAATTCATCGAATGATCGTCGATCTTTTGAATTAAAATTCCCAAATTTAAGTCTTTGGTACCATTTTTTCACCATTTCAGTAGCTTCGACAGCCGATTTCTTAAGCTGGAGTGACGCCATATCGAAATTGTTGCACAGAACTCGTCGCCATTTTTCTTAAAAACATAAGAACGATCTTTCAGATGGCGCCACGAACGGAAGTTATGGTAGATAAAAAGGGGAAGGAACTTATTCGCACACCTCATAATTAACCCCTTGTTTTACGATTCAAGTTCCAATAGCAATAAGAATGTCTGGTTAAGTTGCTTTTCGTAGTTCACAATGTCAAAGTAAAATCGCTATTGTCACTATCGTTGTTTAAAATATCTATCAAATTATTCGTTGCAATCTTGACAGAACTTTCACACTTTCATTAAAAACGCTTATTATTCTTTT
>NW_025221497.1:0-369 GCF_014066325.1 Apis laboriosa
AATCTTTATTGAGAAACAACCAATGAACATAATTATTTTTATTAAAAATTATTAAATCTTTATAAATCTTTATTGAGAAACAACGAATGAATATAGTTATTAATACAAATCAACAATTGAAATTAAATAAATTCTAACCTAATTTAAGTCACTATTATATACTTATTTCCAATAAAACTTTGACTTATAAATCTTTACTGAGAAACAATCAATGAAGATAATTATTAATACAAATCAACAATTAAAATTAAATAAATTCTAACCTAATTTAAGTCACTATTATTTCCAATAAAACTTTGACTTATAAATCTTTATTGAGAAACAACCAATGAACATAGTTATTTTTATTAAAAATTATTAAATCTTTAT
>NW_025221498.1:0-666 GCF_014066325.1 Apis laboriosa
TTGAGAAAAGTTATCTAATTCCGAAAATACCGGTAGGTAGATGGTGGGAGGGAGGGAAGGTGAATCGTTTTATCGCGTTGACCTCGTTAGAGAGAGAGAGAGAGAGGGAGGGAGAGACGCGAGGCTGGTTGCATAACGTTGTGTCATTAGACTTTCCTCGAAAAGCGAACGCGTCCATAAATCCCTTCTGGCTCTGTTGACACCGCGCGTAATCGCGTGGCAGGTCTTATTCACCGGTTTATTTTTAAGCGTATTCCCCTCTGTGTCGGCACGAGTTACGTAAGGAGCGCGTTTGAAGGGTGAAACGCGTCGTCTCGCGGGGGCTGCGCTCCCCGCCTGCCTCGGGATGGAACCAGGCCAGTTTCTCTTAGAAATAAGAGAATATTTCAACCCTGAGACGATATTTATTAAGAGCTCCCTTTGTTGCTTTTCATAAATTTCCTCTTCTTCTTCTTCTTCTTCTTCTTTTTCTTCTTCTTCTTCTTCTTCTTCTTTTTTTCAAGTTTATTTATCGCTTCGCTTCTTCGAATTTTTCTGGGCATTTCTTCGAGAGCTTTCGTCGATTTTTTTTAACATCTTCGAAAACTCTTCTCCAATTATGGTAAGATAGTAGTCTCTGTCGAAACTTTTTCAAACAGTAAAATAATAAAGTATATCGATATATAG
>NW_025221499.1:0-512 GCF_014066325.1 Apis laboriosa
GATAGTAACTTTCTCGTCGTGACGTTGTCGTCGTAATGTCCTAGATACGAAGACTTCGTGAATCTTATTTACAAATTGAAGGCGGCTTATAGAATCGCCTTAAAACTTCACCGCGATAAATTAATTAAAACGATGAAATTCTTGAAATGACGTGTCTTTGATCTTTCTTTAAAAAAGATATATTCATTGATTATATTATATTATATTGATTATTATATTATTATATTATATTGATTTATCTCAGTTGAAACTGAAATTAAATATAATGAAATATTATAATATAAATAAACATATAATATAAATAATATAAATAATATAAATAATATAAATAATATAATATAAATAATATAAATAATATTAATTATGTAATTAATATTATAATTATATAAATTTAAATATATTAATATAATAAATATTAATAGTTAATATTTATTATATGATACATGATATGCTATTTGATATATGATTTTAATTTTAATCTTATTATGTAATAAAATATTATGTAATAAGAT
>NW_025221500.1:0-1354 GCF_014066325.1 Apis laboriosa
TCTTTGGAGAGTAGAGAGAAACTTTCGATAATTTCAAAAGAAGAACTTGTTGCTTCCATCGTTTAAAAATCGTTGCAACTTTTCCTAGTCTAGAAAACGATAACGAAACCTGTTACAAAATTGAGGAAAAAAAAAAAAAAGATAGATTGAACTTTCCATTTTATGGAATATGTTACATATTTTTCAAATTAATAGAAAGAAAGAATTATGCAAAAGCTATTTACTGATTCTTTTCCCTTATGTGAAAGTGATGACTTAATATCGAAACACGCTGCGCTATAGAAATGCAAAAATAAAATTTCGAATATCGTTAAAAGTGATTTAACATTTTCGTCTCGCAAATCCACCTCCTATTTTCTAATGTAATATAATAACGACAATTATTAACACGAACAAAGAAAAATTCAAATACGAATCAAGTTAATATTATTCAAAACACACAAAACTGGACAAACAATTTTGCGTACGATAAATACACGCGTACGATATTGTTTTAATCATTTTATCTCACCTCTGTTGTCGTCCAAGAATCTCCAAACGTCTCCAAGAGCGTTAATCGAAACGGTGATCGCCGATTTCACGATTCCAATTATTCTCTATAACGAGGATCGATCCGTTTACGCCTCTAATTTAATGTATTCCCACGGGCGCGCGTTGGAAAGAGATCGTAAGCGAAAGAGATCGAGCGCAAGTTGCGGAGGTGTTTCGAAAACGTTGCGTCGCGTAATCGTTCCTCTCGCAGCGGCCACGAAGCGAGATGCAGCCTCGCACACGCGGCACATGTGTTGCACATGCAGTTGCTCAATGAGCCGCGTTGGTATGTGGTCGCCGGTCACCGACTCCCCGATGTCCGATTCCGCTCCAACCAACCGATCTATCCACTCGAGCGCCCGACTCTTATGAAATTCAAATCTCCCGCCCCTTCTTTTCTTTCCACTCACAATTTCACAGATTTAATTTTAATTCATTCAGTGATTGGAAAGAAATAAATGGATGTTAATCGGTTTACGTATTTANTCATTTAAGTAACAAGATGAAATTCAAATTTCCCGCCCCTTGTTTTCTTTCCACTCACAATTTCACGGATTTAATTTTAACTCATTCGCTAGATTTCGAACTAGTGGAAAGAAAGAAATGGATGTTAATTGGAATGTACTTATAAGCGATTAGAAGATATTAGGAATCGCGATGATTTCATTAACAAAATGAAATTCAAATTTCCCGCCTCTTCTTTTCTTTCCACTCATAATTTCACAGATTTAATTTCAATTCATTCGGATTCAGTGATTGGAAAAAAATAAATGGATGTTAATCGGTTTACGTATTTATAAACACGAGGTTTCATTTAAGTAAC
>NW_025221501.1:0-336 GCF_014066325.1 Apis laboriosa
TCAATAATTTTTATTCCAAATTGTTCTTATAATGTTAATATTGCGATAAAAGTAGTAGAAATTAGAAATTTTTAGATACACGTGTTTCTTTTAATTTCTAAATAATAATTTGAATCAATAATTTTTATTCTAAATTGTTCTTATATTGTTAATATTGTGTTAAAAGTGGTAGAAATTAGAATTTTTTTAGATACACGTGTTTCTTTTAATTTCTAAATAATAATTTGAATCAATAATTTTTATTCCAAATTGTCCTTATAATGTTAATATTGTGATAAAAATGGTAGAAATTAGAAATTTTTAGAACACGTGTTTCTTTTAATTTCTAAATAATAA
>NW_025221502.1:0-1503 GCF_014066325.1 Apis laboriosa
TCCAAGTTATAAAAAAAGTTACATTTGTAGTGTTTATTTTTTTGTCTCAAGTCTATCAAATAAATTACATCGATTTTGATCAAAATCGATTTTTCAGGGCAAAATTCAACGTAACTTGGCGAATTTTTTCTAGATAACGTCACTGTAGTTTTTGTTTTCACCTGAGTATTTGACCATAACAACGATTTTCGTGTCTAAAAGCTACAATTTTAGTCAAAATCAAATTTTCGGTACAGAATTGAACGAATCTCGTCCAGTTTGTGGTAGATTATTTCTCCGTGAAATGTCTATAAAAATAAAAATATATAATCAAGATACATAATACGAAAACATATAACAAAAAAAGAGGATTCAAAATCTCGAGAAGGCCATAATATTATCACTAGGCAAAATGCGATTTGATAGGAATAATAAAAAATTTTATTGTTCAGAAGAAGATAAGATAGTTGTAAGTAATATTTATGAATTTTATATTAGAAAAAATTACATCTAAAATTAATTATTCGAAAATCAAAATGTATGAAAAATGTATAGTTTACATAGATTATTAAAAAAATATAAACTTCGAATGAAAAAAAATCCACGAATCAATAGAAAATAAAAATTGTTATTTGTAGGAAAAAAGATTTAGAAACAATTTAATTTAATATAAAAAAAAGGATATAATTGCACATAATTAAAAATAAAATTCTATTTGAAATATAAATAATAGTAATATGAATTACTTCAAAGAACTTAGTTTGAAAAACTTGAAAAAAATATTTAAATTTATTGAAAAGGACATATATCACTCGAACTATTGCTTTCACATTCACTATCCATTATTACTATTTTTCGCCTTTATACCTTTTATTTCCTCTTTATCTTCATCATTGCTTTCTGTATTGTTAATTTCTTTATGAATAGAATTTCGTATTTCGTCATTCAATAACCAAATTACAATTTCGTCATTCAATAACCAAAAATCAAATTCTTCGCTTGAACTAATTTCATTACCGTACTCCATACTATTCCATACAAAATTCAAAAACATTGAAAATACTATTTTCATTATACATTATAAAATATATATCATTTTATGTTAACAGATAAATCATGCCTATGCATAAACCTTTAGTACTTGAGATATAACTAACTTATTTTTTAATATTATGATACATAATATAATAAATGATATATAATAAATGAAATAACAGATAATATAAATTCAATTAAAATTCTGATATTAAAATATAAATAATAATAATAATAATAATTATAATTGCAATATAAGTAAAAAAAAATCATAAAAATGAAATTTCATTGTATAACTAATCTAATATCATTCGGATTGATTTCTTAAATCATAAAGCAATTTCGTAATATCAAAAATATTATACTTTTTCAATTTTCATGAAATTAGTTTTCTTTTCTTTATTTTCAGACATGAGAATTTTCGAAGATATGTTATTAGATATGTTATCTTAGTGAATTATTATTCTCTAAATAATACATTATATAATA
>NW_025221503.1:0-213 GCF_014066325.1 Apis laboriosa
CTCTCTCTCTTTTTCTCTCTCTCTCTCCCCTATCGATCAATTCCCAACAACGCGAATTCTTCAAACGAACTAAAGCAACAAGATCTCTTTAATCCACGATTCTAATAGTTACAAAAGGATCCTTCTCCTCCCCTCCCCTAGAATAACTAGTCACGCGCTTCATTTCGACGATCCTCTTTTTCTTACTACACGCTGCTTTCTAACGTTTCGTCC
>NW_025221504.1:0-330 GCF_014066325.1 Apis laboriosa
ATGATGCGCACATCTTAATGGCTCTGATTTATATCTCTAAGTTATTTACTATTTTTTATCTTTTATTATTTACTTTTATCTTTTTATTTTTTATTTCTATCTTTTTTTATTTTTACTTATTTTTTGCTTTTCATCAACTAAATATAACTAAATAGTGTAATAGTATTTAATTAATTTTTTATAAATTAGAATTTTGATTTCAGAACTTTTTACTGAAAGTCTCACTCTAAAGAATCTTTTCATCAACTAATATGGCAATATATAAATAATTGTTCATAAATGAAAATTATGATTTTAAAACTTTTTAGTTGCATTGAAAAATCATTTAAT
>NW_025221505.1:0-1311 GCF_014066325.1 Apis laboriosa
TGTTATGAATATTAATTAAAATTTATTTATTATTTAAAAAAATAATTTAAATGACTTAGAATTTTTAATCAAATTCATTGAATCCATAATCGTTAATTCAGTGTTAAAAAATAAAATAAATTATTTGAGATATTTTAATTTTATATTTTGTTTCATTTGTGGAATATTTCCTAGATCGAATTAATTTTCTAACTAGCAATCATTTAGATAAAGAATCGAATAAAAGATAAAAATACAAAATTATAAATATATATGTGAAAATTATAAAATCCAATGCTTCACATTATAAATTGTCTAAATTAAAATTTACAAAAATAGTCAAAATATAAATACAATATGGTAGAAAACAGATTTTATATTTATCTATCCTTATATTTGTCAATATTCAATATTCAATATTCAATATATTTTTTTGACAAGAAAATACTTCAATAATACTTTTGTCCATAAATTCAATATTTGTTACTAAAAGTTTCTTATTGAATAATTCCCTTTCTACCATTTTAATTTAAATTTTAAATAAAATTTAAATTTCTATTTAAAATTTTATTTACTTAATATTTCAAAATTGAAAATCGATTATTCCTTTTTTCATTTAATTTTTAATTGATTTTCATTTAAAAAATTGATTTTATATTAAAAATTGATATATCTGTTTCTTGAGAACGGATTAATGACGAATATAGAAAATCTACATTATTTTTAAACTATATCAACTTTGAAAATTTATCCATTATTAATTAAAAAATAGCAATTCTATAATTAACCAAGAATTACTGTAAAATTGTTTATTTTCATTTCCATATATAACGAATTTTTAAAAATAATAATTTTAAAAATAATATTAATCTGATTTTGAATAATTAATAAAATGAAAAAAATAGAAAATTAAAAAAAAAAGAATGAAAAAAATCTAATCAAAAATAATAGATAATAGTTAGAAGAAATTTATTATAATATTTAAAATAATACGTCGTAATTTAAAAAAAATTTTTAAAAATATAATTTAAAAAAACTATAATACAATCAGAAATTTATAATTTTTTTTAATTCATTTTTTTATGTGAGATCTTTTAATAATTATGAAACAGCATAGAAACATGATTTTTTTTTTTATTTCAAATACAAGTTTCTGTAATTTATTCTGCAACAATGTAAAAGAACTTCTCTAACTTGTATGTATAATATATGTAAATTTGTAAGATATTATAAGATAATATATTATATACAAATATATATTATATATTAAACAGATGGAAATAAAATGAAGAGAATTTAAAATATTTCATCTTCATTAGAATTTTAATTATT
>NW_025221506.1:0-743 GCF_014066325.1 Apis laboriosa
GACTGTCATGGAATACTTCGATCTTTACCACTGTAATATCCGCCAAGTCTATCTTAGACTTGGCGAGAATAAGGGCTTGAACATGTAATATTCTGCAGCCAAGATCAGCCGTAATCGATACCTTAGCTATCCTCGTTGTTCTCTCAATACAGGTCTTCTTCACTTTCTTGGCTTTCCTCTCGCTCGCTCGCTCGTGGCACAGCTCCATATTGAAGACGAAGCCGTGACGAAGTGTCAGTTTTCATGGAACTAGCAGAATTCTTATCTTGTGCCTCTGCAGAGACGGAAGATGGATGGCACCTGCTAACACCGAATTGATTGCTCGCAATCAATTCTATTAATCGATCTACCAAACCCATCCTCTAGTGCCCTCGACTGAAGAGTACCTCTTTACCACACGCCATTCTTTGGGGTTAGGAATTTTTTTTAAAAAATTATTATTCTCGTGGTCCGGTCGGTTAAGGCAAGACTTCTGTGTTTATGAAACATGACGGTATAGTACAACCCGGATGCGCTAAATCCGTATTGCAATCAAACAATAATTGCAGTCTTTGGAGGATAGCATATACACATCTTTCACAAAAAATATCATTTTTATTACATCATCGATCTTTAAATTTTATACATTCGAATTTGTTACCATGGCGTTACAATGTTTTGAAATTTATATATTCTAATCTTTCGTCTTATTGTTCTCGTATAATATTTATTAGCATATTTATTTCTATCACAAATATCAATAT
>NW_025221507.1:0-2445 GCF_014066325.1 Apis laboriosa
TTTTTTATTTTTTTGCTTTTTTATCGAAATGAAAGTGATTATTATTTTTTTAAATTGAATATCTAATATGATTCGATTTTGTTTGATATGAAGAAGGATATAATATATCATAAATATCATATATATTTTATATAAATAGATTCATTGAATATAATTCAAAATCATTATAATTCATAATATTTTTTTGATAGAGATGCTGTAATTTTTCTATATCTATCTATGATAATCAATTTTAAAACTAATTCAACGAATTATTATTAAAATTGTTTAATGATAAGTTATACTAATCAATTCGAAACATCCTATTTCTTTTTTTTTTTTTAACACCGCATCGATAACTGATCATTAACAATAATTATTATCTAAATCTCATCTTATACATTTATAATTTGGTGAATTTTCATTTAATATTTTGTTTTGATCTGAATATGTCCTTGAATTCCTTAAGGATTTTGAAACTCTTATATAATTCATTTAATTTTGTGTATTTTGGAATTAAATTAATAATTAAATATTACACTGTGAATAATGTTAAGAATAAAAGTCAGGGCTGACTTATGAAAAGCCATGATAATTTGAATTTTAATAGATTTTCAATAACTTCAATCTCAATAGTTCAAGTTTCCAATTTCTTAAAAGCGAATATAAATTGTTTATTTTATTATTTTAATCTCTCAATAATAGTTATTTGATAAGACATAATATCAATAGTCACTTCATAAATCATATTTGCGTTAAGTACTTTCCGATCGATCACCGACAAAACAATCATAAGAATCCAGCTCTCTATACATTGCAATATAACATCGCGATCCATTTTCAGAAACTATCCTTCTATGCAGACATTGATTTTTTTTTCTTAATTACATTTTCACTCAAAATAATTACTAGAAAAAGAATCAACGCTCGCAATAATTTTTAAAAAGAATTCAATCAAATTTTAATTAGAAGTCGCAAAAGTTAGAATTTTAGTCAGTCCTTAGAGGATTTAAAAATCACTTGATTAAAACACAATCACTATTAGAGATTTCAATTAATTGTCAATCAGCCATCATAAAAAATAATTAAAAATCAATCATCATTAAAGATTCATAATATAAATAATTATACAATCCTATAACAGTATAGCATGGTCTTTTAAAGAACAGTATTCAATTTTTTTACAATATTCAAAATCATTTTAAACTTTAACGTTTGATCCTTCGAGCCAGATATAGTCGGATATAATTATGCAAAAGCGAATATCCATCAACAATAGTGAGTAGATTATTTACGTAATTAATTCAGTATGCAGTCTTGAATAAAAATATTAAATAAATTGAATAAAAATATTAATTAAATAAATAACAATCAGAAGTCCTTATCATTAACAAAATATTCGCTTAATAATTTCACTACCAAAAATTTGCTAATACATTTCGATCTGATTTGAAATATATGTATGTATATTTTTATATATATGTATGTATATATATATATTTCTTTAATTTTTTAAATTAGTTCATCCATTATTATTTTTGAATATATTATTTTTTTAAATTCTATTTTTTTAATTTCTATTTTCTTTTTTTTTCATATCGATTCTCTTTCTCGAATTTTATTAATTTTATTGCAATTTTTATTTTATAAATTTGTCGCTAATCGTATTCCCACTATTTTCTTTCCTTATATAATTATAAATTATAAGTAATTATATAGTTATAAATTGTTACAAAAAATTTAATATTAGTGATATTATATTTTTTCTTTTTTTTTCTTTCTTTTTTCTCTGATCGTATAAAAAAAAACAGTAGTAGTAGCAGTAGCAGTAGCAGTAGCAGTAGCGATGGATTTCCAAAATTTGCATTATAATGCAAAGATGGTTCACTGATAAATACTGAAATATTTTGTATATTATGACCATTCATATAAGCCATATAATGTATCCAAAAATCTGTTATTTCCACAGGTTGTTCATCAATTTTAAGCCCATTAAGGGCACTTTTTTCATTCCCCATTAATTTTATTGATTTCTTGAGAAAAGGAATTTATACACTATATTATTATACACTAAGCAATGATTAAAAGAAATAATTAAATAACAAACATTTATTTTTTATTATAAAAAAACTTTTTTTTATTATAAAAAATTTTCTTATGATCGTTTTAACTTTTAACTTTAAAATACTTCACGGTGACGAATTATGATCAACTATTTTTAATACGATAGATGTCTCAGATACATGATATGACTGTAAGAAAATCTATTTCATCGGTTTTCTGTGTTGTATTAAAAATATATACTTTTATTGAATTTATTATACTATTTATTATTATTTAACATTAAAAAAATATTAAATAAAACATTTTTTATTTGAAAATTATTAAGATAAATTATATTAATATAAAAATTTTTTAATTTTAAAAATATAAAAAAATCTAGATTAATTATCTTAAACATTGCTA
>NW_025221508.1:0-353 GCF_014066325.1 Apis laboriosa
ATTAGATAGCTTGTATCCTTGAGTTCTGTTGCATTATATATAAAAGATTTCATATAATGTTCCTAGTTGCAAGTTGCGTTTATAGATTGACGATAAATTCGCAATCGCATGTAACAATTCTTCGTGGTTGCATTATGATTTGTATCATGAATTTTGCAATAATAGAATGATACTACTCATAGGACTCAATTAAATCTTTTGCCCATCCTGAGAAATTCTCTGTTATCGACAAAGGAATTTAGACACTGTTACATGCTAAAATGTGCGATTTTGCTTTTCCATTTCTATATTCGCAATCTCCTACGCGAATGTGTGCAATTGTAACCATCATAAAATAATATTTTCTATGAGAT
>NW_025221509.1:0-2382 GCF_014066325.1 Apis laboriosa
ATCCAATATAATATATTCTGTAAGAAGAAAGGATGATTATATATTTATATTTGATCTTTTGTAACGTACATATTATCTAAATTTTAATCAAAATACAATTTAGAAATATTTCTAAAAACATTCAATTCTCAATAGCATTTTATGTCAACATTCATCAATTTTAAATGTATTATTTCTGAATCAAAAGCTACAGTTTGATATAAAATCGAAAACAATATAGTTATTGAAATCAATATAGTTATAAATTTTTATATTTATGAAAACTGTGAAAATTTTTATATATTTAAAAAGTGATAATGTAAAATTCTGATTGATAAATTGAAAGCGATCAATATTATTTATAATAGAAAAAAATGACATGAGATTAAAAATGGATTTCATTTCAAACATTATTATTTAATTTTTTATAATAATTTAAACATTTTTATGAAATCAAAAAGTAATTTTTAATTTTTAATTTTTTATATATCATTCTTTTTTTCTTCAATTATAAACGATTGTTGTGATATTTTCAAAATAGTTTGATGATATATATTAATTTATTATAATAAAAAATTTTATAAAATTTACTCATTGTTTATGAATATGTAAAAAAAAAATTCAAAAAAATTTATAATAATATAAGATTCTAGTGTAACGTAGAATCTTATATTATATATGTATATAATCATATATACATATATATATTATAACTTATATATATTAATGTAATAAATGTATTTTTTTTATTTTTTAGATGTATTTAAATACAATAGAGTACATTTGTAAAAACTATTCGTAATTTGCAATATAAAAATAAAAGTAACATTTTTTATACTATATATATATATATATATATAATATATAGTATAAAAATTTATATATATATAAATATATATAAGAGAAAAAAGTTTATGAATATATAGGATGAAATCGGAAATTTATATTATAAATCGAGATAGAAAATTATATCTATAATTCGAAATAATTAGAAATTCTAATATCGTAATGAAATTAGAAAATTTCGTTTTTATAAATAAATTAAATTTAAATTTTTTAAATACAAATGAAACTGGCTAATTCTCTTAGCATATTAATAAACTAATAGAAAAATTATTTTAAATAAAAAAAATAAACAAAAAATATATCCTATATTTTTTTTTATTAAAAAACTAATTTTCAAAAATTTCAGTTAATGCTTATTTATGAAAATGAGAAAATGAAATTTAAAAATTCAATTATATAATTCTTTGATATATAATGTATTCAATTCCAGTTTTCTTAAAAATAAAAACTTAAGCGATAAAATTTTATTTTATTTTTTCATTTTTTTGTTATATTTATCGTTTATTGATAGTTTATTTGTATTTAATTAAGAATTAGCTAATTTCTTGTATTTGAAAAATTTTTAAACTTAATTTATTTGAAAACGAAGCGTAAATATAATATGTAAATAAAAAAATTTATGTAATATTTTCATCCTATTTTGATCCATAGAATCTTCCTGATTTCATATTGAGAATATTCCTGATTTCTTTTTGATTTTATATCATGATTTACAGATAATACTATTATATATCTACATATACATCTACTTCTAGGTATATTTTTTCTTCTCTTTTCTTTTTTTTTTTTTTGTGTAAATATATCGATATTGATCTAAAAAAGTATTGATAATAACAACAATGAATGACGATTTTTATTCAGTATATATGTTATTTATATCTTCTGAGAATGCAGAATTTCTAATTACATTTACAATATTGCAATTAATTATCATTCTCTTGAAATAAGTTAATTAATTAATTATTAATATCAATAATTAATTATCAATATATAAGTTTTTTTTTTAATAAATATGATTAATATCGCTAGCGTGATAACTATATGATATATTTTTATCTATATTTCAAATATTATATATATTTCAAATTATAAATAGTTATAATACAAATTAAAATCAAAATTAATTTGTATATAATCGAACTTATGATGTAGATATGCAATAACTTCACAAAGTATTCTTTGGTAAAAAACATAGGTAAAGGTAAGTTCTTTAAAATTGGATTATTTTGAAAATTTAGATGATGTAAAAAATTTTTAAAAAAGTTGCTATTGATTGGATTTATGAAACGAATAGTAAGGATTTTTTTTTAAAATTTTTTTATGTATGCTTTTAATAAAATTTTTTTAATATATTTTATAAATTTCTATTAATTATACATGTATTCTGAAAATTTTATCAAAATCTATTTACATTCCTATAAACTGCAAACAGTAAAAAATGATGAAAATTGTAATTTTTTAATTCTTTCGATCTAAATTTTAAAAATTTGTATAAAAAAATAAATTTTAATTTCTTTCGATTGTTTGTTTCCATTCAAATGATTTCAATGAAACAAC
>NW_025221510.1:0-255 GCF_014066325.1 Apis laboriosa
TAATTAATTAATCGATTAAGTATTATTATTTCTCTGTAATTTATTTTTATATATATTTTAAATTTATATTTTTTATAAACGAGAAACGCATTATTTATGAAACGATTTAATATTATTATAAACATTACATTAAACGTTGTAATGTATTTTTTTTTATGCGGATTATTAAAAAATACAGATGTGTATATTAGAGGGAATTATCAGTTCATAATATTTAGAATATGTGAGAGACTTTCTACGAAATCATATTGTTAT
>NW_025221511.1:0-278755 GCF_014066325.1 Apis laboriosa
TTATGTTATTATATTCTATTTAAATGATAAGTTGTGTGCGTTTTAAATTTAAGTTGTAGTTTTAAGTGTATTATAAGATAGATTTAATATTTAGTATTAATATGTAGTTGAAGTTTAATTGAAGATTTCATCGATGGACGACGTTGGACGACGTTGGATAACAGTCAACATAGGATATAGGTATTAATATTTTTATTATAATTTATTATATTCTTGGTAAATGATATTATGCGTGCGTTTTGAATTTAAGTTGTAGATTTAAGAGTATTTTAAGGTAAATTTAAGATTTAGTATTAAGATGTCGATTAAGTTTAATTGAAGACTTCTTCGATGGTCATCGATAGACATCACTAAACGACGTTTGACGGCTTTGGACGACGTTGGACGACGTTGGACGACGTTGGACGTCCTTAGATAATCAACATAAGACATAGTATTAATATCTATATATCAGTTCTATTGCAAGTTTGTCGCTAATCTTAGTTTTCCCCCAATTCTTTTTCTTTTTCGGAAAAATGCACATTGAGAAGTGATTGAAGGGATCAATTGTCCTGTTGAGTGGCCTCGAAGGATAGGTGTCGCATCGAATGGATGCCAGAACTTTCGCGATCGCTGGTGGTCCATCGCACGGAGTGCAAATGTGACTCGTGATATGGCCGTTGCTGTGATATCTTTCTTTATATCAGAGGAAATCCAATTAGGAAATCTATGCCCGTTCCTATATCATTGTCAAGTCATTGGTGTCACTCGAATTGTTGAAAACAGTGGCCAAGTTGGACGACGTTAGATATTGGAGATCGATGGACGACGTTAGATATTGGAGATCGATGGACGACGTTAGACGACGTTGGACATCGATGGACGTTGTTGGACGACGTTGGACATCGATGGACGATGTTGGACGACGTTGGACATCGATGGACGACGTTGGACATCGATGGACGACGTTGAACGAAGTTGGATAACAATAATCAATATAGGATAGAGATTTTAATATTTTTGGTATTATTTATTATACTCGATGGAGATGATAAGATGCATGCATCTTAGATTTACATCCTAGCTTTAAGTATAATATAAGATAGGTTTAAGTTTTAATATTAAGATGTAGATTAAGTTAGTTTTAAGTTTTGACGACGTTGGATGTAGCACATGTATAATTATATACGAAACATTTCTTTAATTTCGATGTAATTTTTCTATTTTTTTTAATTTATTCACCAATTGTATCAATTTTTTTCTACGTTTAGGATTTCTTTTATGGATTATTAATTGTATCAATTTAATGTATTGATCATTTTAATAAATAAATTTAACCCAGACGGGTCTCGATGCGTAGTCACCTCCTCGTGGGTGAGACCCGGTAATTGGCATCGCTTTTCATATTTTTCATTTAAAAAAGTATCTTATGAATATTCCATTAGATTTTTTTCGAAATATTAAATAAATTATATTTCATGACTAATAGTTTTCGAAAAGTGATGGCAAGCCAAGAACTACGCACACCTTCAGTCTAGTCGAAAATATGATTGCTTCAAGTTATTCTGATTGGTTTTTAATGACTAGACCGAAGGTACTAATAAAATCTGTGCAAGGATATTCTGGTTAAATTTTTCTTGTTTTTATATTATTTTTTAATTTTAATCAAAATCTCAGCAACGTTATCTTTTTTTAAATCTAGAGACCAGAATGTCTTTGATACAGATATTAGTTAGTTTAAAGTATTCACTATAATATATTGTATTCGATATAAATGACAAGATGCGTTTTAGATTTAAGTTCTAGTTTTAGGTATAACTTATAGATTTATGATTTAGTTAATTAAGTGCTAGTTTTAAGTATAATATAAGATAGATTTAAGACTTATTATTAAGGTTTAGATTTTAATATTTTTATTTATTTTAATATTAATTATGTTGTATGTGAATGACAAGATGCGCGCATCTTAAATTTAAGTTCTAGTTTTAAGTATAATGTAAGATAGATTTAAGATTTAGTATTAATATTTAGATTTTAATAATTTTATTAATATTTATTATACTCGATGTAAATGATAATTTTATTTTTTTTTTAGTTTAATTTATTTTATTTAGCTTATTATTATTCCGTATGAAGATATTCTCCTCAGGTTAAAGCGAAAAAATGATTCTTAATTCTTTGATATCTTTCGTTTCTGTTATTTTTCATCTCGAGTTTTTATTTTTAATTTCTTCGAAATGTTTCTTATTTATATTCATGGCAGGTGATAATGGCAGGAGTTTTTGGTTTAGTACTTTATTCCATGTGGTCATTGGAGATCCGCGCTTTGATTAATTGGTACTTTTCACTTACTGGGTTAATTGTCTTGTTCTTTGAGGCTACTGTCGTAACCCTTGATTGGTCATGACTGGTGAGTGTTTCACTTGTTCGAAATTGTCGATTTATGTAAGTCGTAATTTGATCAGCAATGATTCGAATTGAGGGATTATTTTTGTTCTATATTTTATTTTCTCTCGATTTTTTATTTTTCATTGCGATTCATTTTACGCAACAATCGCAAAAATCGTCGGGCAGGTGGCTACTACCGGTGGTCAGTCAAGGGTCCGCGCTCTGATCGATTGGTACTTTCGGTACTCGATCAGAGTTAGGCCTTGCATTGGTCGTACATTGTCTTTGTTAGTCGGCACTGGTGGTCGAGGCTTTAGTTCCTCGCTCCTTCCTGTGTCGCTGGGTCAACTGTCTTCTTCTGTGAGGCCACTGTCGTAACCCTTGATTGGTCACGACTGGTCAGTATGTCGCTTGTTCGAAGTTTTTTGTAAATCGATTGATGTAAGTCGTGATTTGATTAGCAATGATTCGAATTGAGGAATTATTTTTGCTCGGTATTTTATTTTCTGTCGATTTTTTATTTTTCATTGCGGTTCATTTTACGCAACAATCGCAAAAATCGTCGGGCAGGTGGCTACTACCGGTGGTCAGTCAAGGGTCCGCGCTCTGATCGATTGGTACTTTCGGTACTCGATCAGAGTTAGGCCTTGCATTGGTCGTACATTGTCTTTGTTAGTCGGCACTGGTGGTCGAGGCTTTAGTTCCTCGCTCCTTCCTGTGTCGCTGGGTCAACTGTCTTCTTCTGTGAGGCCACTGTCGTAACCCTTGATTGGTCACGACTGGTCAGTATGTCGCTTGTTCGAAGTTTTTTATAAGTCGATTGATGTAAGTCGTGATTTGATTAGCAATGATTCGAATTAAGGAATTATTGTTGCTCAATATTTACAGTTGTAGAAATCGTTGGCTGGTGGCTAGTTCCAGTGATCAATCAAGTCCGCGCTTTGATCGATTGGTTTATTATTGGTTTAATACTTTTCAATATTCGATCAAACTTAGGCCTTACAGTCGAACTTTGGCTTTGTTTGCTGGCATAGGTGGTCGAGGATCTTTACTCTTTCTTGTGCTGAGATAAAGATCTTCTGTTAGGCCATTGTCGTAACTCTTGACTACGATTTGCAAGTAACAACTCTCCGATGATTTTCGTAAATCCACTGATGTAAGTCGTGATATGAGAATGACAGTGATTTATAGAATATTTCTTTTTTTTTAATTTCATTATAATTTTTATCGATGATGTGTCGTCTTATGTTCTTCTTCAGTATTTATTATTATCTTGCTTCGCTTGTCTCCGTTTTGTATATTATGATTCTTTTTAAATAGTAAATGATTTTTCAAGTTTCTTTTTTTCGTTTTAAGTTGATGGAGAATATTTTTAGTACGGAAATTGCAAAGATTGCATAGATTTAAGATTTAGTTTTAAAATTTAGATTTTAATATTTTTATTATAATTTCTCATATTGTAAATAATGTAAATGATAAGATGCATGCGTTTTATATTTATGTTTTAACTATAATGTAAGATAGATTTAAGATTTAGTATTAAAATATAGATTAAGTTAGATTAAGTTAATTTAAGATCTTGTATATGAACGATGTTGGATCACGATAACCAACATCGCTCATAGAATTTTATTTCTCTATTGTAATTTATTGTATTGCATATAAATGATAGACTTGAGCTATTATTGCGAATTTAATGCCACGAATGTAATGACTATTGTAAAGATCATTGTAAATGTATGTAAAGAAAGTTCACTGTAAATATGATTTTATAATGACATTAATTATTAAGATAATAGTATTAAGATTTTGTATAAGATATAGTATATATAAGATATGCATTATCATATACTATATTTCATATATATAAAATAGATTTAAGCTGTGATTGTGAAGTAAATTGTGAGAATTAAATTGCGACGAATGTAAAAAAATCTATTGTATAGATCATTGTAAATGTATGTGAAGTTCATTGTACGATTATAGTACGATAAGTACGATTATATTAATTGCATTAAGATAAGATATAGTGTAAGATATATTGTAAGATATATTGTAAGATATAGTGTAAGATATAGTGTAAGATATAGTGTAAGATATAGTGTAAGATATAGTGTAAGATATAGTGTAAGATATAGTGTAAGATATAGTGTAAGATATAGTGTAAGATATAATGTAAGATATATTGTAAGGTATAGTGTAAGATATAGTGTAAGATATAGTGTAAGATATAGTGTAAGATATAGTGTAAGATATAGTATAAGATAGAGATTAAGTTAGATATAAGTTAGATATAAGTTATGATTGTGAAATAAATTACGAGAGGTAAATTGCGATGATTGTAAAAAATTATTGTAAAGATTATTGTAAATATGACTGTAAAATAAACTCTGTAAAATAATACTGTGAAATAAATAATTATTTTATTTGAAAACATTTGTAATTAACATTTCCTTTCCAATTTTCAGATTTATTTAATTTTTATATGATATTTCTCTTTTGTTGTATTTTATATTATATTAATTTATTCATTATTTGTGTTATTTATACATTATTATACCTTACAAATATTTCATTAGAAAATTTTCGAAATATTTTAAATTTAAAAATATAAGATAATTTTTAGCGATAATAATTTTTAAATGAAAAGCGATGGCAAGTCAAGAACTATCCACATTTGCAATCTAATCTAAAATATAATTCTTTTTAATTATTAAAAAATATAACTATTAAATCTTAATTTATAAAATCTAATTTAAGAAGCTATAGCGGGAGAGGAATAGAAATATATCGAAAAATTAGTACATTTCGCACCACTCTGGAGGAACCTAGAAATGTAATCTACGTAAACAAAAAACAACAAGAGAAGGATAGAGAAATAATAATATGAATCGGTGTAAGTGGCGTCATCTTTGGTTTGCCGTAGAAATTATATAAACAAGGAAAAGTAAATGCGAGAAAAGAATAGAAATATATCGTCGAAATATTGTACAAGTGGCGTCATCTCTGTTTTATCGCAGAAACTATGAAGACAAGGAGAGTTAATAGCGGAAGAAGGACAGAGTTATGATAAAAATTGATACAAGTTGCGTCATCTGTTGGTTACTAAAGAAGTATATTTGAAAACAACATATGAATAAGAATTTGATACTGTCGTCATCTTTTAAGTATTTGTAAAGATATATTTTCAATTTTCATGAGTTTCATTTATAGTGTAACATAGAGATGGTACTAGTTGTACAATTTTTAACTTATTTCTATTGTTTTGCCATTATTTTTTTCTTGTTTGCATTTATTTTCACAAATTCATATATTTAAAAGATTACCAGATTGCATTTTTATCGACGTTATTGATACGTCGACGTTATGAGAATAGTAACATAATTTATTTTATTCAATTTTTATAAGTACTAAATTTCAATAATGTCTTCTTATTTTTTATAGACAGATTTTTAATGCGTTAGTTATCTCCTTGTTGAAATCTGATAATTAACATTTTCTCTTCGAAAATCTGTTTTCTATCTATAAAAAATAAAAAAATTTTTTATTTTGAAAATCAAGATGCCAAGCTTAGAACTACGTAAATTTACAATTCAGTCTAAACCTTGAATTTAAGAACCAACAAATTTTATAATATATAATATATGTATAATATATATAATTTTTTCTTGATTAACATTTTTTCAATATATCCTAATTTTTCTTTTATTTTATTTTATTTTATTATTAATACAGTTGACAGATTTATTAAAATCTAATTAATACATATATAAATTACAATCCATAAATATTTTTTTTTTCTTTAAATCAGACAAAAAATATTTTTGATGTGGATTTTGTTTTTTAAAATTAAGATATGTTTTAATTTTAAATATATTGTAACATATTTGAGAACGTGTTCTGTTCTAAAAATGTTCTTTAACGTAAAAATATGAAAAATAATTTCGATTTTACTTTCTCATTTATGATTGTTCACGTGTTATATACGAGATAAATATGTGTAAAAGCACGATAAATTTTTATTGTATTTTAGTATATAATTTTTATATCAAACTTATCTTTCATGTTTTAAAACTTTATAAATAAGCATTTATTTTCTGTTCTATTTTTAAATTATATTTTTTTTAGAATTATTTAACTTTTGCGACCTCCTAATTTTTTCTTTTTTTATGTTACAGTTTTTTTTAATGTATTTAATATTTATATTCCATCTTTTTTTCTCATTCATTTAATTTAAATTCAAATTATTTCCCCACATTTTTAATTTTTTTTATTTATCCAACTTTTGAATTAATCCAAATTTAAATTTTATAATATTCCCGAAAAACCTTAATCGAGATTTCAAATTCTTGAAAAATATAAAATTCAAAGTTGCTGGAAAAGTATTAAAAAATTCAAGCTCTCCAACAAAAAAAAGGACGAGAGCGAATGAGAAAAAGAGAAGAAAGAGTAAGAAAGAAGCAGGTTCGCAATCTTACCTCAGCGCCGATAATAAAACGAAAGCGCGGCAAGAAGCGATAGAGGCACAAGATGGAGGAAGAGGGATGATCGAAGCATCGAGGGCGGAAAGGGAGGCATAGGGACGAGGAAATGTAGAACGAGCAGTGCTAAGCGGAATCGCGCGAGTGGTAATCCCGAAGCCGAAAGCTCGAGCAACGCCAAAGTTAAATATAAATGTCGCGGTAACCCGTTCCTGGACCGATGAACTAGAGAGCGAACCAGTCTCTTCGTGGTCTTCGTCGTGGACCGAACTACCGAAAATATCGAACTCGATCGATCCATCGATCCCGCGCCATAATTTCATCAGGCCACGATCACCCTCCATCATCGAGGCTCATTTCGCGTGTTTTAAGTTGGGAAACGTGTGGAACGCGTGGTTCGATGAAAATTCAGGGAATCGAGGCTTGAACGAAAAACCGATCGAATCGATCGCTACGAAATTGTCACGATTAACGTGTGCTCTCTATCTGCTTTGGACTACTTACAACGGGATTTCATCGATCGACCGTGTCTACGGCTCGACGTCTTTTCGGTATCGTTTTTCACATTCTGTTAATTAGTTTAAAAGCTTTGGGGATAACTTGCGATTAAAGATTTGTTGCGCTTTCCAACTTGGAAGTTCCTTCTCCCCTCCCCCCCCAAGGAACGAGATTCTTTGAGAAATGTTTGTAAGAAATATATTGAAAACTTCTTTAATTTTTTGATATTAACAAAATTATTCATATCTAGAAACTTAGATTCAGAAACTTTTTCATTGATTAACTTTTATCGATCGAATTTTAAAACTTTTCTAAAAGTTTCAGCTAAGAGCTCTCTTCAAATCATTATCCTTCGTTCATGAGAAGGTTTAATTCGTTAATCCCAATCTGTGCCGATCGAAACTTTCTACGGCAATTACCTATCGGGGTTAACCGGTACGTGCAACCTGTGTCAGGAGCATCCGTTCTGAACCAAGACTATTTCTGTTCGTTAATTCGGCAGTTATTTTATTTTTGGACGCAGCATCCGAGGTCCAGGATCCAGCAACCTAATAACCGTTTCACTCTGCATAGCATCTCTTTTCTTCTATAATCCCTTTTTTCAATTTTCAACCATCTTAGATTCAATTTCTTCAAACGTGTCTTCCTCCACATTTACTACCAACTAACTGGATACAAGATACAGCCTCCATGATTTCTCCTTTAATTTTCTTTCTTATTCTTTCTCGATGCCGCAACCATACACTTTCGACGCGTATTTTTATCCACATTCAAATAAAGGAACAACGTGCGCACTCCTGGCTTTTCTTACATACGTACGTACGTACATAGTTTATCGTTGTCGAGTGGTCGGACTTATAAATAGACCGTTAGTCGATTCCTCCCGATGTTTTATTAAAATCGGTGGAACGAACTCGAAACGCGCGTCGAACACATCCCTCTTTCGCTCGTAATGGCGCTCGTGAACTTTAACAAGAACAAAATGGACGCGTGTCTTTGACCAGCTGCGTTTGTTGCTTTTGAGGGGGAAAACTCTGGTCTGCTGCTGGATAAATTTCCTTCGGCCTTTCTTCGATACATATTTGTTTTTACAACGTTCGAAATGGATCCGAGATTCGAAGAAATGCGAGGGAGTAGTCAACAATGAATGTAAAATAGATCGATGTCAAACGAGAAATGAGTAAAAATCTTTGAAATTGGATCACGATCATGATTTTATCTATTTATCTATCTATAATTTCTTTCTATTATTTGTTTCTTTTATTTTTTTTTTTTTTTTATTTCATTTCGAGCCAGAAGATAATTCTTTTGCGTAAATTAATCATTGAATAGGAATGATTGTTAATTTGATAAATGAAGGGTGATACGTGTGACGTACGAGGAACGGTGGCGCCATGCACCGTGCACGCGAGTCATTATAAGACTAATTGTACGTGTTAATATTCACGTCACTTTTCTGAAATATCTGACGTAGTCGTTTGCAAATATATCTGCTGTGTCGAACATGTCTGTGGCCAGTGCTTGAGTCGCTTCAAAATAGATTTGTCGTTATATTTAGACGGCCTACACTCGATATCTAGCCAAAAACCTTTAGACCTTTGACTCGTAGAACTTCCTTATATTTCGTGAGAATTAATTTACCCTTTCTTAGTTCACAATTATTACTCGAGATTCGTCATTCTTATTGAATACTTTTCAATATCTTCTTCAAAATTAGTAAGTAGAAAGAATTGAGAAAATTGTATTTTTATTTGGATATTAATTATCAGAATGTTAGTCTATTTTTTAGGAAGATAAAAAATAATTTTAAGACAGTATTGATATATTCATTGTATTTTCAACTTCAAATTAAATTAAGATTTCATTTGTTAAAAAAGAGAGGAAAGTAAAAAATGATAATATTTTTATTTTAATTTTAATCATTAATAGTTCGTGCCTTTTCTCATTGTGTAATGTGTTACGCATGATATTGCGAATCGTCCATTACACATTTTTCACGCGTTAACGTGCAGAAGTTAGAGAGAACTCAGACAATCGAAGCGCCTATTTCGAGAGACTTTTGGACGATTGCCCATTCTAATCTGCCTACTCACTGCCACTACGCGACCCAGAGCTCGTTACACGTCTAAGACACTTCAACTTTCGTGCAATATCTCTTTAATTCCGATTGATGTAATAAAGCGATCATTATACTTTTTCTCGTCTTTCATCTTCACATTTTTATTATCTATAATGATATATTATGATAAGATTTATCGACAATGCTGTAATCTATTTCTATTAACTGATATCCGTTCTATTAACTGATACTTTTCATTAAAAATGATAATATCAAATTAAAGATTAAAAGAGAGCTTGTAATACGAGACTTATTCTAATATTCTAAACATCCTTTGCAGCGATGCTAGGTGATCAAAGTGTACCGCGAGAAACATCGAAATAGCCAGAGATGTCGCAGCCGCCGTCGAAACCCCATGGAAAAGCCGGGCCAGGGGGTGGTTGGTCAGCCAGGCCGAATGTATCTGGCCAGTACAGACCACCATCTCCTTTCAGCCCAACGGGTTCACCCCATCCTCAACGAGTTCATCATGCTCATCCTACGTCACCGTTGACGTATACCGGAACGAGGCACCCGATGAGCCCTGTCCCGATTGGAATGCCAATCTCGCCTGGAATATCACCCGTTTTTGGATCACCTACCGGATACATACAGTGCCCTAGACCCAGATGGCCGTCACCGATTCCAGTGGTCACTCAAGCGCCTAGACCTTTCATACCCACACAGGTATGTCCCCTTGATTAAAAATTATTAAAATGAATTTGAACTTATTTGCGTTTGTTCAAAATAGAAAATTGGAAGTGAGAATTGATTATGGAATTTACTTGTATTAGGGAATTTTAAGGGAAATCGGCTATGGGACTGTATGGGTATATGTATTTGACATTGAAATGATAGTTTTTGAGGAAGTTATTGATAATAATGGAAGATATCGTAAAGTAAAGTTGGTATTTTGGATATGATGAATATGGACATAATCTTTATCAATTTTTCAAGGATTACTTCTATGGAGAAAGTTAATTTTATATTTTAGTTATGGATCGGAAAAGAGAATAATTAATCAAATATTTATAATAAGCATTTATTGTAAAGAAGATAGGAAAATGTTTTTAAAAGAACATAAATTTCGATTAACAAATAATTCAATTCATATTGTATTTTCCTTCATCTCGATCATTTATCGGTCAAAACTATGCGCTAAAATAATACACATAAAATCTATAATCTCAGAAACAATCTGAGAAACGTGAAATTCCGTGGAAAGTAACGTAGCAGCCGCAGTGAGATCTACTTTATTCTTGGATGCGTTAGTCATCGGGATAGACAGAACTTATCGTTGAACATATAGATGGCCATTTGCCGGCGAGTTCTAAACACGGACCAACTGTTCGAAAATCAGGAAACCGTTGCATGTTAAATTGTACTTGCGCCACGAAACACGTGTCAACTTCCTCTATAAACGGAATCCTTCTCTATATTCACGTCGCGGTTAAAGAACCTATTCGTTCTCCTCGAGAGGAATTTCTCTCGTTCTCGAGGATTCGACTTTACCTCCGTGTCTTGCTTTCCTCTTCGATTTTACAACTCCGTCGAAAATTTTCCCTTCGCAATTTTCGCGTTTCGAAGAAAATTCGAGTTTGCTCGCGGTGAGTGTTCACCACGTGGACGTCCGCTTTTCACGCCCACGCGAACATGCGTCCGACTGGCCGAGGCACGAAATAGGGACGCCTAAATAAAATGTAGGCCGCGACAAGTTACAACGACCGGTTTCTCAGAGCCAGGTGTGAATGCACTGCAAACGTGGTTAAATCCGTGTATACGTGGTGTTTACGTGAAAACTGATGAGGCCGGTTTTGTAAAATCGTTTATCGATGAACTTTAAAGTAATTTCAATTTCAATGAAAAATATTAATATTAAATTCGATCTTAATTTATTTTATTTTTTTCTTGAAAGGAAATTCATTTTCTAAAATCTTACAATTATTAAATAACGCTTTGTAGTTTTAAACTTTATTTTTTAGTGTTATTTCGCATAAACACTTGCAATCTAATTATTATAAAGATTGACAGAATATATTATCATGCTACATAATATCTTGGTACAACACAATGGAGTGAACAAAAACGAACGAAAACAGATACATGTTTCTCAGAAACGTGGACAGAAAGTAAAATAGGACAAGAAATTTAATAAACACGATTAGAAAATATAAACACAATAAAATGCATCGTACGTGTCATCGGTGGAAAAATATTTTTCAAGCAAATCAGTCTATTCTGATCACTCGGTGAAACAAGATCGAAAATTTTATAATTTTTCATATTAAAAATATTATATTTCAAAATTTTTTTGTTTTCTTTGACAGAGTTCAGCAGAAAGTGGCGCTACATCGCCGTTAGCCAGTGGACCACCGGAATACATGATTGGAACATACAAATCTGGAGACTACGAGTACGTTGGGGTGCCACTGGATCATTCGCAAACGGAAGAGGAATCCAGCGGACCCAGCACCGCGGAAATAATAGCCAACCAGAGTCAGGATTACGTGGACGAGAAACTAGCCGAGTATCAGGCAACGATACAGCAGCTTCAAAGTGAGTAACACTTTTCGAATGTTCTTTTTTAATGTGCATAAATTATCTTAGATATATGATCTTCTGTTCATAAATTATCATAGATATATGATAGTATTCTTTTAATAAAGATAGAACGAATTCTCGTATTTAAATGTATTATAAATCTATTTAAATACTATGCTCGGATATATAGATGGAAGTGCATATTTATATGTTGTTGTGAAACATTTAATAGATGCATATTGCATCTATTTGATATGTTAGCACTAGTGTCCTTGGATGCTTTCATTGTTATTTCGATTATGATTAAAGAAGAATAAAAGATAATAAAATATAGATGTAAGAAAATAAATGGGAAATTTTTCCCTGAGATTTAATAACATCAAAGAATAATTATTTTAAAAAGATATAGATATTAATCGATCGATTTAAAAAAAAAAAGGAATAAAAATTAGGAAAAGTTCAGAATAGGAAATAGGAAAATTTGCTGTCTATAGAAATATTATTTTTGTACATTGTGTTTTTCAAGATATAGACATTGACGATAACGAATCAGAAACCGATGTTTCGAATGCGGTTAGATGATACTTCTGGCAAGCACGAAATCAATGAATGTCGGTCTGCCAGTTGAGAAACATTGTATTCAGACAAACCAAACCTATAAAGTCGATCAACACCGATATTCCTTGGTATTTTCGAATTTATAATTTAATTTTCTTCGTGCATCAATAGGATTAAACAAAAACTGATTCTTGCGGATTTATTATGCAAAATATATATCTTTATATATGCAAATAAAATAATTAGTAAGAAATCGATAATTTATTCGAATGATATTTATTATTCCGTCTTCCACAAATGGGGAAACATGTATTGATTGCACAATTTTCAACTTTTTTATAATCAATTCTTATACGGATATTTTATTGAATTTAAAAATATTTATTTACACATATTATCTTTTCTTGTCTCACAGTTTTAAACTTCAACAAAAGTGGATATTGGCCAACGTTTGAGAAATAAATAAAATTTATTCGTGCGTTAAATAATAGACAAATGAATTTCTAAGAAATATAACCATCATCGACCGTGAATTGTATTTAAATAATAATGACGGTCTAACTGATAGATATACGATCTGCTGCAAAAAAAAAAAAAAAAAAAAGAACTATGATATATGTTTAAAGAAATACTAAACTTCTTAAATAATGCCGAGTTATTTCTCTTTCCGATGGCTTAAAATGATAAATCATATTCGCGATTTGTATTGTTTTTTGTTTCTTTATATTATAACATTATGAATGAATGCAATATTTACAAAATACTATTTTCAGCTACTCGGTCAGAGATATAAAAACTTCATTTTTTTTTTTTTTTTTTTTTTTTTCATTATTACAGTATAGAAACTTCACTTTATATCGGAATTTGCTCATTATTTTTCATATTACTAAAACAATAATGTTGAACATTTTGAATAATTCACCATAAATCCATCACAAAGAATATTTAATTTCCGATCGAAAAGAAATATTTTCTCTTAAAAAAATATTTTCTCGTTTACATACATATATTTTCTCTTAGATACACATAATTAATTATACGATAATAAAATTATAATAAAATCGTATTCACAAACGAATAAAATAGATTTCCCTCGTTATATTCGAACATTCGTATAATTCAAATGATAGAGAACTTCCCAAAATATAAGAAACGTGTTCAAAAATAAATTACTTTCTGGAGCAAGCAATAAACAATTGGGTAGAATCGCATCACGTAATATCGTCAAAACACATCGCGTGCCAACAGAGGACCGGAGTATGGATTTCATTCACAAATCATTCAAGTCTCCGAAAACTACACGTTTCTAGAGAAAGATCTCGAGAGTCCTTCTCGATCGTGATACTAGCGATTTGTCTTTAAAAAATATTTCGATTGATTCGAATTTTTGCGAGAAAAATAGAAAAATTTCAATGGCGGCTATCGTGAACTAACGGAGGCAGGTGCCTCCGTCACACTTATAAATAGGCGAGCCATCGTCATCTATTTCTCTTGCACGGTTCCACAGATAAGTATGCGAATCACACGTATATACGCGTGATCGAACGATCGATTGATCGTCGAGAGGAAAATTTCACAAATTCAAAAGTTTCGATTCGTATGCAAATTGCCTTCGAGCCAGTTTTTTACGGTAGATCGAGGAATATGTTTTTATGTTTACGTTAAAATACGTATCGTAGGAAGAATGTTTCTCCAAGAATTAAGATTTCGAAATGTCAAAGAATTCGAATTCATAATTCGATTCGTATTTAATTTTAGATATTCCAATTATTTGAGAATTTTCGATACGAGAATAATGTTTCGATACTTTGGTATTTTATTATTTTAATATCTTGATACTTTGACCAATATGTTCTATTAATTGTCGAACGTATAAAAAATTACAGGATCTTCTCTGGGAGAAGAAAATATTAAGCAGATTCATAAAATTCTCTGTCTCAAATCACATTATAATAGAATAAGAATCAATCATGTAAATTGATTGCAAAAAAGAAATTGCAAATAAACTGTTACATAAACAAGCAGCGATGCTGAAAGATTTAATTGGGAAGACGATGATATTTTCGATGATTTGTGATCCTGTCCTGTGTATCCGCTTTTGAAACGACCCATAGACGATGTCATAAATATTTGAAACCGCGTATTTAAATGAAGCATGCGCGCTCCTCTAATTTGTATTCAGAATCGTGTTCAGCATTCGGTGTTCAATATTCCAATTAGTCATCGAAACTATTTGTTAAATAATTCACAGAAATCGGAGAAAGTAATTTTATCAACGACATATATGTGATTTAGTATCGAACGCACGTTTGTTTGTCACAGATAAAACGACAAAGAATTCTCGATATAAATAGAGCTTAATGTCTCAAACATAATCCTTAATTATCAATATATATTGCAAAACTTGTACAGATACGTATGTCAAAAAAATATTTCTTTACATTCGGCTCAAGTTGTAAAAAGTCTTGATAACGATATAACGTGACTGAAAATTCTTGATATTATATTCTAATTAATTTTTAAAAATTACTTCGTCCAAAAAAACAGATATTATCAAGATATAATGCAGAGTTGACGAGTAATTAACAATGTTTAAAGATCCAAAAAATACAAATACACGATGAAATATAATTTTTAATATAATTACATGAATGAAATGAAAATAAAAATAATTTTATTTGTGTTCATATTCGTGTTATGTGATCGAACGATAACATTCGAAAAGCATTCGCCAAATATCGAATTTCATTGTTTTGTTTACTAGTTACGATTATCACATATATTACGTAACAATGATATATGGATAACGCGTCACTGTTTCGTAGAACTGCCGATAAAACATGCGCCATTTCTTACAATGTTCGATCAACGATATCGCTGTATGAAATGTTTTTTCGAAATTTATTTTTACTTGAATTATTCTATTCTTCATTTTTTTAAAGATATTTTTATTATACCAGAAGATATAATATGGATAATTGAAGATGTTAAGAAGAGAACATCATTTTTAATTGAATCGTTAATAACATTAAAAAGGTTATAGTAATAGTTTTATCAAATATTTATCACAATTCTCAATTTTACTCTTTCAATATTAAATTTCTCGTTTTAATCAATAATTCTTGAGACGATTAACGTCGCATAGACGTCTTCTTTGTTTTTCCTCTTGGAAATGCATTTAGATATCTCGTTGATGATGATGACGTCTTTCACTTTTCTTCTTTTATCTGAAAATGAGAGTAAAGAAAAAGAAATAACGTAAATTATCGATCTCGTCATCGAAAGAAATAGAATGTTTCGTTGCAATTCGTAATAGCACAAGTAACACTTTAATGTTTCACTGATAGTGGTTGCAAAAGTGCCAACAACTTTTTGGCAAGTGATATGTACAAAACATCCGCTCATTATCGATAATCATTAGATCATTTGTTGACGCAATGTAAATCTAAATGTCTGGGTTAATTATTAATTTAATTTTGTCGATTTTTAGAATCAAGTATTTCACATAAGAAATTTGTTTTTATTAAAAATATAAAAAAGCTTTTATAAATCCAAAAATTCGTATAATTATATTTTATATCTTGAGATATATGGAGAGTTCTTATAGTTACGTCATCTAGACATTCTTTTATCCTTTTTTTATTACGTAACGTAGAGATATACCTAGCCTTGCTATAAATATTTAATGCTATCTTATGGAAAGGAAGGAAATGGAATTGCAATATTTTAAATTTTGAGAGTATATTTCAATATATTATTTCAAAATTCTTATTATATTTCAGTCAAAATGGATGTATTATAACAAACAATTTTGTAACTTTTCATGAATTTTGTTGATATAATATGCGATGTTGCTTTTATGTTAGAATAATTTCGATTAATTTGGATACTTAGGCAATTATATAATCTTAAAACTGATACTTTCCAAAATGAATATATTGATCCGTGTCATTCTTTTTTTTATTATTATATGATAAAATTTTATTATCATATTATCATATTAATATATATTATCATATTAATATATAAATAAACAAAAATTATTCTAAAAAAATCATGATAAGATAAGTTCAAAGAAAAAGCCTTCAATTTATCGAATATTAGTCGAATTTTGAGTTTTTTAATATACTCGTGATATGAAACTACGTAACAGAGAATATAGAACTTACTCACAGAATACTTAACATAGTAAAAATCGATATCTTTAAAAAATTTACATCTAATCCCAACCATCGAGTAAGACAATTTTCACAAAATATCCAATATATAAAACCACTCCTTCTAAAAAAGTATATACTTATCGTGTTCTTTTCTCGTAATCTTCATTCAAAACTCATTAACAGAAATATTACAATCTACTTACAGAAACTTGCTCCTCGAACTTGAATCCACTCGAGCTCATCCCTTTCACGAAAGCTCTCCACGATCTCCAATAATCCTAATTTCCTCGCTAAATTTTGCCCCCTTCGTCATACCAATCGAAGAAACGTGTCCCGATCCATTGTATACGCGGAATACCGGAATACGCTATAAGGCCTCGTTCAAACGGTGGCGCGAGAAGTGACATTTAGCCGGCTGCGGAGGAGAAGGACGCAGGATAAAAGCATCGATCGGTGTCAGGGAGGTTAGGTACGAGCGAGCGAGAGAGAGAAGAAAGAAATAGCAGAGAGGCAGGTAGGGCGTCGACGACCACCACGACACGACGGCGACGACGACATAAGTCGGCGCATGGTCCCCGGCATCGTCACGGACCTTCGTCATCATGACGCGTCCTCCTCTTGGTGGATGTCGCGCCGGTTAGTCGTAACTCGTGGTGGACGTCCTCGTGAGCGTGCAATGCGGGTCGCAGGCAGGGAGGAGGGTAGGCAGGGGGGTATAGGAGGGCACGGAGGGCACACGGAACGGAGGAACGAGGTGGGGACCCGGCGAGAGGTCGGGAAGAGAGGCACCAATATCGAACCGGCGGCCGTGGTGCGCGGCCGGAGTGCATTCCGTGAGCGGTAGACGCGTATCGCACATCTAGACAGTCGTCGCGAACAGGCCGATATGTGCGTGCGTGTGTCGTTCGTACGTGGTAACTAGACTAGGTACGTAACGATCGAGTTTAACGCACAACGTGTATCCGTGTGTTTGTGAGGAGAAATCGTGAGGGAGTAGCGCGTGCTGGCCACGGGGGCCGCGATACGAGGAGGAGGGAATAAAGGAGGAAGAAAGAGAAGTGTCGTGGTTTGACGTTTTTTTCGGGTCTCGTTGGCGAGACGACGAGAGAGAGAGAGAGGCGCAGCGGTTGCTGCCGATGTACATGGTGGTGGCTGTAGCAGGGTGTGGTGTACGGAGAACAGGTGTCCACGAGCGCAGCTCGACCGTGAAACGAGGAGAAGCCGGAAACGTAGTACGAAGCCGGTGCGGTTACGGCAGCATGAATTTTCGGGCTGGCTAGCCCGGAGCGAAGACTCGCGTGAGCAACATCAGCGAGGGACGGCACGAGGTGAGACGCGGCAGCTGCGAGCTGGCGGCGAATCATGTCGGAGACACCACCGAAGAGCGCGAGTCCTGCCGGCAGCCGGGCCAGCCCTGGCAGCCCGAGCACGCCACGTGGAGGTCGGCTCCGGGATAGGGTCAACTTTTTCGTGGAGTTGTTCGAGGACAAGGAGGGAAGGCGGAATGCGGGTCAGTACAGGTCGCCCACGAATCCTAGACCCGGTTCCAGGCCATCGTCCAGAGCTAGCGACTCGTCGTTCGAGGAGAGTTTCGAACGGTTGGTGGAGGAGGGCGAATTGAACGGTTCGAAGGTGGTGAAGTTCGAGAAGATCACGGTAAGGAAGAGCGTGAGAGAGATCGGGACCGGTGGTGCGTCGACCCGTGCTTCTCTCGCCGAATCGAGCAGGACGCCTAGCGAGGAACACGCCCTCGAGGACTCGGCCTACCAGAGTCACAGCCACGGTGCACCGAATCACGGGAGTAAGTCGAGCTCTGTCACGTCGTTCACGAGATTTCCATCGGAGGAGAGTTTGTCGCATAGGAGGGGCAGTAGCCCTCACCAGCATCTGGACGATCGAACGCCGTCCGAGTGGTACGCGGAATATCGTACTCAGAGCTTCCACAACGTCGCCACCAGAATCGAATATGTGCGCAGTAAGAGCGAGTACGATGCACACATCGCTGAGATTAAAGGTATTGTTTGTTTCCTCGATTTCTACTCTTTGTACGACGTGATTTCGATTTAGGTGGAAGGGGTAGCTGATGCATTTCAGGATGTGTTTGATTTTGCGATGCGATGGAATGATTGGTTGTCCATTTTTTAAAGGAATTGCTCGAAGATTGTAATCGATATAAGGATATATTTTAAAATTTTTTTTATCTTTCTAATAGAAAATTAACAAATGGAGTTGAATTCTCTTTGGTATTGATTTGCATCCTAAGAGAATTTTATATTCATGAAATGGAATTATCGGAAATTGAACGATGTTGAGAGAATTATCTACCATGCAAAGAAAATATTTTATTTAACACGAGTCAAAGAACATTTTTATTTTAATATTCCTTTGCAAATAAAAAATGTTGTAAATTACTGAAGCAATTGAAAGAGGCGTCTAATAGATTTAAAAGGATACTTTATGGATACTTAATGGAATTTACAAAATCGCAGAATGACGATCGCTCATTTAATGATAAGTGAAAATAAATTTATATAACCTCGTGAATCACTTTTTTCATTATATAGGAATTGTCATTGCGATTAATCCTCTCACGCTATCTCGTTTCCGAGTTTTCTTTAGATAGCATTCGCGACTCGTTTTGATCCAATGGAAAAATAGTTTCCACTCCCTTTCACGAATTCCACGAACTTCTGTCGCTACTAGAAAGATCCCTGACTTTATTTAGCACGCTGCAAGCACCGGTCAATACTAGGTAAGATACATATAACGATAACAATAAAAGCATTTATAAAATTCATCGTGAGAAGAAAAATATCATCATTTCGCGATTTTTAAATTGTTTACAGATATTATGTAATTATGGATGGTTTATTATCTATTCTATTTTATTTCTCGATGAATTGTTCCTTGTTGTTGACACAATTACTTCTCAACGGAATTTAAATATTCGAATAAGATTTATTTACACTTAAACGAGTTTTATCGTTACTCCTATAGTTAGACGCGACGGCTAATGTCCTCCGGCGATGATGATCGATCACTCGTCGGGAAAATTATAAAATTACGCGGTGACCCAGATCCGCAATGGCGATTCATTACTCATCCATCTGAAAGAAGCAACGCGACACGTCTAGGTCCTTTTTCCTCTTTCTCATATTGACAATCGTCTACGAAGCGTGCGCCACGAAATCGATTAATTCCCCTAGTCGACCAAATCTTTGTCACCGAGACACGTCGTTGAATATGCAAAGGACCAATCTAATCCAAACCTGAAATCTTTGTCTCCAAGATACGTCTTTGAATATGTATGCGACCAATCCATGCCTGATCCGTGTCTAATTCGTGACTAATTCTAACCTAAGTCAAGTTTAGATACATCTCTGTATGTAACTCTGTAATGTACGAGCAATTTTCATTCTTGTCTAATGTTAATTCAAATCAAGTTTTGATCACGAAATTAAATTAACTCAAATCTTCGTTATCGAGAGATACGTTTTTTCGATGTATTTTTTAAACGCGAAAATTTCATTCTGATTCGCGTTCTGTAGTTAGTCATTTGCACAATATCACTAAAATTTAATCAATCAACAATTATAGATCAAATTTCAATCGTTCAAATTCTATTTTATTTCTATTTTTTTCTTATTCTCGAATGAGTCTCAAAGCTTCTTTCAGGAGTAACGAAACAACGTGGACGAAGAACCCGACTTTCTCTGCGATCAATAGTTATTCGCCGCTTGTTAAGTACCGTATTAGCAATTCCCTCATGGGGACCTCGTGGAACTTTTCTCAAGAGCGACACGCGTTCGCGAGCAACCAGATCAACGCCTACGAAACCGCAGAAAACGTGGAAAGAAGACGCTTTCGAACGACTTTTCGTCGTAACGAGAACGTGAAATAATCAGAGATTGAATAAGGGAAGGAAATCATTAGTTCGTTTCAAATTTGAAACAAACGAATCCAAGAATTTATAAGAAACGAACATATCGAACTAAGCCATTTAAAAAAAATCGATGACGTATCGAATAATGGCACGAATAATGGCACATGCATCTTTTTCGTAGATTAATAACTTTAATTTAAAAAAAATTGATAATCATTATGTATTACAAATCGAAAAATTGATTGCCAATATAGCTTTCATGGCCGATATCTCTGGTATCGAAACATTTATTTGACATGATCAAAAATGTGCTGATTAGAATTATAGAGTGTCTCTTTACATAACTATCTACGTAGTAGATAGGTGGATAAAATTACACGTGTTTAGCGAATTTATTCGAATGTTTGGTGCAGTATGTTCAATTATCTAAAGTGTTCAATTATAATTGCTTCGTAATTAAATTTTAAATCATTCGAAAAATTTTTTTTCAAATTCTTTTCTTTCTTTTAAAGAAAGTTTTTTGTGTTGTAGATTTAATATATATATTTAACATTAGTTTATCAACTCAAATTATCGTGAACCAGTTCTAGATTAGAGAACTTTTGCTCTATAGGTTTTGCTCTCTAAAGGTTTTATATATAAATATAAATTGATAATATAATTTTATTAGAGTAGAGTAAAATACTGATTTGTGATTTATAATATATATTTAATTTTATATGTTTATATTTGTTAAATTTATTGTATAAAAGAATTTATTAACGATGATAAGTTGTAAATTGGTCATTTTCAATAATAATATTAGTTCAATTGTACGTGTACGCGTACGTAACGAAGAAGACTTTGAATGATAAATGACCTTGAATAGTCTTTGAAGACCAATATATCATAGGTCAATGGATTTATCTTTCAATAACTTACACGTATTAAATAAAAATACATTGTATAGTTCCATTCAAAGAACGAGGAACTTTGAAATTCTAATATCGAAAATAATGTCCTTCCACAACAAATTATTTTTATTTTTTGGATATTCTGGACAAATTAAAATAAATTTTGTTTATTCAACATAATTGATCAAATGTTGCATTAAATTTGAGAGTTTTTATTTTCAAGATACATCGAAATTAAAATTTCGCAGAGACTAAATTAAAGTCAAGGCAGCCATGAAACTTGTAAAAAAGCAATTATTGGCTCATCTGGAAGAAAAAAGGAAAAAAGTGGGGCAAAGTTGTCAGTAAAGTTTGAAAACGTGTTTCGACTGGATAAATGAGAAATTCGTAGGCGTTCAAAACGAAAATATTACAAATTTAACGAGCTTACATTTTGGCAGCGATGAACGTTGGTCGTAGAGTAGCCTCGATCGTCATTGGTCGATCGAAGAACAGGGGCAACGAACCGTTGATCTAGTATCCGCGAATAAATAAAACGCTTGTTAGGTCAAGATAACGAGTAGAGGCTCGTAAACGGGGCACATTCAATAGCTATTCGATACCGAGACCGCAAACGTCTTGCCATTTTTTAATATCCAGCTTCCAGACGGAACCCGTGGCTCTCAAATCTCACCTTGATACTTTCTCTGGAGTTTGGTTTCTACTTTCGAATCGTGAGGTCAATGCTTGGTGGTTACCTATTAATTTTTCTTTTATTTTAAATCTTCTTCTTTAATTTTTTTTTTTTTAAAGATTACTTCTAAAATCAATTATCGTATAAATATAAAATGTTGAAAAATTATATGAGATTCTTATTGAATGTTGTTAAAATACAACATTATTGAATAATGTTTAATAATATATATGTCATAATTATGATTTGGATTTTTTAAGGTCAGGGGTTAATGTTTCTGGATTATTTTTAGGATTATTCTAGGATTATTTTTATGCCATTTGATGGATTTAATATATTCATTGTATACAATATAAATTGATGTTAATATTTCGTTATTTGTAAATTAGAAATCTGAAAATTTAATAAGCATATATAAAGGCATACATATGTTGGCATATATAACACCATTGAAGATAATGAAAATTCGATTCGAACGTATTAAAGCAAGGTCTATTCGTGTTCTGAATATCTTTTTGGTCTTTATACAAAGATTATGGACGAATAATGCAAAAATAACTTTCAAAAACAAAACTCTGAAGGTTTTACCTTCACCGACATCTTCTGGTACGATTTTCAAATTTTCTCGAAGAAATTCACATACTTCGTCGAACGCACATAAGCATTTATAGTTTACAGCAATTGAATTTTTATCAGCACACGTATACATATTGACATACACATATAGATATGTACATACAGGCCAAGGAAATACATTTTTCTCAACGTATTATAAAATCAATCAAGATCCAACGTTAATTAAAATTTATGAATAACTGAATTAATATACTGAAAAAATTCCAAAAGACACTAGATTTAGAATCTACATATTAAAATAAATTTAGTAATAAAGTAAATTTCAAAGAATCAAATATTCAAATATCTTTAAATTTATTTTTTATATATATACACATTATGAAATTCTTTTAACGCAATCTATACACAGCTCGAAATAAATATCCTACGTTTCATAACATTTCGAGTATCAACAACTTAAATTAATAAAATATGAATTATATCGAGCAAAAGCCATAAAAATTATCGCATTCTTCTTCGAGGCCAATCTTCATCTCAGAACAAAATCTTCCCCATTGCGCGAATATCATCATACTCGATATCCAGCGCGAAAATAGCGAGGCGCTGTTCATTTTAATTGAAGTGGCCTGGGCTGGAGAAAAGGAATCGAATCGTCGGCGGACAGATAACAAAAACAACGGCCATGTTAAGAAACGAAGGCGAGAGAGCGAGGTCAAGGTTTCCTCCGGTTCTCCGGTCCCCCAAGTTAATTAAATCGTTGCGTCACCGCACGATGGCCAACTGACGAACGGATATTCGTCGAATTCGACACGCGATCTTTTGATAATCGTAAATTCGCCGTTCGTCTCCTTTGAAATTCATAGATGTCGTATGGCAATTCTGAATAAGATTTTTATATTACGTTAAGAGTTTTATTTTATGTTCATATCATATTAAGGATTCTTTGAAGGATAAAATTTTTTGAAAAAAATTACATATATAATATGAAGAATGAATTATTATAAACTTGTCCTCAAACGAGTTCAGATAAATAGAATTTTACTGTACGTAGAATGAACTTGAACCGAAGATACTGAAGCACAATGGAATAGTACTTTGTAAGATATCAATTAATCACGAATTATCTATCGAGAAAATAGTACATGGATTTAGAATTGACGAAATCTATTCATCGAGTTTAAAAATAAAAAGTTACGATGAAAATAATCCGTGCTTTAACATTTTTTACAATGAAATTAATTCTTGAAGTAAATAAAATATTTTAAAATATCATTTGACCATAAAATGGATCAAGAGAACTGGATAACTAATGGAAGCGATATAAAGATTACGACGTTTAACGATGGAGAACAAACAATTATTAGTCAAATTTAATGAAACATGCAATTGTGTGGAGGAAAAGTGCTCCAGAATCTGACAACGATAGAATCTGATCGAATGTGGCAATGTATCACATATAAAACGTAATGTGGTAACTCGTACTAATAGTAAACGATGACGTTATTGGGCGTCAGTTCAAGGCTACGCTCCAAGCGTACTCGTTTTGTCTGGAACCTTTTGCTACATTCTTCCTTCTCCAGCCTCGTCAAATTCTGTATTTTTCTTTTCTCTTGGTTATATTTCGACTATCTTTTATTTGATGATTTTTAAGACTATTCTTCGTTTTACGATTCTCCTCCTCTTCTGTTCTTCTCTCGATAAAAATGGAAATAGAATTTTGTAAATTTTTATTCTCCTATTATTCANTTTTTTTTTTATTATTTAATTATTTCGAAATTGTTGCGCATTTATGTAGTGATAAAAATTGATATTGAGAGTCATGTAATGGAGAAATATTTTTTTTTTTATATCAATATTTGATCATGATATTCGATACAATCAAATATAAAAGTTATAATCGAGATATGATATCTTTCATCATTTTTTATGATATATATATTTGTTTTAAAATTTTTTTATTTGAAAGTTCAGTTAATATATCATTATGTTTTCATTATTAAAATCATTGTGTTTTAAATGCTTTCATTTTTGCTAGTAGTTTAAAATAATAATTTCAAAAATTATATTTATTTTAAATTTAAAAATTATATTTTCAAGAATTTACATGCATATATTTTTGGCTTTTATTTTATTTTTTAACTTCTCAATATATTTCAACACAATATATTTCTTTTAAATTATAGTGTATAAAAGAAATTATATTTCCAATATAATAAAAAACAGATTGCAACATATAATTTTCCTAACGATCACAATACCAACATTAAAAAAAAAAATAATTCTATACCTCACTTTAACTTATACAAATTTCAATTTCCTAAAAGAATCAATCTAATCATAATTCGAATAAAGAAAAGAACAAATCATGATACATTATTTCGCTTTTCATCCTGTCTAGCGTATCCATTCGCGTCCGGTTTTTCTCGCTTCTTTCTTGGTTCTTTCTCGTCTACCTGCCAGAGACATGTAACGATCTCATTCTATCTCGAATAGCATCATCTTCATCTAGCGAAGCAAACCGGTTGTCCGAACCGGCTAAACGAGAAGCGCGAAATTGTATAGCCCGCGAATTAACGAAGAGGAAGGACTTCCTGATGAGGAATCGGCCAATTCAATTGGGTCGATCGATAATCTAGTGATGTTCATATTATATACGACTTTAATCGAGGATGAAAGATAAAATTCGATTCAAAATTATTAGAGTTAGAGACGATTCTCTAGATTTTATTTCCTTTATGATCGAATTTCGTTTTTTTTTTTTTTTCCTTCAAGACTGATTTCGTATAGATATTATTTTTCATTATATCATACATGAGATTCTTTAGACAATTTTCTAATAATAGATCTTTAAAAAAGATCTTCAAATAGAAAATTTAAATTAAAAATGGCGATGAACGAAAAAAGTAATCTCTTTCATTTAATATAAAATTAAAGATTTTTTTATTTTTTCTTTAAATGATTTTAAAATCTAACTAGTTATTAGATATATTAGCTATCGATGCTTTACTTTAAGAATTTAGAATTTCATTTGTAAAAATAAAAAATTGGATATAATATCGAAAATATTACTTACTCATGTAAAAGTTAAAGGGATAATGATTTTTTTTATTTTGTATTAAGATTTTTTTCGAGCAGATGTTGTTTTGCATATTATCACGAATATTTTATCAAAGATGAGCCGATAATAAATCTTTATTAAAAAATGAATTAAGAATGATAACAAATGTGTAATTAAAAAACTTGAATAATTTAAAGAGATGGTGATTTAATACGTGACCAATTAAAATTCTTCGTATCTTTTATTCTTGTTTGATGTCATATGTATATTTGCAAGAAGTAACCAGATTATATTTAAAGTTTTAGGTGTCATCATGCGCGATGTGCCATTTTTGCACGCACATGGCGTGCAGGTGCGTTCCCATTCAGAAACGCTTGGTAGTTATCGTCGATGAACACTCTCTACATCTTGGAAATTGAATGGAATATTCGTTACTAGACCAGACATAGACCAAGTATCTACCTTTTAAGCGATTACCTATGCCTGAAACACGTGATGGACAGGCTTAACTTAGTTGTAACAGTTTGTAACCACTGCATTCTACACTTATTCGTTCCTCGATCATTGAAATCATCGTGTTATAAATACGAAAATTTTCGCGAAATTGGAATATTATTCCTGGCAATTATTTTATTTCTGACGTTAAACAAATGTTAAATTGAGAATAATAACGTCATTTCTATTTATTCTGCAAAATTGTAGCATTTTATTGCATAGTTTTTTATTTAGTAAATTACATAATATTGTAAGAACAATCTGCAAATACAATTATTTCGAATAATAATGAGAAAGAAATCTAATAATACAGAAATTAATTCACAAATTAACTGAATATTTAAAAAATTCAAAGTCAAATTTGTAAGTCAAGTAATTCAATTTATTTACATATTTAAATCTACTTCCTGAGTGGAACAAAGTATGATAATATTTATAATAGACGAAGAATTCCACAGTAAAATTTCATAGTAGCAATGAAGAATTAACTTAATAACAAATTTACATGAATAAGTAATCCGACTACATTAACGTGTCCGATTAAAACATGATAAATCTAAAGAAAATGGAAGATCCTAATGATTTCAAGGAATCGATTGATGGCGCCGATGACATTGCTCGAACTTCCAATCCGTCATTTACGCGAGGCCACTAATCAATTACAGACACGGTAAACATCATAGTATAAAATCACACAGCCAGCCTCGTGGTTTCTATTTATAGACGTGACACTTTTAATCCAAGTTTATTTTCCGTTTCAAGAATCGAGAGGAGAAGGGTTACGAGACTTGTTTCTTTTTATCTCTCTGGTCTCAACCTTGCGGATCTTGTTAAAAGGAAAGAAAAAAGTGTATGTATGTATATATATATTTCTCGACCCAAATCGAGTCTCTCAAGCGAGTTTACTGAGAACGATTTATCCGAGGACGAGCGACCATTTCATAGGTGGAGATAATCGCGGAAAGAAGACTTTGGCAAGGATTTCAGCAGACACGATTTGCACGCACGCCACGATTTTCTCCAATTTGCTTGACGAGCAACTACGGCTCGTGGCATGCGATCTTACTTCATCCCCTCTCATTAGGAAGTAATTAACAAACAATCACGCGTGCAAACATAGGGTCAGTCGGTTCTGATGGAGAATGATCGTGATGACCTGATAGATATTTGAGATTTCGATTAGGCTTCCTTTCATAATTCTACATACTTTGATTATAAAGATTATATTTTTTTATCATTTTCCATGTTAGATAAAAATTGAGACAACAATAAAAAAAATATCAATATAATATATAAAATGTTAGAAAATATTAAAAAAGAAAAATATTAAATATAGAGAAAGAAATAATGCATATCAATATTGATTTTATTCGTATTTTTTTCAAATCTAAAAAATTTATTTGTTAAGAAATCGATGCTGTATCTTCTCTCGCAGCCTTCAAAAATTTCTCGCTTAGTTATATAAACATCATTAACATCGTAGTATCATAACTCGAATCAATTCGATCGAAAAAGTTATTGGCTCGAGTCCTCGAAACTTTGACCCTCGACATCGTGTGTGTATGCAACTTCATGCATAGTAAGTGGCGTGCAGTTGCATTCGATAATTGGAAGTTGAGCTTTCGTTGGTTCTTACGAATGGGTGGCTCTTTAGGAAACTCGTTGCAGTGAACATTATTATCCGGTTGTGTGAACTTGTTGCTGAAACGAGCGCCGAGCTATTTTTGCCGGCAATCATCTCTAAAAACGGAAGTTTAAGAATCTACCTCACCTTCATACTTACTTTTTGGTTAATATTTTTTAGAAACGTTGTTTCAAATAGGATATCGATAAACGTGCAATGAATCGCAATTACAAAGATTCAATTTCAGAATATAATTACGCATTGCAGTCTTGACTGTACAATAAATCAATCCTCTTATCGCAATACGAATGTCAAGGCCGTATTTCATTATCTTGAATACTGTTTCTATTTATACTTATACAACTTATTGGTAATATTTTCTTGGTATACATTTCTTAATTAAATATAAATAAAGAATTGATGTTCAAGCTTCTTGTTTGAAATAATATCGTTATTATTATTATTTGGTTATTATTATTATTAATAGAATATTTTTAGATTGAGTAATTAGTTAGGTATTAATAAATTTTAATAAAGTTATAATATTAATAAATTTTTTTGCTATGAAACATAAAATTTATAAAATTTATAAAATTATATCTATTCTAATTTACTTTACTTGATGTAAATTTTATTAATAAAAAACATATATTATAAATATACAAAATTAAATAATTTTGTTATCTTTGTATTAAAGAAAATAACTTAAAATTGTACATAATTATACACTTTATTTTTATTATGTTAATTATGTTAATTAAGTTTTACTCAGCAAAAATTGAATAATATTTCTTTTTATAAAATTTCTTTATTATATATAAAGCTTGATTCTATATTTTCATCAATAGAATCTATATTTATTATGCGCTATTTTTGTCATTGATCAAAATTAAAATTATTCACGACAGAAAGATGGCACTGATGAGATACAAGAAAGTAAAAAAAAAAAAGCATGGATTCAAAATATTTTTCTTGATCTTCGATTCACAAAGACATCTTATTTCGTTTCTTGTGATCAGGTTGAATCCAGAGACGCATAAATATAGTATATCATACCTTTATAAAAACGCGCAGAAATACATGGTTGATGAACCAAAGGAAATCGTAGATTCGTCACGGATATTATTTTTACTGCGTCATGAATTCAATATCCCTCGCAAATAGAAAAAACATGGGGTGACTATATGTTTTCTTTTAAATTTCCTATATTATGCTATCACGATCTAATAGACTTTCTTTCAGAAATCGATACAGAACAATAGAGAATGTATTTGACAAAGTTTCGAGAAATCTCAACGATCCTTTGCTATCGGAGTATTGGTATTATAAAGCGAAAAATGGGACAAAATGATCGATGGGACAGATATCCTTGTTTGAAAGGATCTAGAGAATGGGTACAATTCATATTATTGGATATCATTGGATAGAATCGTAAGAAGTTTGTGCAGCCTCGTTGAATCGAAATCAAAGAATAGGAACAAGGTTAAAAAAAAGGACGAAAAGGAAAAAAATCTCGATCGATTTTCTCTTTTTTCAAAATTTATTTTCTAATATGCGACTGGAATTGTTGAGTGATCTGGACGATAGAACCTTTGTCTATTTCACGAGATTGAAGTAATGAGAATTGAGGACAACGTGAAACGAGAAAGTTATCTATCATTTTTCTCGTTAGTGAAGGAAAAGACATTGCGAGAAAATAGAATTGTTATGTTATTGTGAGGACCCATCTGTGTTGTTAAATTGAAATGGAATAAAGAATTATAGGAAGAAAATGGAATAGAAAGAAGAAAAAGTTTCTTTGAATTAATGGAATCGGATTTGAATAGAAAAGAGAGAGAGAGAAAAGGTGAAAAGATAAAGAAAGGGGTAATATAATCAAGAGGAAAGGATCTTCCTTCGAAAGGATACTTATCCGGCATACGAATTGGCTTATTATCAAAGCAATTTACTTCAATTTCTACCGATTTTGTGAAATTGAGACGAAAAAGAAAAAACCTTGATTTTCCTTTCTTTTCTATCTTACAAGAGACACGGACAATATCAAGCACATGAGCTCATCCACGAGAATTTGTCCCATTTTACTGCTCGCCCCTTCCTCTTCTACCTTGTGCTTTTTCTATATCTCTGCACCGTTCAGGCCGAACGAAAGCGCTAAAAATACGAATTTATATGCGCGATCATGTTGTACATGTGCCTCTTTCTGAGAAAAAAAAAGAGAGGGGAGAAATGCGAGATAATTTTAAATGTCTGATCTACGATTTCGACGATGGAAGAAAGAAAACATGATGAATTCATATGCACAAATCAAAAGGCAAAATAATTTTGACATGGAAAAATTATTGATGAGAATTTTAATAGAAATTTTTAGTCTGAAAGAAATATGATTTGGTAAGATTTAATAAAAAAAAATCAAATAAACTTCTCAAATTTATAATTTTAATAGAATCTAATTTAAAACGCTTTGTATTATTTTTCTTATGAAATTTAGTTCATCAAGATTTCATAAGTAATACCATGCATGTTTCAGTAATGTGATCATCACGTGCATTATTTTTGTTTAATTGCGTTTGGTAAAACGACTTAATAGCACGTCTGATACGTGTTATCTAACGTCAAACCACAATCGTGAAATAACAGTTTAATGAGCAGATTGTAACGTTTCGTTTAAAGAGTTTAAGTAAGGCGTTAAGATAGGTCGGAATTTATTTGTTATGTACAATTGGAAATGATTGAATTTAGAGATTATAGAAGTAGAAACTTGACAAGATTTATAGTTGATCTTGTATTTTAAAGTGTTACAAATCTTATATTTTAAGACTTGAAGTCATTTAGAGAATGATTGTATTGTTTGAAATAAACGAAAATTATTTTAATAAGTTTATAATAAGTATTTCTTTATAAAGATTAAAGCTGTCGCGTAATTGCGTAATTATATATTTTTAATTATAAAATAGAATTTTATTTTAAATTTCATTTTATCTTATTCTTATCAAGAGTTAATCATAAATTTCACAACGAATTTTCAAACGATCATTATACGTTTCTAATTCGATAATAATCATTTAATTTCTAAAAAGTGAAATACTAATCACTTATTTTAATGATTTTAATAATTTAATTTAATAATTTCTCTGGAAATCTTTAAAATATCATGTTTGTATCATTAAATAAGTTGAAAAATTATAATCAAAGGTTTTTTTTCTAAATAATTTGAAAATAAAAAATATGCATAATCTTCCTCTTATAACTTACAGTATCTCACGTTCTGTTTGAGCAGACACAATGTATCTAATAATATTTTTCATTTCAACATGACTGCATTTTACCAACGATGCAACCAATGATAGAGTACAAGTTACGCGTATGGCGATCCGAAAAATACGAGGAGATTAATCGTCTTTTGTCGTTCTAAAACGCCATCATTTTACGACGCAATCTTCTTTTTATTTCTTCAAGAAACATTATGTTTAAACCGTATCAGTGTTCAAATCGTATTTCTTTAAAATTTATCGCACGTCCATGTCCATGATTTCCATTATCGTTCCATTAAGCCGCTAATAAAACGTCAAAGCCGCGTTATTTACAACTAATAACATAATTCCCTGTTCGCACTCTATCGTACCATTTATTTTCCTTCTCTTTTTCCATTTCTTTTCACCTGATTCGGTTCGCTTCTTCTTCGAGTTTTTTGCCCTCGCCACTGATCGTCTAACCATTTCGGCCAACAGTTAAATTATCCTTCCTATTACAATTAAATTATCCTTCGCAAGAAACGTATAATTTCACAATACATTAAGTGTGCATCGATCGTACTATGCACAGTGTTTGAGCAGCATGAATTAATAAACCGATCGAGTTGAAATTTGTAGACCTCGAGTTTGGTTTTTGTCATGAGCTCGGTATGATAACGATTTGAAACTCGAAAGATCAATCTGTTTTAGATCTTTCTCGTGTCATCAATGAGAATAACATCATGGTTGGATAATAATAGGGATACAGAGTACACGTGAAATATTCGAGTCGAATTATATGCGAATGCTCTCAGCACTATTTAGAACAGCTGACTCATATCGTGTTAAGATACAAGAATCATCTATTAGCAAACAATACTTTCCTATGAGAATCCATTGTGATCTACATTACTATAACCTCGATCGAAGAATTTTTCGTTCAGGGTTGCTTTTCCCACTCAATGAAGCAAAATATAAGAATTGTATTTAATATACTATTTCAATCCTTTTTTTACAAGTGTTATCAAGAAAGATAATAAATTTTAGAAATTATCAACATTTTTTTTTAAATTCATTAAGATACATAAACGTTCTAAATCTTATATTTTGATTATAAATTTTTCATATGAAAGTGTATCCATTAAATGAATAGTAGTATATTTCTTAAAATATTATATTAACAATTTATTACATGAGAATCTTAGGGCATTGTAATGCTATGTCTTTATTACAATATACACGAGGAAAATATATGTATATACGATCTGAAACATTTAAAAATTTTTTTTCAGACTGTATCACGACCACGTGAAAGGGGGACAAAAGCTCATAATAACTAGCTCTGTCCATGCAAAACGTAGCTGTACAGTCTGGAGCTAAGAGCACTATACTTTTGACGCTTCAAGTGACAGAGCATGATGTGCATGCTGATCACGTATGCTTGCTAACAGCATCGAATACATACACACGAGCTTTTCACATGTACACATGCAACGTGTGTACCTTTTAATTGACCTCGGTTCCTAGCGATTTTTTCTCTTGCTCGTTTATCGGTAGTTACGGCCCTTCGTCTAAATCATTGCCAAAATGCAAGCTATGCATCCATTAAAACTTGATTTATTATACGATCCACGACGAAGATTGCGTCGTTTTTCGCGCTAACTTCGCTAATTATCCGCTCGGTGGATAGTTTTTCGTGCGGAAGAAGAAGGGTGCATAAAATTAGAAACTCTGGGAATTCGCGAGTTTCGCTCGTTTCGAGCCACTTGCGAGAAGTTTTACGTGCTTTCGACATCCATTTTAATTTAGGTGTGTTAATGATAATTGAAAATAATACTTTGTTCCTATTTTTCTGTCTTGCACGATGGATATTGCAGTTGTTAATAAAATTTATTAATCTTCCGTAATTGGAATTTTATTTGCTTATGAGAAAAGTGATAGTGGTTAAATATAATTTTTCACTATAATTTGTTGTTTTGAAGCATTTGATAACGATATAATATTATCTATTCTGACTTTAATATATTAAAAATTCGCACAATATGCTAATTTTATTTCATTACATGACTCTTGAAGATTATTAATATTAACGAATAAATAAAAGAAAATAAAATTACAATCTTCAATTAATAAATTATCGCTAATTACTTTTGATTTTTAAAAAATTAAATCAAGACGAAAATAATTTTCGAAATAGAAAGTTATTTAATTCATAAAATATACATTTCCATACACATTCATGTTTCTATACGGCCAGCTGATATGCTTTCATCGAGTCTTCATCCTGCATTCGCGTGCTTACTAAAAGAAAAAGGAGCGCATGTAAACATTTGGCGATAAATAGAACGAATGTATGGGTTCTTTCAACGAGAAATGAATGAAAGTATATCGTATCGTATGATTCAGGTGATATTCGAAAGAATATTTTAAAAGGGCCACGTAAGAACGTGAACGTTTACTGCCAATAAAAGCAGCATATTTCACGCGTGTATACACGCTTGGCTAAATTTACTTACGTGGGAAACTGGTTTCACGCGTTCCGATGCGTTCGTTTCACACCTCGAATCGCGAATTTTTTCTCCACGAATATCTTTAACGAAAGATTCGATTAATGCGTGTCAGATACACGATCGAAATTCGAGATTATCATGAATTTTTCTCCTTGAGTGATTATCATTATTGAAATATCAATTAATAAGTGATCAATTAATATTGAAATTCCAGATTTTTTATAAAATCGTAGAATGTACAATATCTAATTGGATTTAAAGTTCACACAAAGCAATGATAACGAGACAACGCAATTGTCGATGACGTAATGATATAAAGAATGAACTACTTACTTAAATTGTGGCGAATATTATCGCGAACGTTTTCTCGCGATCTTCGTTATCAATGTCGTTAAATATTGTGTCATAATTATTCTTGTATTCGATAGGATGATCGATTATTTAACGACATAGTATTGAGAGAGATTGATTTTGAATTGCAAATTTAATAACGATCACGATATTTTTCGAGATTATATAGATATGATATAGAATTAATAAAATAATGAATATTTTTGATTTTTAATTGTTAAAGTATTTTTGATATTAATAAAATAGAAAATCTCAATTATAGATTCTTAATTCTAAAGTTAAAAGATTTTTTTATTGAATATTGAATTTTTTCATGTAATTAGATTCAATATAATTCTTTCGTGTAATCGCATGAAACTTTATCTCGGAAGACTTTGAGAGGTTAAACTTCATAAAAGAAACGAAGAATACGATCTTGAAAATAGGCACGTTTCAAAGATTAATGGTGACAATTGTAGATGGTATTTCTGAAAGATAAAAAATATAGGAAAACATGCATTCGTTTCTATATTCGTTCTATTTCTATATACACATATATTAATACTCAAATTTGTATTAAATATTGAAAAAGAATCCACATTTCTATTGGTAAAAAATCAATATAAAAAAAATGAATCGCTAAATTTTGATATTCTTTTATCAAAATTGAACAACTGAAATATCAGAAATATTAAAAACAAAATTTCCGATGTACGAGCTTTAGTGTCTTTTCAAATCGATACAAGGGATGAGATGTAAAATTATTACATACCAAATTATATATTAATTATTTGGTACACACTAAAATTATTATACACTATACGAATTTTAAAATATCATAAATTCAGATCGTTAAAATATCAAATCTTAATAACAGATTATATATATTTTACAATAAAATTATCAAAATTTTTCTCGTTTTCTTTTCAGACGAACAAGAACGCGTTCAAAAGAAGACCTTCGTCAACTGGATCAATTCTTATCTTTCCAAGGTAAGAAAAATTAGAAGAAAACTTCGAGTGAAACTCGTGGAAATATATACGTATTTTGAAACCAGGTAACAGGGTAAACGACCTTTGAATCTTTCCACCATTTTTCTTTCGTGATCAATCCATCTTTAAATATCTCTCATACAGAAAATGTTACGCAAGCTTTTTTCCCTTCTTCCTTTTTTATCGTCTCTTCTATATAATAAGGCAACATTGAAATTACTTCTCATCACGAATATCAAAAGTTCGGTGGAATAACTCGTGCCTGGCTCGCGAGTCTCGATACCTCTCCCCTACTTCCGCACTTCCGGATACTTGGAAACTTGAATTAGAAATCCCGGACCTGTTTCCTCGAAACGTGCTCTACAAGCTGCACGACATTGCGTTCAAAAACATTAAATCTTGCTAAATTTCTCATGAAATTTAAAAAAGATTTAAAAAATCTTGAAACGTGATATTTATTTTAAAAATTTCATCATTGATTAATTCGCTTAGACCTCTATAATTCTGATAAAATTTTTTAATAATAGTAAATAATTTTACGATTATTCATTGTTCTTTTTATATTTTATATTTTATAATCTCAAAGATTTTTCTTTGAGAATAAGATATGAAGAACGTAATATGAATAATTGGAACAATTTTTAGAGAAGTCCACCGCTTCGAGTGGATGATTTAATCGAGGATCTCAAGGATGGCACCCGCCTACTCGCATTGCTTGAAGTTCTGTCCGGTGAGAAGTTGGTAAGTTTGGCATAACAGCTTCTGTATCGTAACTATCGATCAATAGAATAGATACGTATGAAACGCATTTCTTTGTTCGCAGCCGGTGGAAAGGGGTCGTAACTTGAAAAGACCTCATTTTCTTAGCAACGCGAACACTGCGCTTCAATTCTTACAAAGCAAAAAAGTGAGTAACGATTCCTCTCAAAATAAAAATTTAGAATCACTAGAATTAGAAAAATTCATTCACATTAAATTTTAATAATTTTTTCTTAAATCTTAAATTCAAAAATTCATTTTCGGAGTTTACATTCACGATTTCAAAAATTTAAGTTTAAAATTTCGAAAATTCAAAATATAGAATACATTAGTAATTATTATTCATGATTGTTTATTACAGATCAAGCTAGTGAACATAAATTCGTCCGATTTAGTAGATGGACGACCGCCCGTAGTGTTAGGCTTGATATGGACTATCATCTTATACTTCCAGGTAGACTCTCTTTCGTTCGTACAGTCGAATACAAATCGAAGCTACAAAAAAAGCACAATTGTACAATTAGAATGCGGTAGTTGCTTAAGTAAGACGCTCGTGCCACATCAAATTACATAAACGCGTTATAATATCCGTGCGGCAGCATTGCGACGATCGTTTGCAGCGGGGATTAATTTGCTCGTATAACAAAGTTGTTCAATTTCCTCATAAAATTCTTTGCAAGAATTCACAAACATTCTATATACAAATACAGTCTTTTTTCTTCTTTTTTTTTTATATCTTAATAATTTTCCTTCCCGTTAAAAAAGAAATTAATCCTCGTTAAGAGCGAAAGAAGAAAGAAAGTTACATTGCATTCTGCTAACCGTATTTATTCCATAAAAACAAGCTACGATCCAAGGATCGAAAAAAGGTGAGTAGCTATTTAAAAAAAGAAAAAAAAAAGAAACGAGTAAAAGAAAAGAGATTATCATCTACGATGTTAATAAAAACAATAAAGCAGTAGAGAAAATATATGTGTGTACAAAGGAAAGTGTTAAATTAGCACGCACCTACATGATCTTACGCATCACCCTAGTACGCACGCTAATCCTTCCTTTTGTGAGTCTTTTTTGTTTTCAACCTTACCTCCCCCCCCCCCCCCTATACGCCCTATTGTTGTTTGAATATCATATTCCGCGGTCCACTGATCCGGTATTTTTCTAGATCGAGGAGAATACCAGAGCATTGGAATATCTTGGACAAACGTGGGGTAGTCAGAGCAGCTTGGAGAGTCTGAGTACTCAGGGGTCGGCGACCAGCGAGAGAAAACGCATCAGTAGCGAGAAATGGAAGCAGGGAGCGAGAAAGACTCTGCTTCAGTGGGTCACCAATGCTCTGCCAAAGTTAGTGTTCTATACACGTTATTATATTTATATAATGTAGCTTATATTTATAACTATAATATTTACGTTTAATGTATTTTCGCATCAACCATGTAAAAATAATATCGACCACGCGAAAGTACACTCCTTTTCAAAAATCTTTGCATATCTTGTTACAAAGATTTAATGTAGATTTTTAATTTTAGATTGGCGCATGTTTTTTAATTAAATTATTGATACATAGAAATTTAAAAAATATTTGCATTATATTTATTGTACTATATATTTACATTTTAATTAATTAAGTAATTAAATAAATATATTAGATTTCATCTCGTTTAGTACTTTCATATGATTATAAAAAATTGATTTTATAATCAAATGTAGTATATTAAAAATGCTTCATTAAAATATAACACAAAATACTTACTACTGTTATTGTAATTCTAGAGTAAGACTGTAATAGATATAATTTATTCCAAATTTATTTCTAATTTATTCCAAAGACATTCACAAGCATTGAAACAAGAATCAATATTAAAATATTTATGTTTAATTACAAATTTCATTTACAAAACGGATCAAATCTTCACAGGGACATAAAAGTACGAGACTTCGGTGAAAGCTGGCGCGATGGCAACGCCTTCCTGGCTATCATCGACGCGATCAAAGCGAATTTGGTGAACATCGCCGCCATGAGAGAAGCAACGAACAGAACACGTCTAGCGACCGCGTTCCACGTGGCCGAATCCGAATTGGGTATCGCCAAACTCCTCGATCCCGAGGATGTCGACGTTCCTCAGCCGGACGAGAAATCGATAATGACCTACGTTGCCCAATTTTTGCACAAATATCCGGAACCAGGATCCGCAGCTTCCGATTCGTTCGCGGCTGTGCAACAAGAGTACGATGGTCTGCTCGCTTGGCTTTACGAACGACTCAAATACTTGGAACAGATGGGCAGTTCCCCGTTGGGTTATGATGTATGTTTTAAAAATATTAGAATTATTTTAATATGGTAGAACGCTTGTTTTTAACGTTTCTTTTGTTCGAAATTCGTTTTCGAAGGAATACGCCGCGGTAAAAGCGGAAGTCGAGCAGCAGAGAATTGTGTATAATAAGCTGCAACGTCTTGTCGAGACTCCTAGCATGATCAGCATCACTCGAGATTCTTGGAGACACGTGCAGAATCTATGGAAGACCTTGGAAATGCTTGTAAGTTAGAACTAATAACTTAACATTTTCATATATGCTTTCATATATGCTGTCAATTAGTAATTCTCGAATTGAAATGTAAATAATATTCATACATATGCGAATAATAAGAAACTGATCATAATAATTATCATAAAGTATAGAGTGGATTTAAATTTTCATTTTATCGATATATTCAGAATGTACATACATATATATATATATATATATATATATATATATATATAGTTTATATAGTAATGTATTTTATTAAAAATAATTCTTGAAACATTATTATTTTCAATTAATTTATCAATATTTAATCGCTAAATAGAATTCATACATAAGAAGATTCTCTTTCTAGATGTTACGCTGGCTTTGGGTCTTAGATTCCTACTTACCAGGCGAATTAAGCGTTGTAGGCAGATGGTTGTGTCGTGCAGAAGATCTTCTATTATCCGACAACAACATCCCAGAAGAAATGACAGAAGAAACAGCCAACATAATATCGAATAAGCTCGAAGAACACAAGAAGTTCTTCCTCGATCTTCCGTCCATGACGGAGCGATTTCAAGCGGCGAGGGGTTCCGAGGCTGCATTGAAAGTGCATCCTCAACAATTGAACGAGATGGCGGCTCGATTGGACAGCTTGCCGGATCGTGCCGCCAAACGTAGAATCCGACTCAAGTTTCTGGAGCACAAATGTTGCCTTATTGCTTTCTTGTTCTTAGTCGAGACGAAGTTGAAGGGATGGAGCGTGAAATATGGCACGGAAGAGAGTGTACATCAGATGTTGGAGCAATATAGAAACTTCGTGTCTCGAAATAGAATTTTCCAGGAATTCCAGAAAGCGTATTTGGACATGCAACAAATCGTCGAGGATTATAAACGCGAAGGCAATGTTGGTAAGTGATAGTTATTTTATATGATTTAGGTTGTTAGGGATTGCTTAGTGTAACGATTTATCAATTTCATTAATATGAAAAAAGTTGTATTTACTACAAAAAATTTATTATTTAAGATTGCTAATACTTAATGAATATTTTTCTATCAATTTTTAATACTTAATTTTAATACTTAATGAATAATTTTCTATCAATTTTATTAATAAAAAAAAGAGTGTAAAAAAATTCAATAAAATGAAGGAATATGAAGTACACTATAAATTTTTAGTATATAAAAATCTTTTATTCATTAGACCAAGAAGAAAGCGCAAATATCGACCGTTTTATGAGAGAGACCAGCGACAAATGGAAGAGCGTATCCATGGATCTTCGTTGCGTGCAAAGCATGCTCGAGGAAGTAGTAGCCTATTGGCGTCGATGGAACGTCATCTCCGACGAATTCGTAACCTGGTTGAATCGCGCTGAACCTGCCTTGCACCTTCCCGAAGAAGATAAAATGGAATTCTTCCAAGACATAAGCGTATGGAAGGATAAACACCAACAACTATCCGACACAGTGACATTTTTAATCGCCACATCTGACGAATCAGTCGCCTTGCAACTGAAACAACGTTATTCGAATCTCACGTCCAGATGGGAATCTCTATTCCAAGAAGCGAAGCAATATATGCACGCTGGAGACGTTATAAGAAATAGAAAAGATTATAGAGCAGGAGTGGAGACATTGCAAAAGTGGCTGAGAAACGTCGAAACAGCTTTGTCAGCCACTGATCTAACCACAACTGAAAAAATTAAAGCTTATGGTGAGAAGTTGCAAATCTTCCACAACGAGGTAGAAGGGATCGAAGATCTGTTCAAGAGTATCAGCAAGAAGTTTCAAACGCTTATTCAAGATTTGTCTCGTGACGAAGTGGATAAGATGATGAACACTTTGAAGAAAGAGAAAGAAGCTCTGGTCAAAGTACGAGCTTTGATACCGATGCAATTGCATTTGTATCATCAACTTTTGGTCCAGCAAGAATCTCTAGAAGCTGGTCAAAAGGAAATAGCTGCCTGGTTAGACGAAGCAGAGAGAATGTTGACCAATATCGATCTGTCACGTGGTAGGGAACATATTCTGGCACAGTTAGATCGTCACAAAGCTTTCTTTTCGAGAACTTTGTATTACAAATCTATGCTAGAATCTAAGAACAAAGTATTCACCAGCATAGTAAAGTCTGTGGACAGTCACGCTGACGTAGCCACCGCAGAAGGTGGAAGAACATTGAGAGAATTGAACGAACGATTCAACAGAGTTTCCCAAGCGGCTCAAGCCTTGGAGCAACGACTTCAGGAAGCTGTCAGATGCTGGACCAAATTCAAAGAGTGCGAGAGACAAGTCTGCGAATGGCTATCAGTCGCAGAAACCATGATGAATGATAAACATACCGATAATAGACGATCCATAGAATACCATAAGAATTTCTTCAGCAATGTTAACGAGAAATGGATTCAAGATTTCGTAAACGCTGGACAGGATTTGAAAAGTATTTTGCCTGTCGAGCAGCAAGCTCCTATTTCAGAAGCTGTAGAATCGCTTCAGAAACGTTGGAAGGAGGTATTAACCTTCGCTCCTCTTCATTTGATGAGACTTGAGTTCCGTTTGGATGAAGCTACGTTCTTACAATATCTGAAAGAAATTGAAGTAGAAGTGAATTCAGAGCAGCAGGCTCTAATGAAGAACGATAATGTGGAGAGCATACTGCAAAGAAACAAGGAATTTTTCGTAAATCGTGGCACTGTACTCGAGGTGGAGAAGTGCCTGCAGACTCTGAAGAAGATCAGTGATGCATATAGTCAGTTGAAACCTAACGATACCAGCTTGGCTGAAGCCGCACAACACGCTGAAAATCTGTGGGAGGATTCTGCTCAGAGAGTGGAACGTTTGAGGGAACAACTGAAGCAAGTGCCTGAGCAATGGGCTGCTTATAAGAAGAAGTGAGTATTATAAAGATAGAATTTACCAAACTTTTTTGTTTCTTTATCAATTTTTGTTCATACGAATTATCATCTCAGATTCGATGAAATGGTACGATGGATGGACCATGTGGACAGTAATTTGAGAACCATATTGCACGAGGTGAACACTTTAGAGGAATTCGAGACAGAGAAAACGATATTCCAGGTAAGAAATATTTTCATTCACATTTTTAAAGAATATCTCGAATTTTCAAATAAGTCATTATTACGAATCATTATTGATTTAAAACATTTATTTCTTCATCATGCGCATTTAAATATTTCTTTTACGTTCTTTCCTTGCATCGCTCACACTGGATAGGTTCAAGTTTTAACGGTAAATATAATCACGCACATTTCACGATAGAAATTCGATAATGAGGATCATCTTACAATAATTCATAAAAAAGAAAAAGTATATATTGTATTACAACTTTCTCTTTACTGTTCTGTAGAAAATATGCAGAGAAGCAGACAGCAAGCGCGAAGAAATGAAATGGTTGGTCCAAACTCTCGACAGCCTGACTTCCAATCGTTCTGATCATGAAGCTCTTTCAGAGCAAAATCGTTTAGAACAGCTGATCACTCGTTACAAGAATCTGATACCAACAATAGAGATTACTATGACGAAAACTGATATTTATTCAAAGAGTTACACTTATAGAAAGGAAGTTCGTGAAGTGTGCACTCTTTTGCACAAAGTCAAAGATCAATCTAAGATAGATGTAGTAGCAGAAAGTCCAGAAACCTTGAAGACCGCAGTCACTCATCAAGAGAGCCGTCTTAGTCAGCTAGAACAACAGAGATCAAATATCGTGAGCATGCTACAACGTGGTAAGGATCTTTTAAAAGATCAACACGCTCCTCCATTTGTGTCCTTGGAGGTACAGCAATTAGAATCCAGCTGGAATGACACGTATGGACAAAGCGTAGAGACTTTGAAGTCTCTGAAGAGTTCGCAAAAGTTGTGGAACACTTATCTGCAGCAGAAAGAGGAGATTTTGAAATTGATCGAACAAGCTGAAGAAGAATTAAGAAAAATCGAATCGACTACTTATTACGATGCTTCACAAGTATCATCCGATCTGCAGAGCAAACAAGATTTCAGTTCCACTTTGAGAAAATCTGCCGAGGAGTTGCTGAAAAAGTTGCAAGAGACGTATAGCCATTTGACAGAAGTCGCAGCACCGGAAAAGAAAGAAGTGTTGAAGAAAGAGATCATTCATACCGAAAAGAGAATGGAGACCACTCTGAAAACTGTCCAAGAGAAAGTGGTTTATCTACAGGAGCACAGTACCAGATGGAATAAATTCCAAACAAAATTGAATGAATTGCAATTGTGGACTCAACAGAGTGCTCCGCAATCAATTGCAGATACTGAGAATTTAGCAACAACTCCTGAAGAGATGGTCTATAGAACTGAGAGTTTACAGAAGGAAATTATAGAAAGAACCAGAACATTGAAATTCCTCGAAGAAGAATCTCAGAAACTCGTAAAAGGTATGATAGTCTGACGTTTCTGTAAATTTTCTATTTATTTTCAAAATTATAAATAATTTTCTCGCGTTTTCAGGTGGTGTTGATAGTCTTCCAGCCAAGCAGTTGCGCAGTGATATCATAACACTCGAAAGAAGTATCGAAACCCTTCAAAAGAGCATCGTAGCTCAACGTCAAACAGCTGAACAAAATTTACAAACCTGGAAGGAATACGAGAAAGGTATTCAAGAGCTAAAACCTTGGATCGAAGAAGCAGAATCAAAAGCAGCTACTATAGGCAGCAAACCAACCACTCTAGCTCAGGCAGCTCACATGTTGGAAACAGCCAGAGCATTTGAAATACGATGCCAACAACATTTTCCTCAGATTCAAGATCTATCTTTGATTAGTCAACGAATAACAGGAAAGACATCAGCTTCCGACGAAGTGGATGCCGTTCATACTCGTTGGAACGCTGTGCACGACATAGCAGTTCAAACGACTACGAAATTGGACAAGTTGGTTACTTCGTGGAACAGCTTCGAATCTGAGATAAAAGAATTCAACGAGTGGTTGGAAAGATCCGAGAGAACGGTGCTCGTGGAACCAAACGCCGAGACACCCGAAATATCAGTGCTGGAAAAGGAATTGGCACGATTGAAGGATTTCAACAAGACTATATCTGATCATCAGGCGCAATTGATATCGCTGACCCAGGTTTCTGATCACATCAGCCACGGATTATCTTTGGAAGGAGCAACTAATTTGAAGGCTCGAGTCTCGGACATTAAAGCCAGAGTCAGCAAGCTGGCCGACACGGTCAGATTGCAGATCAACCGTGTGTCCGACTCGTTGTTAGCTCGCCAAGAATTTCAAATGAAAATCACCGATTTCGAGAACTGGATGTCGCGATTGAGATCCAATATCGCTGAGATCAGCGATGCCACTGTCGATACGGTTGATACGAATCTTCAAGCCGTGCACGCATATATCCAAGAACATTCTGAAAAGCAGCCAAGCTTGGAAGCTATCTGTCAAGAGGTGAAGGATATATGTCCCAAAGGATCTATGCAGGCGACAGTTGCCTTGGTTGATACTTATACCAATCTGGAGAAAAAGTACAAGGCTCTGGGAGATGATTTGCAACAGAAAAAGAAAGGATTGGAGAAGTGGATAGAGCTATTGAGTTGGTTGAACGATGCCAACGCTCAATTGAGCCATTGTAAGTACGAAGCTGAAGCTAGAAAGCCTACCATTGCTGATTTGGAGAGATTTTCGTCCGAATTACGGACTATTTATGACAAGATTGAAACGTGGAAACAACATGTTTTGCCTGACAGTGCTATTGGAATACAAATTAGGGACAAACAGGGAAAACCTCTTTCCGCGTCAGGTTTGTTGATCGACTTGGAGAACAAGGCATTGTCTCTGCAAAATGAGATATCAGCGAAACGCGATAGACTGGAAAATCTTGGTGCCAGATGGAACAATTTCAGAACATTGCAGCAAACGATCACTGAGAAGATATTGAATACGCAAACTGCTCTTCAAGAGACGGTTTACAACGTTGACTCATGCAAACAATTAGCTCCTGCTGTAGAAAAGATCGATCAATTAATCGAAGAACATCAGAAGAGGGAACAGGAGAAAGAGATCCTCCACTTTGAAGGTAGTTCCTTGATGAAAGAGGATCAAAGATCGACGACCAATATTCAAGTAGTTCTATCCTCTGTCGATGCTAATTGGGAGAAGGTGAATGAACTTCTTCGAGAACAGAGAAAAAAATATGCTGATATGAATACAGACTGGAAGGATTACGAAGAAGCCAGACAAAAAGTGGAGAAATCTATCAAAGATGCAATTAATTTGTGTCAATCGGTGAAAGGAATATCTTATGATATCACTCAAGCGAATATTACTTTAGAAAAGCATAAGAAAGCTTTGGATGCGCTGAAGAAAGGCAGACATTTCTTGGATAAAATGGATTCGAAGGCACAACAATTGACGAAAGAAGCATCCCTCATGCCTAGATTCAATTCTGAATTAATCGAAAATGATTTGACAGAAGTTCGACAACGATACCAAGATACTTACAACGATATCAGTGAGAAATTGCAAGCCTATGAGACTCAGGTGATCATTTGGAAACAGATAGAAGAATCGAAGTCTGAACTCATCAAATGGCTCACTAATACAAACGAAGCGTTGACTACTGCGTTTGAACGTTTAATGGATGCTGAGAATTGCCAAGTAAGATTGATAAGATACAGAGAGGAGTTGCCTGGTTATCAGCAAGTGTATCAAAATATCGTGACGAAAATAGAACAACTTGTAAAATTGAACAACAATTCTGACATTCCTACTCTGAATTCCTTGCATCAGTTATTAGACGACCAATTCAATGTGGTTAAAACTTCAGCAGAAAAATTAGAATCTTTAACATCTACTTTGAACGAGAGAGAAAGGACAATTAGACAGGAAATGAAGCGATGTGGTGATTTGATCTCGAAAATCAGAGAAGATATAATCAAGTGTGACGATTTGACTGGTGAGAACACCAAGATTCTTGGTCGTATCAACAAATGTCAGGAGCTGAAAACAGAATTAGAGCAATGTGACTATACTTTGTCCAAAGTTGAAGAAACATTGACGAAAATTTCTACAGAGTATCCTAGTATCTCCAGATCGAGTTTGCCAAAGGAATTGCAAGCGCTTCAGCTTCGAAGAGACGGCGTGGCCAATCATGCTAACAAAGTGATAGCAACACTGGTAGCATTCTTGACTAAATTATATCACGAAAAATTCGGAGCTCTTCAACGTATGGTTGTGACGCTCAAAGAGAAAGTAGCTTGGTGTGAGCCTGAGCAGAGCAGTGATCGTTACAACTTGGAGGTAAAAATGGCTTCGTTGATGGACGTAGAAATTGGAATCGCCGATTGCATAGCTAGAAAAGAGGACACTGACAACTCCTTAAAGCTTCTAGCATCCGTAGAAAGTGCCGAAACTATGGCCGCCTTGAAGTCAGATCGTGACAAAGTTGAAGTCGACTTGGAATCATTGAAGAGCAGCTACAATAAAATCAAGAACGATCTCGAACGAAATATCGCTCTGTGGCAACGTTACGAACTTACTTCCGAGAATGTGTTGTCCTGGCTGAAGGAGAATGAGAATAAAATCAGAGCAGAGGCTTCCGCGTTGCTCAATTTGGATGATATCGAGCAGAAAATCGCAGAGATGACCGAAATGCAGAAAAGTGTGATGGAATATCAAAGCGAACTGAAAGATTTGACTGTTTTGGCCGAAGATATCACCAGGGTTAGCTCCGAATCAAGAGTAAATCAATACATCAGTCACTTGAACACGCGTTACGATTACGTGTTAAAGTTTTTGGCTCAACATTTGGACAGACTTCGAGAATTGAAGGAGAACAGAGATCAATATGTGGCTAACAAGAAGAAACTCGAAGCTTGGATCGAGAATGCGGAGAAAACATTGAAAGCCTACGATGAAATCACTGGTCCAAAACCTATAACTTTCTACCAATCACGTTTGAAAGAGTTAAAAGCATTTGCCGAGGAACGAGAAGTTGGACAAGCTATATTGAACAAGACAGCGGAAGCTGGCGAAGCTTTGTTTGCTAGAATTACACCAGATCAGAGAGAAATGATAAGGACGGAATTAAGAAACTTCCGTAATCGTGTGGATGCAATGGCGGATCGTTCTAACGTGATTTATAAAAAAATAGAGAGCGATATGATGCACAGATCTTCCTTCGAAGACAAATTCTCTCAAGTGAAACAGTGGCTAGCAGATGCTCAAAATAAATTAGGAGAAAAGCAAGATTTACTGCCAACGTTACAAGAAAAGAAGCTAGCTCTTCATTTGTATAGAGCTGTGGCACAGGACGTTACTGTTCACAAGAATATTCTTCAACAACTTCAAGATAGATTAAGTACAGCACCAGACGATGATGCGAGCGAAATGTTAGGCAACGTGATCGAGGCTTATGAGAAACTGTCCAACGAGGTCGAAGGGCGAATTAATATAGCGGAGAAACACGTTTCGAATCACGAGGCTTATCTTCAAACGTTTGAGAAGACTCGAGATTGGATCAACACGGTGATCAACGAAGGAACGCCGATAGTCGAGGATTTTTCAGTGGAACGAGAAACAGCGCAGAGTAAAATCACCACCATCGAGAATCTTTTGCAACAGAAAGCGGAAGGGGACCGAATCTTGGCTGATTGTAACCAGCAATTGAATATTGTCTTGGAACAAACTTCTATGCCAGGTCATCCAGCTTTGTTGTCCAATTTTGAGCAACAAAAGAAAATGTGGGAAGATTTCTTGAAGCGATGCGTGGCAGCTAGAGACAAGTTGAAACATATGTTCAATCAATGGTCCGAATTTGAGAAGATCGTAGAAGGTTTGGAGGCTTGGATCAAGCAGATGGAGACCCAGTTGAAGGATCAAAGTTTGAAGAGTACGGAAGAAGCAAAGAGAGCTCATTTGCAGAAGTTGAAGTCCTTGGAAGAAAGTATCATCGCGAAAGGAGCTGAATTTAATGCCGCCATTGAGAAGAGCCAGAGCATCGAAGCTGAGGCAGACTTAGTCACAAGAGTCTCGAGACAAACCACTAAATATCAGGCTATTAAAAATCAAATAAAGGAAGCTGTAATGCGATACGAACAATTTGTGAAAGAGCACAATACTTTCAACGTGAAATATAACCAATTATTGCAATGGATCACGGATATTAAATCGGAATTGAAGAAACACAGTGAGATCGTGGGCGATCTATCCGTATTGCAGAGCAGACAGAAGCTCATTCGAGACTTGGGCGATACTAGAACGAAGGAGAACGCTAGATTCGAATCTGTTATAGATCTTGGAGAGAAATTATACGTTCATACGTCGCCTGACGGTAGAGAAATCATCAGACAACAATTGAGAAATTTGAGAACCTTGTGGGATGGATTCACCGAAGATCTACAGAACACTATGCAAAAATTAGACCAATGTCTGATGCAATTCGCCGAATTCTCTTTATCTCACGAGCAATTGACAGCTTGGCTTCGAGACGTGGAACGCGCGATGCATCAACACACAGAATTGAAATGTACTTTGGAGGAGAAACGAGCACAGTTGCAGAATCACAAAATTATGCATCAAGAAATCATGTCTCATCAATCTTTGGTAGAGTCTGTTTGCGACAAGGCGCAACAGTTGGTAGATCAAACCAAGGATACTTCTTTGAACGTCTTTCTACCATCTATCAAGCAATTGTTCCACAACATTGTGGCAAAATCGAAGGATTTGTTAGAAAACTTGGATGATTGCGTAGAGAAGCATCATAGATTTAATTTGCAAGTGAAAAGCTTTTCTGATTGGTTGAACGGCGAGAAGGATAAGCTTGCTGAGTGCAACGATATGACTGGAGAAAGAACGGATATTTGCAGAAGACTTGCCACTTTGGCCATATTGAAGGATGATCAGATGCAGGGTGCTGAGCAGCTTGGAAAATTAAAGGAACTTAGCGACACGGTTATTAAGAGAACCGCACCGAAAGGATGGGATGCTATTAATAAGGAGATCACTATTTTGGAAGGCAATCTTCGTCAATATCTAAGTGAAATAGGTAAAAAAAATCATCAAATTATTTTTTTTTTAATATTTAATACATTCTTCTTAATTTTCTTTTTTTCTGTATAGAATCAGTGGAAGATAAGCAAAAAACAGCCCTGCAGAAATGGCAAGACTTCGAAGATAAATTGGAAACGCACACAAAATGGTTCTCAACGATGGAAGCTGCATTCAGAGACCAACAGTTGCAGCCTACTTTGCAAGACAAGGAAGCTCGTTTGCAAGCATTGAAAGAGAAACGTGATGCCATATTAAAGGAAGAATCGAAGATAGACGAGTTCATTGATAAGTCTCATAGTTTGCTTCATGCAAGTGGGGTTGAGCGTATCAAGCCTTTGATCTCCCAAATAAGCAATAGGTAAATTTGCTCATTATTCAGACATTTAATAAAATCATTGAGAAATTTTAAATTTTAAAATTCATTTTAAATTTAATTTTTTCGATCAAAAATTTCAGATATCAGTTATTGCACGTGCTTAGTAAAGAAGTAGTGACTAGATGTCAGAGTGTTGTGGACGATCATAGAACGTATGAAGAGAAATTAAAGGTCGTAGATGCTTGGCTGACTCAATTAGAACAGAGTTTAGCCAGTTTGAAGAAAGACGAGACAGGTGGAAATCTGGAAGAGAAAGTATCTCGTCTGCAGATATTGTTGGCTGAAAAGGAACAAGGTGAACACAGATTGGGAAGTTTGATATCGTTTGGAGAAAGGATTCTTGCTGATACGTCGGCTCAAGGAAGAGAAATTATTCGCCATGAGTTGAGACAAGCTCGAGAACGATGGGATAAACTTGTGGAAGGTATAGCCGAGCAACAGAAGAAACAAGATGCTCAATCTTTGCAATGGACCAATTATCAAGAGACTCTGCAGCAAATTTTGGCCTGGTTGGATACTATGGAAAGATCGGTGAAACAGGACTCGACGATCACTTGGTCTTCTCTTCAAGAAATTAAATCCAAATTACTGAAAAGCAAGGTAACTATGATTCTGATAATGAAAAATTCTTAAAGAAATAATATTAAAAATATTTTCAATATTTTAAATAACGAAATATTCTTTTCTTTTATAGGGAATGCATCAAGAAATTTTAGCTTATAAACGTATCATTGAAGGCGTTTCAGAAAAAGCAAATGCATTATCGTACACATCTCAAGCACCATCAGACGCTCAACAAAAAGCTGCTTCGGTTTCTGAAAGATACGAGGATTTGGTCGAAATGTCACAGAAAAATATATCCAATTTGGAAACTCTTCTAGATACTTTCCAGCAATTCTACGATCTACAAAAATCTTATCAAGATTACCAGAAGCAACAATGGGAACAATTAGCTAACTACAGCGACTATACTGGCAACAAAACTGCTTTGCAAATTCAATTGACTAAGATCATGGAGCTTCAAGATGGCCAGAGGGAAGGAGAATTGAAATTAGACATTCTCAGTGAACACGTATCTCAGAGTGCTCATAATTTATCACCCAGATCATTAGAATCTATGGAAAGAGACTTGGCTACGTTAAGGTAAGATTTATCTTGAATTATATTCGAATTAAAATGAAATAAAGAAAATTTTTCTAATTAAGTTAATTTATATATAACAGATTCGAGCACAAAAAGTTCGCCACAGCTGTAAACGATATTATTCGATGCATCGAAGAGAGAATTCAACAATGGAGCGAATACGAGAACTCTTTAGAACGTTTATTAGCTTGGTTGACGGATGCAGAATCGTCTTTGAAGAATTATTCTCTGAAGAACACTCTCGATGAGAAGCAAGAGCAACTTGAAAAGTATCAGGTAATATATAGAATATTTAAAGATTATATTAACATCATGTGTTTTACAATATATGTTTCAAAAGCGAATTATTACACGTTTCGTTAAAAAATTAATTTTTTTTAAAGTCACACTATGAACACATTTTTTTAAATAATCGCATTTCACGCGAAGCGAAGTTTTTTTTCTTTCATTTTTAATCAAGAAGAGGAAAAGATACGAAAGAGATGAAATGATATAACGATAGTTCAGATATTGTATCTTGGAAAACTTTCTTAGGCACTACAAAAAACCGCCTTGTCGTGGGACACGGAAGTGACGGAACTGGTGGCCCTAGGAGACCACCTGGACCAAGTAAGAGAAACATGGAAAAAATATATTCGAACAGGGTTGTGAACGCTTTTGTAAATTGGTCTATCTCTTTTTTTCTCTTTATTTTTTTTCTTCTTTTATCTTTATTCTATCATTTTCATCTTTATACTTATAAATGTTTTTTGATCTTTTTCTCTCTTTCCTTTTCTTCTCTCTATATTTCAAAACGAATTGAAATATTTAGTGTGATTTAAATTCGATGATGTATCAAAAACTATTTTATACAAATATATCGGTAAGTTTCATCAACTCGATACACTTACATCTTCATACTATGATACTTACCTTTTTTCCGACGTGTTATTGTTTTTTTTTTAACATATACTGATTTTGCATAATTCTTTTTTTTATCTTGTGTTTTTTCTTCGATGCATGTAAACGTGTTGTTTCGAGCACGCTTAATCGAAGAATCATGTTTCCAAACTCGTATATCGCGTTGTCATGGCAAGTGAAAAAATCCATGACTGATTGATTGAATTCGCATTAACTACACACACGAATACCGACAAATACATGCGTGTCCTATTGTTAACTCTATTACTATGAATTCAAGGTATTTTCAGAACGACAGAAAATTACCTAATCATACGACAATTTGATTAATTTGATTAGTATTATGAAAATAAAAACAAAGTATAAACAAATAATGTTTTCTGTATCAAATATTATGAAATTTTAATAATATTTCTATTTCTAGATGTTGATCGTGAATCTACGGCAAAACGAGGCAGAATTCGATAAGATGAGCGACGAATCTTCCGAGCTGATGCAGATTAGCGGTGAAACAAGATTTTCTGCTAGTGTTCAACAAATCACCTCTCGGTTCCAATCTATTCAAGCAACTGCTAAAGTAAATATCAAAAATGTCATTTTTGTTTCTTCATCTTTTACATCTCGTATAATCATTTAGTTCATACAATTATTTCGAACATTTTTCTTCTCACAATTATATCTTTCATCGTATATGAAAGTTAATATGTGAAAACTCGTTTGAACCATAGGAATTAGTTAAAAAATGTGAACAAGCAGTGGCGGATCACGCAGCCTATCTTGAACGTTACAAACAATGTTCCGAATGGCTGGCAAACACACGAACTACTTATCAATCAATCAAGGATGACTTCAGCGGTACTCGCCAAGAATTAACTTCGAACGTGGCAACCCTAAAAGATCTTCTAACCCGACAATCTTCGGCAACTCTTTTGATCAATAATACCGTCGAAGCTGGAGAACGTTTGTATCCTACCACAGGCATGGAAGGCAGAGAAATCGTTCGCCAACAATTATTAGATCTCCAACGAGCTTTCGAAGAGCTCTACGACAGCATTGCCTCCACTGAACGAGAGTTGCAATCGAAGATATCTCGTTGGTCCGGTTTCGACGAGTCCAACGAATCGTTCGACAAGTGGCTAAGAACTGTTGAGACTCAATTGAAACCAGAAATCGAGTTGAAAACCACGTTGGACGAGAAACGAGCCCAATTACAAATTTATCGTTCCTTTTTGCACGATATCCAATCCCATCAACAAGATCTACTCGATCTTCGAGACAAGGCTGACAATTTGCCGGATTCCACGGACAAGGTGCATCTGACGCTGAAGAAATTGAGCGAGAGACACGCAACCGTGTTGAAACGTGCGGCTGCTTTCGTCGAAAGATACGAAGGCATCGTTAGTGATCATCAACAGTACAGCAAGGCTGTTCTGGATACCCACGAGTGGATAGATGCGACTCACAATGCGGTTATTCTTTGGGGTGACACGGAACTCGAACGTGTGTCTCTTCATACTAATCTGGACAGATTGAGGAACTTATTGCAGGGTTTACCAGAGGATAAACCAAGAGTGCAACAGATAAGAACACTAGGCGAGAAAGTGATTCCAGGCACGTTGGAGTCTGGACAGATAAATATTCGATCTCAGATCGATTCCTCGCAGCAAGAGTGGGAAAGTCTGGTCACTGCGGTGAAGTCTACTATAGAAACACTGGAGAATAAGCTTCAACAATGGAACGAGTTCGAAACATCGAAGGAACGTTGTTTGGCTTGGATGAGAGAAACTGACACCAAGCTTCATGCGGTGGACTTGAAGGCTACCTTGCAGGAGAAGAAAGATCAGTTGGAACTTTTGAGAACTCTTCAGGGACAGGTGCGTGCGAAAGAATTGGAGATAGACGCTGTTACCGAGAAGGCTCAACAGCTTCATAAGAATATCACGTCTCGTACCACTCATATGTCGGAATTGAGCATCAAGTATCAACAAATATCGAACAAAGTGAAAGACTTGAACAGTCGTTGGCATCAATATGTGACCACTCATCAGGAATTCGATAATCAAGTGGCAGAATGTACTAGATGGTTAGACGACATTAGGAAGAAATTGGCCTATTGCTCTGACTTAGGTGCATCCTCTCAAAAAGATTTGGAGAACAAGATGGAGATAGTGCAAGACTTATTATTGTACAAGGAAGATGGATTCGCCAAGGTACAAGGTATTGTGGAATTAGCTCAAGCAGTCTTGGCAAACACGGCTCCAACTGGACACAAAGCTATCAACGATGCTGTTGGAAAGCTGCAAGAGCAATGGAGTGCTCTGGCCTCGAAGATGTTGGAGACCAAAACTAATTTGGATGACTCCATCAATAAATGGGCTGGCCTTTTAGAACAGATACAATCGATGAACAAGACGGTGGACTACATGCAGTCTGCTTTGAACGAGTTCATGCCTTTCCAAACTACTATGTCTGAGAAGAGATGTCAACTGGAACGTATCAAGGCTTTAGAAGAGAAAGTTCGATGTGAGAACATTGAAGTCGATAGTCTGAAGATCAAGGTCGCTGAGATGATCGCCAGTGGACCTCAAGGGTTAGCTGCATCACAGGCACAGAGCATTTTGAACAGATTCGATACGTTGTTTGAAAAAATCAAGTCTTTGCTGACCGAACGTGAAGAACAGTACAAGGATCATAGATTATACAAGGAGGCGCACGATGATATTATTAATTGGTTGAGTCGAGCTCGCGAGAAGATTCCATCTATGAAGCAAAGACCTTTAAGCGATAAATTGGCTATCGAAAATGCTGTGGCTCCACTGGAGAGTTTGTTGAACAAGAAAGCTCAAGGAGAATTGTTGGTGGAACATCTTCAGCATACTGGGAAGGTTGTATGCGCGAGCACGAGTCCTCAAGGTCAGGAAATTATAAAGAACGAGGTGAAAGCTTTGACTCAGAGTTTCGAGGAACTTTTCAGAGGTAAGTGATTTCAGTGTTTTTTTTTTTTTTTTTAATTTGTTAAATAATATATAATATATTTTTTTCTCTCTCATTTATTTCACAGAAATCAAGCAACAAAAGGATCAATTAGAACAAACGGTGAGCCAATGGCGCGATTACAAGGACGAGTACGAAAGATTAAGCGATTGGTTGCAGCAATTTGATATTCTCATAAAGGCTCAAAAGAATTCTCTATTACCAAATGTAGCTGAGAAGGAAAAACAGGTGCAAGAAGTGAAAGAGATATTGGAGAATTTGCTGAAAGGACAGGAACAAATCGACAAATTCAACAAGACAGCGTCCAGTCTACTTTCGTCTCACTTGGACACCTACATAAATAACCAGCTTCGACACTTAAACTCGCGTTATCAGGTTCAAGTGAATCTTGCCAAAGATGTCCTCAACAAAGTCGAAACCAATCTAGCTCAGCACAAAGAATACGAAGCTAATTTGGAAAAGACACGTGCCTGGATCGAGAACGCGAAACAGATTATTCGAAAGGGGACAGAAGCAGCGTCGACTAGCAGCAGAGAAGAATTGCAGAACAGATTGGACAATATCCAAGAGTTGTTGAGGAAACGGGAAGAGGGTCAGAACTTGGTCCATCTGACGGTGAATTGTGGCGAGAAAGTGATGAGAAACACTCGGTCGGACGGGCGAGAAGAGATCAATGCTCAATTGAAAGAGATCCAAAATGATTGGGAGAGATTGGTGAAGAAGATCTCGACGACGAAAGTGCGTTTGGAAACGAGTCTTCTTCAATGGGCTGATTACAGCTCGTCTTATCTGCAGTTGCAGCAATGGATCAACGATAGAGAAGCTAAATTGCAACAAGTCTGCGAACAGAAGGTATCTAAGGCTAGAAAGGGTCTGGCTGGATTGAGTTCCTTGGCTATCGGAGAAAGGAAGGCGAATCTCAGGCAAACGAACAGCATCGTTCAAGATATAGTGGCGTTCGAACCGATGATTCAATCGGTTACAACGAAGGCCGAGGATCTTCGACAGGCCACACCAGCCACGGAAATTTCAATCAAATATGAAACATTGAGTAAACAAGCTCAGGAATTGTATGCCAAACAGAAGGAGACTGTAGAGCAACATCAAGCGTTTATAGACAGTGGAAATGAATTTATACAGTGGATAAGAGCTGCCAAGGAGAGGCTTGGTAAATGTTCCGAGCCTACTGGAGATAAGGAATCGTTGGCGAACAAGATCACTCAATTGAAGGTACTGCAAAGTGAGCTGCCAGAGGGTCAGAAGAAATTGCAACACGCCTTGGAGCAAGGAAACGCGGCATGCCAGATCGCGGATGAGGAGGACAAAGAGATTATTGAAGAGGAAGTGGCGTTGTTGCAAGAAGAGTACGATAGTTATGTGTAAGTATTGTAATTAACGATGAAGATACAAGTTAAGGAATGAAGGAATACTTTAATATATACTGATGATTTATATTTTTTTACAGAGACTCCCTGAACAACACCAAGAGTTTGTTGGAGGTAGGAATAGTGAAATGGACGGAGTACGAAGATCAATTCTCGGAAGCTACCGAATGGCTCACGCAGACGGAACAGTTGGTGCAATCGTTCAATAAACTTCAGGATAGTTTGGAAGAGAAGAAGAATGTTCTCGAACAGTTCCAGATCCATTTACAAACTTTGTTCGACTGGCAGAAGGAATTAGATCGATTGAATATGAAGGCTCAGATGTTACTGGAAACTTGTGCGGATACTAGAATTTCTAACGCTATTACTCAATTGACGACCAAGTATAATGCTCTTCTATCTTTGGCCAAAGAAATAATGAGACGTCTCGAGTTACATTATCAGGTACATTTTATTTTCCATATTTTATCACTTTGTTTATAGATTGAGACTCGAATTTCACATTTTATTTCATGATATAAAATATACGTTTTACTTTTCTCATATTCAGGAACATCAACAACATAATACGTTGTATCAAGAATGTCAAGATTGGATAGAACGAACACGTGACAAATTGAGCGAGTGTAAGGAACTTCCAAGCACCTTAACCGAAGTGAACAATAAATTGCACACTTGCAAAGCCATCAGACAAACACTGGAACAAGGCCAGAACAAGTTGCGTTATGCTCTCGAACTGAAAGAAAAAGTGATCATGAACACGGAACAGAATGGCGCCGCAAAGATTCAAGAGGATACAGAGAATCTGAAGACGGAGTTTGAGAGATTATTGGTGAACGTGGAAGACATAAGACAGAAGCTTTCAGCTAGAGCAAGCGCATTGGAGGAATTGAACAAAATTCATCGATTGACTACAGATTGGATCGAAGAGATCGAGGGTAAAATTCAACCAGGTGAAATGTACAAGAACGATCTGAGCGAAAAACGAGCGGTATTGGAGAAGTATAAAACAGTTCAGAGAGATATTCAAGGTCATGGTGAAACTGTAGATCGATTGAAAGCTCGTTTGGCTGAAGATTCCAGTATACCTATTGGTCCTTATCAATCCACTATTGCCAAGTACGATGAATTGACCAAATTGATCGCTGAAAAGATTAAGGTACGTATCCTTTATATAAATACGCGATACCAGGATTAAAGAAAGAAGTGAAATAAAAATGGTTATCATCGGTTTTTAAATATTTATATTTCCATATTTTTAGAATTTGGAAGAGCAAGTGAACGATCACGAAAAGTTCCAACAAGCTCACAACGAAGCAGCGGACTGGGTTCGTCATACAAAGCTGGAACTTCAACAAAACTGCGACACTCATGGGGAGAAGGAGCGAATCATCGAACGAGAGAACAAAGTGAACCAGATCATAGCTTCCCTTTCCAAAGGAGAGAGTTTGATCTCGAAGGTTATCCAACTCAGCGATGGTGTAATCGCTAGTACAGGTCCAGAAGGTCAGGAAACCATCAAACAGGATATGAAACAACTGCAAGCAAATTGGAAATCTCTACAATCTCAGTGTCACGAGTCCCAGAAGACTTTGTCCAATTGTATCGCCAGTTGGTCTCAATTTACAACTGCTTTAGACAGTATGAAGAGATGGATAGATCATTTCCAGAAGAAGGTGAACGACGAACAATCGAAAGAGAACAAAACTCCGGAGGACTTGGTCCGATGCAAAAGTCTCGTGGAGGAAGCTATCCAACAGAAACCAGTTTTGGAAGATCTGAACGACAAATGCGAGGCCTTGCTGGAGCTGAGCGCTTGCAGCTGGGCTCGTGACAAGACTGTGCAATTGCAATCTGCTTACACGTCTCTGTTGACCGATATGCAAGGTCTTGTTTCTCGGGTGGAGAAGAATCTGTCCGATCATACCGAGTTCCTGAAGGCGAAGAAGGAAATGGAAGATTGGTTGCGCATTGCTCGAGGCTCGGTACAAGATTGTATGGGCGTTGGAGATGCTGAATGGGCTAAGGATAAATTGGAAACTATCAAGGTATGCAATTAATAGATTATGAGTTTTTATTCAAGTAAAGTGTGTTAGTACATTCAATTAAAAAATATATAAAAAGAAGCTAAAAATTTTTCATCAAAACCAATTTAAAACATGAAAGAAACTGTGTTAAATTAAAGTCACTTTTTGTTTTATTTGATTGATTATTAAGGATTCAAAGTATTTAAGATAAAGATTTGTTTAACGCAGAAATTATGAATGGGTCTGCGATTCAGGCTTACATTTTTACCTGGAAATGCGTTCTAGGCTTTCAGAAATCGCGAGAGAATTCTTAAAAGATTAGGATTAATTATAACTTTTTTAAAGAAATCATTTGATTTCCTTTTCTGTCATAGATCGTAGCAACAAGAATTACCGAGGGTCAACATTTATTGTCAACATTGCAAACTGCCTTCACGAAAGCCATAGACACAGCTGTACCAGAGCAACAGGATCAACTGAGATCAGACATGGCGGGACTTCTTTCCAGCTGGGAACAGCTCAGCATCGATTTGAACACCGTTCAAGCTCAACTTAAATCCCTGTTGCATCGCTGGGACGATCATTCAGAAGCTCATGGAAAATTGAAACGATGGTTGGAAGAAACGGAGAATAGTATGCAAGATCTTCCAGACACGAAAGGAGAATTCGGCGATATGAAGACCATGCTTGAACGTTATAAGCACATCCAGGAGGAAGTACGCGGCAAGAAGACCGAGTTGGATCATTTAACGGACGAAGCTAGCGAATTGTCGAAATTGGCGAAGAAAAACACGCCTCTGGAACGAACGAAGGAACTGTTGAAACGATGGGAGAATTTGAGCGAAAACGTCGACGAGAGGAAGAGGTTGATCGAGAACGAGATGCAAGAATACAACGCGTATCACGCAGCCTTGCAAGAGACGGAGAAGTGGCTGTTGCAAATATCTTTCCAATTAATGGCTCACAATTCTCTCTACATCACGAACAAGGAACAAACGGTGTCGCAAATTCAGCAGCATGAAAACTTGCTCGCGGAAATCGAGAATTACACGAGTGTCTTGAACGATTTAAAGTTGAAAGGGAATGGACAGATCACTCGATACGTCGCTGTCAATCCCGAAATTAAAACGATCATCGAAACGCAATTGCAAAATGTTCAAGAGAGCTACAACTCCTTGTTGAACACGGCATTGCAAATAAAGAAACGATTGGCGGAATCGTTGGTCAAATTCCAGGAGTACGAGAACACTCTGGAGAGTATTATGAAGAATTTGGACGCCTACGAACCGGAAATCGCTCAAGAAATGGAAGCGCCGTTGGATACTCTCGACGCAGCGAAACAGAGATTCGAAAATGCTCGCACGTTGCACAATAAATTGCAAGGGGAGAAGACAAGGCTTGCTCTGGCTGTGGAGGCTTGCGAGGCTGCGGTGGCATGTGTCTCCAGACCCGGAAGTCCTCTGGATGCGCCGCCTGTGCAGATTCCGGCTAGGGAAGTCGAAGTGAGAAACAAATTGGAGGAATTGATCGATCAGGTATTTAATTTGATATATTTATCATCGATATTAATATACTCTAATATTCTTAAAATATGATTTTTAATTTTCCAACAATCCATGTTTAATTTAATTTAAGTACGAGATGCATGAAATATTGAACAATATCGTAAATTTCAATAGGCGCAGGGACACTTGATGAACGTAACCAAGGCTCTAAACGAGTTGGAAGAGCAAACCCGACAGAAGAACGTTCTCCGTGCGTGGATAAACCAGCAAAGGGCTCTGTGCGCCGAATGGAAGTCCCGTCCAGCGAAATTGAGATCCGAAGCAGCTCTTGCCGAATTGCAAGCTATGAACGATCTGCTTGGAAACGTCGGAGAACGTCGAACTCACGCATTGACAGAGCTGTCTCTTCACGAGGACGATCAGGATATCGAGGAGGGATTGAACAAATTGGAGGCAGAGTTGACGGATGCCATCGCTGGGAAACAAGCGGCGCAGGATCTGATTCAGAAGTATAGGACACAGGTGCAGAACATGCAATCGTGGTTGGACACGTTGTCCAAAAAGGTGGACGTTATCGAGAAAGGGAACGGGCAGACGATTGGACAGAAGATAGCTAGCGTGAAAGAGATCACGACCGAGTTTGAGTCCCAAGGGCCCGGAAAATTGAACGAGGTGAAGACTTTGAGCGATCAGGTGATGGATTCGGTGAGCAATCTGGATTCCCAGCAAATAGAAGAGCAAATTAAATCGGTGGAGAGACGATACGCTGATATAGGGAAGAAACTGCAGAGGAAGGCGCAAGTGTTGGACATGACTGCCCAAGGTATTGAAGCTACGAGGCAGGAGATCGAAGAGAATAGAGATTGGATTCAGCAAAAGAAGAAGCAAGCTCAGATGTCCGAGCCTGTTGGATTTGACAGCAAGCAGGCAGAAGAAAGGCTTCTTGCTTTGAAGGTAATTAAATTATCCACAAATAAAATTCAAATGCAAATTATCTTTCACTTTCTTTGTTTCCAATTTGTATTTTTTCCATTTGTTCTTTTTTTTTCTTTTAATTCATGAAAATTTTATTAATTTAATAATAAAGGAAGTAGGAACAATAGAGAAGAATAAGAAAAGAATATAAAGATTCAAAGTATTAGATTAAAATAGAGAGACAGAAGGGGAGATTTATTTATTTTTTAGAAATATACCTACGATATGTACATTATTGAATTACAGGCGATGTTGAAGGAAGCAGAGGGAAAACAAATGGTGATCGATACGTTGGAGAAACGAGTAGGAAACATGCAGAACGAATTAGAGTCGAACGAGCAGCAACAATTGGAAAATGAAACGAAAGCTCTACGTGGTGAACAATCCCAACTTTGCACGATTTTGACAGAGGGAATCTCGAGTGCCACGGCTGCGGCTGATGCCCGTCGTAAGTTCGAGGCTGATCTCGAACGAGCACGAAGCTGGATCAAATCGAAGAGCAACAATTTGAAGAAATTGAGTGGTTATCTCCCTCTAAAGGCGTCGAAGGTCGAGCAAGATATCGTGCAACACGGTGAATTGGAAACTGATATCGATTCGTTCAGCGAGAAAGACCTGAACGACATTTTGAAACAAGGAAACAATTTGCTGAAGGAGTGCAGCGAAGAGGATCGTGCCAGATTGAATAAGATCTTGGATGAATTGAACAAAGACTACGAGGAGCTGAAAAGCGAGGCACAAGAGAAACAAGCTGCGTTGGCGGATCTTCTTCAAGGGCGAAAGGCTTTCGAGAGTGAAATAGACAAGTGCCAGAGATGGATCAATGAAGCTGAAGTTGCTACATCTTCGGATCTGAGAACTTCCAGTATTGACATTCTAAGAGAGCAACTGGCTAAGGTAGGATATATCTAAATTATATATCAATTATTTAATATATTTTTTTCATTAATATCCATTAATATTTTTACGAATATTTGTTTCAACCATCTTCCATTTGTTGCTCCAGTACGATCGTTTGAAGAAAGAGGCGAAGGAGTACGCAGACGATATCGAGAAATTAATGCAACAAGGAAAATCGATTCTTCCAACCGTGACCGATGCCGATAAGCTCGAATTAAACGAACAATTGCAAAACATGAAGGAAGCTCACGGTAGAGTTGCTGGAATAATAAATGAAAGAGCCCTCGCCCTTCAAAAGAGCATCGACGAAGCCGAAGAATCATTGGCACGAGTAGCTGAAGCCATTCAATACATGACAGACGTTCAGAAAGAACTTCACGAGCTTAACAAACCCATTGGTTCACGCGTAGAAGACGTCGAGGCTATGCTGGATGCATACGAGAGAATATTGAACGATTTGAAGGCGAACAAGGCGAAATTGTCCGACTTACAGTCGATCAACGTGGCCGATCTTCATGGGGTATTAACTCAGCAGGATGATCTCATGAAAGCTATAGAGTCCCAAATTGCGAAACTTCGCCAGTTACTTTTGTTACGTCAACAATTCATCGCTTTGATCACAGAGATAACTACTTTCATAGCTAAATATACGGAGATCGTTCGAGATATCGAGAATTCTGGCCAAACGACGGAGGAAAAGATCAAAAGGTATTTATATTTTATCTTATCTTCTTAATTTATAAAGTTAGATTAAATATTTAATTCTAATCTAAAGAAATATGAAAGATATAATTAAAAAATATATTTTGGAGAATTTTAATTAAGAGAGTATATATTAAAATACAAACGTATGTAATATTACATACAAGTATTATAAAATTTCGTATTCTTAATATACGTGTGCACTGTTGCATTGTTTAGTAAAAAAAATTTTTATTCGTGGAAAAGGAAAATTTTATTCACCATTCTTCATTTATTTTTAACATTTTTTAAAATCTAATTACAAAATTTGATGTATTTATTTTCTTTATGTTTATTTTTTTCTTCTTATATATAAAAAAATATTTATAATAGAATATAAAAATATATAAAATGTAAAATATAAAAAATAAAATTCACATCTGATATAAAAGCTTATAAATGTAAAATATATGTAGAATATATACATGATAAAACGGGAATATTTACGAAATAAATATATAAATGATATATAAAAATATAAAAATATACATAGAATTTAATATTATATGTAAAACATACGATACGTGTTATATATATATTAGAAAAAGGAAGAAAATTCAATTTTTAATACCGGTGGCGCCATCTCGCGGATGGACGCTGGAAGCTCCGACTTGTTACCCGGGTTACAGAATAGGCGAGGAGGTATTCGTGACGTCACAAATAAGAAAAGGAAAGCAACATTGCGCGAAAAGGATAGAGAATAAATGCGCGCTCACCGCTTGCGCATGCGCAGTAACATTTTCTAACATATCGAGAATACTACGTAGAAAATTAATCAATTACTAGTTTTTTAGGCAAAATTTCTGTACTTTTAAGATCGAATATCAAAGCTAGAATCTCAAGCAACTTTCTCATATAAATTTTAGTGGGATTCTCTTCTTAATTAATTATTTATTAATGATTAATGCGTCATGTACGAGCTGACGCAACCGACATTCAATGCATTTTTCGCTAATTTCACATTATTATAAGATTTATTTATAAATATGAATATATACGTCAGAAACGTTGTTTCTTCCTCTACATTCACATATAATTTTTATTCATAATTTTGTTCTCGTTTGAACGAATAAATCGATTGTTTGCTACTCGGATATAGATCGAGAATTTGCGATTGAGACATCCTCTACGATTATCATTAATAATTAATTAATTAAAAGGAATTTCTTACTAAAATTAATACGAGAAACTTGCTTGAGGTTCTATCTTTGAGATTCAAGCCTAAAAGTATAGAAATTTTCAGTAAAAAACCAGGAATTAATTAATTTTCGATGTAGTGTGTTCGATATATTGAAATGTGTTACTACGCATGCGCGAAGTTAGGTCGAATTCGTGACCGAGTAACAAACAATCGATTTATTCCTTCAAACCAGAACAAAATTATGAATAAAAATTATATGTGAATGTAGAGGAAGAAACAACGTTTCTGACCTATATATTCATATTTATAAATAAATCTTGTAATAATGTGAAATTAGCGAAAAATGCATTGAATGTCGGTTGCGTCAGCCCGTACATGACGCATTAATCATTAATAAATAATTAATTAAAAAGAGAATTCTACTAAAATTTATATGAGAAAGTTGCTTGAGGTTCTAGCTTTGATATTAGATCTTAAAAGTACAGAAATTTTGCGTAAAAAATTAGTAATTGATTAATTTTCCACGTAGTATTCTGGATATGTTAGAAAATGTTACTGCGCATGCGCAAGCGGTGAGCGCGCATTCATTCTCTATCCTTTTCGCGCAATGTTGCTTTCCTTTTTTATTTGTGACGTCACGAATACCTCCTCGCCTATTCTGTAACCCGGGTAGCAAGTCGGAGCTTCCAGCGTCCATCCGCGAGATGGCGCCACGGGTACTAAAATCGTCTATTTATCGCTTTCGTATAATTTATAAGCTTTTTTTATAATATTTTAATAAAAGTAAAAATAAAAATAAAACAAAAAAGCGAAAATTTCATGATATTTAGAAATATTTATTTAAAAAAAAGAAAGGAAAGTGAAAAATACAAAGATATATATTTTTATATATATTTTAAAAGATGTATAAATTATACAAATTATAAAAGTGATTTAAAATAATATAAAATAATATAAAAATATGAAAATATATGCAAAATATATTACGATATACATAATTACGACAAATAATATGTATATGCATATATGTATCATTCGTAATAGAAATTTATAGATAATTACGTATGAAAAATTACAGAGATTGAATCGCATGGATTTCGGTTCTATTTAATCTATTTTTTTAGTTTCGAAAATTACAAATTTGAAAAATTTTAAAATTACAGATCACTTTCTAAATACTTCTATTTTCAATTTTTCAGGTACGACGATGCAATTCTGAAGATTCAAGAATGCGAAGCTACCCTCGCCAGTGCAACGGACAAGGGTCAACAAATCGCAGCAGAAGGCTCAACTGTGGATAGAAACAATATAACGGAACAACTGCAATCTCTGAAACAACAATTACAAGGACTAAGAAGAGCTGTGGAAACTCAAAGGGAGCAGCACGAATTGGCAGCAGCGGAACACAAGAGATTGGCGAACGAATTGGCTGAGATTCTCGATTGGTTGGAGGACAAAGAGAAAGAAGTGAAATCTAGACCTCTTCTGGAAAGAGATCCAATCAGTGTGGAAGCAGAATTGCAAAAACATAACGAGCTCTGCGATGCAGTCAACGAACATCTCGATAGAATCAGAAATTTGAAGAATTCTGTTCCCCACGAAGAAGGAATGCCTGGTTCGTTGAAGGAAATGCTGAGCGAGGCTGTCTCTCTGTTGACCTCTTTGCCCAGAGAAATGGAGGAACGTGGAAATTATTTGGAGAGCAACATGAAGCTGAGACAAGAGTATGCTGCTCTTACCGAGAAACTTCGAAGTTGGGTTCGAGAGGCAGAGATTCGATTGGAAAGTGACAAGGATGGACTCGATTTCGAGAACATCCTGAGCGATCTCGAGGAGCACAAGGTTTGTATATCGATAATTTATGATAATTTAGAGTAATTCATAGATTAGGATACGATCTGATACGTTAATTGTTTAAAAATAAATACTTTTGACAGAAATCTAAAACTATAATCGTTTGAGTATCTCGTTTTGCAAATACATCATCTGATCTGATTACGACAGTCTATTGATAATAAATAAGCGATGGATTCACCAGTTAAATTAAGATGATCCATCTTGCGATTAAAAATACAAATTCATAATAAAATCAATTCATAAAAGAATAAAGTTAATTTGAAATAGCTCAACGATATTATCCAATATTACAGTTTAACTACTTTTCAAAATAAAGAACTCTCTTTATTGTTAACACGAACGGATCGTATTTTACAGATCTACTTCAGCAGCGAGCCGTCCATTCGCGAATTGGTGTCTCAGCAAATTCAGCAAGCCGGTGACAAAATTTGGCCTTCGTTGAACACGTCCGAGCAGGAGGAGTTAAGCGCGGAACAACAGCAGCACACCCAATTATTGAAAAACACGTTGAACACGGCGAAATCTCAACGTGCCAGGTTGGAACAAGGCGCTGAAACGTGGAAGGATTACACGCAAACCTTGGAACGAGTCCGAGCTGTGATAGCGAGGAGCAGATTCACCGACGAGCCTGTCACGACTCTGGCTGGACTGCAATTTAACATCCAGAAGATCACGCACGCGCTCAATGACATACAGGTTAGTCGATAATCGTGACGTCTGTTTGCCGTGGAAATTACACAAGTCTATCCGCATCGTGTTCTCGTAACTCAGTTCAACGTAATAATAATTAAACGGTGAAAGATAAATTTTGCGTTTTCTCTCTTTCTTTTTCTCGATACAGAATCAACAATTCGAATTGGATCTATTGATCGAACGCAGTCAAGAAGTGCTTCGATTGGCCGACGTTAATAACAAGAAAACGATAGAGGCGCAGATTTCTGAGATCAGTGCGGAATGGAAAGAGTTGGTTTCCGGGTTGGAAGGGCGAAGGGATGCCCTCGAGGCATTGTCGAAGCACTGGGAAGATCTGGAGGCACAATGGTCGCTTATCGAGACTAAAGTGAATGCTATCGAGGAGAAGAGCAAACTTTTGGACACTGTGGTTCGTTCTAAGCAACATTTGCACGACACCATCAAATCTCTACATGTAAGTATCATGAGTAATATTTGTCTAATCTAGTTGAGAAAGGAATAAGTAAAGGAGAGGAGTGTGTTACGATGAGTTTGATTTAAATTTGATAAGTGACTCGTGGAATAAAAGTTAAGAATAAATAAATAAAAAAATTGTATCTTATCATGTAAAATATTTTATTTAATTGTAATTTACAATACGTGTTATTTTATTAATTTTAATTTTTACTTGTATAGGAGTTGGTAACGGAAGCGGAGAAATTGAAACCGATGGCAGCGGAAGTGAAAGCTTTATCAGGACCTGTTCTAGCATATCTGGCTGCCTTCACAGAGGCTCCAGCTCATGCTCTCGAGGAAAAGCTGAATAAATTGCAGAATTCCGTCGAATCGTGAGTGAAAATGCATTTTATTGTAATGTCGCACTGCCAAAGACACTGCATCAGTGTCGTCTATCTCTTGAACGGGTTTCTTTCGAAGTCGAGGTAATTTCCTGTAAATAATGCACAAATATCGATTAGTATTAAATCGTCGTTTCGTGTTAACTTTTTTACAGCTTTTTACAGAAACGTTATTTATCCGTAATCTTTTGTTTCTTTTTTAGGAAATATTTCACGATATAATTTTACAAAGATATAACTTTTATCGATTACTGGACAATTTGTTGGATAATTTTTTTTTTTTTTTAATTTCGTTAAAAGCCTTCGTGACTTGTTAAAATATCATTCCAAATTTACTCGATAAATTGCTCCATCTTTTTTTTATCGCCATTTCTTTTTTCATTATCAAATTAACGCGAGATAATTTCTCTNTTTTTTTTTTTTTTTTTTTTTTTTTTGATTGAAAACAGAATTATCCATCGTTCCGCTAAATTGCGGAATCATCGACGAAGGGATCACGCAGTGCGTTTGAGTGCGATTTCAACGCATGTGCATGCGTGTGTATATATGTGCGTGTCTTGCTTATGCATATTACCATCCCCTTGGGAAGGTAATATCCGCTTCCCCCATCCTCTCATACTTTTTGTTTCAGATTATCTTCGCATCGAAAATATCGATAATTCAATTTATTATATAAATATCTTCTTCTTGTCACAATTCTTACTTTACAGGATAATTTACTTATCTACAGCCGCCATATCGTTTAATTATTTTAATTTGTAATAATCCGTAAATTTCGAATTCACTCGTCGATCGGTTCGTTCATCTTACGCACGTTTACGTTCTCTTCCCCTCGTCGAGATGAACACTTGATTTCGAAGAGACGTTGATTTCGAATTTCGTCATACGTTCGTCGAGTAAACGACGAGTAGAAAAGGAGAAATAGTAAAGAAATAGAAATAGACATGGAAGAAAAGGAAAGGACACGAGTAAGGTTTCTCGATAGCGATAGATTCTTTATGGATTACGAGGTGTATCGATTTAGCATGCATTACGTGTTCCACTGTGTTCCATCATACCCAAATTAATCCATGACGTAATTAGACCTTGTAAATAATTGTGCATCGTATATCAGAATACACGTTGCGTCATAAAATTAATATCAAGAAACGAAGATTATAATATCATAAACTTATATTTTAACCAAAGAAGAAAAAGAAAAGAGAGAGAAAGAGAGAGAGAGAGAGGGACTTCGCTGCATTATTTAATTACGATAATAGGATCGAGAATATAATCTACAATTATTATTTCAATCAACAGTCTTCCTTTTTCGATTCAGATTCCATTGAATTCTACGATATGAATAGAATTTTTTCTCGTTTCAACTGAGTTCTCTTCTTTGAAACTTTATTTATCATGATGCTCGTTAAATTTTCAAAAAGAAAATATTTTATATAAATTTCGAATTTAAGGAACATTAACTTGTTCATCGTTCACTGCCTTCTTTGCACAATAATTCTCAACCAAAAACTTTATAAGATTTTTAATCATTTTTAACCTACGTTCCTAGTATTATTATCTTTCGTACAAAAAACCCATTCATTCTATCTGTTTTATTATTATACGTAAGTACTCTTAACCCAATATCGAAATTTCAAAATTTGATAAAACGAAACCAAAGGAGGAGAAAACGATAGCTCGAAGAATGCCAAGGCCACCGCACCACACCCACGCGTCCATTCGTTGGAGCGTCAAATCAAAACTCGTCGAAAAGGGGTGGGGGGAAATAATAAAACGGAAAGGGAAGGAAAACAAGGATAATTTCGAAAAATTTCTTCGTATCTCGCTATGAACGACCCGAATTCTATTTCCACTTTACGAACAATAACTTTGTTTGTAAACACGTTGCGACGGATTGCGCAACGCGTATCCCGTAATTCCGCGCACAGGCGACGTTCGGGTCATTAATCGACATTAGGTAATCCTCTCCGCATTTCCATCGATTCGTGTGATCCTCACGTGAGCGACTCTATTACACTGTTTCTCGAACGTGGAGGAAAAACACGGTTGCACGCCACAGCGGGGGAAGATAGCAGGGTCTCGTTTCGGGAAAAAGGGGTTGCCACCAACCCCGAACTTATCACCCCTCCTTGGTTGGTCGATCGAATTCACCACTAAATATAGATTTGAGGAAGGAAAAGTGAAGCGACCGCCGCACGTTGGCCCGCTTCGCAATTTCATGGCGTAATATCCGCGGAGTTGGGTTTGCACGGCCAGTCATCATTCGTACGCGGCGACGCACACACGAAATAAAAGTATGACGGGAGTTTCACGTCGCTAAGTTGCCGATGCTGGATTCGCGTGTCGTTTTCAGCTTATTAAACAATCGTCGTTGGCTGGCTACATCGAGTCGCCGAGTCGTTAACGTGACATTGACGGTGTAACAGCGGTGTTACAGCGATTTGCTTGGTGAAAATAAATCGTGATTTTTCTTTTTCTTTTTTTTTTTCTTTTTTTTTTTTTTTTCTTTTTTTTCTTGAGAAAGCTCGATTCACGACGTTTATAACGTCGAATTAAATTCGAGATCCGTGCTCGGGTAATTAAATAACGACGTTGCGAACGAGATCGGGTCAAATTCGTGGAATAAGTGATTGGAGTGAACATACATAGGTCAAGAGTGTGGGTTTCAGTGAGTTATAAATATAATTGAATCGTGCAGTGCTTCGTTTCGAAGTGATATTGCGGTAGTGAGGTTGCTTTTCGCGAATTTCTTTTCCTCTTTTATTGATTTCTCTAGATATCGAGGATTAACATCGCGAACGAGTCGTTATCGAGCACGTTGAAGCGGTTGCCGAGCGGTTGCAAGAGTCGTGGAAACGCCGGGCCGGAAAGTGCGTGGACGCAGTGCCGGCACCTGATGGTCAACGGGCACGGAATGTCGATTGACAGTACGTAACGATGAAAAATTTCACGAGTGTTATAAGGTTTATTGGGTTAGCGGGATTGTACACGGTTATTGGCTTAAATATTATGACCGTGTCACCCCTTGTGGCCTCTCTCTATCAGCAATCGATACCGAGGCGGAAACGTGTTTCGGTGCAGCACGTGTCTCTCGTTAGCCTCGTTGCAGTGTAGCAAAGAAATATTCTTGAATCCGGGTGTTGTCGTGTGAGAATAGTAGTGACTGTTCAATTTCTTCTTCTTTTTTTTTTCTTTTTTTGGTTTTTCTTCTCTCTCTCTCTCTCTCTCTCTCTCTCTCTCTCTCTCTCTCTCTCTCTCTCTCTGGAAAATCGATGGATTGTTGAATTTTATATGGCGACTTTTGAAATAGAAGTGAAATCTCTATCACGAACGTAAATGTGACAGATACGCGGTTTGATTATCTTCGTTGTTGTTTACTTACGTTCTCGAAGCTAGAAATCGAGTTTTTGCAGTAATGATTCACGTCTAGATTTTAGAAATAATTTTGTTATCGATTTATTTATTATATTTATCGTAGATAGGATTGATCATTTCTTCGTAATCTCATCATTCGCTTCGCGTTATTTCGTATTTTATTCGTTTTATGTAATTATTCATCCATTTGATTCATCTCAATGGCGAAGTTGTGCTCGAACGGGAACATAAATTTTACAACTTAACTCTCACGGTCTACAATACGGATACAATAAACCCTGGTTTGATAGATTCTGAAGCATTATTCAACCGTGTCACGAATCTCAAAAATCGCTCTGACCCGAATGAAGCGAAAAACAGCAACAAAGTTTATATCCAATTTCAGTACACAATAATGATTCTAATTTTCACACGAATTCCAACGATTATATTAATTCGCTCGATCTCTGATACTTGCTTCGAAAAATTCAAATACATGGTACGCGAAAATGGATGGAAATCTTTATTATACAACGTATTGCAACATCGCACGCAATCCCTCGATTCACATTGTAATATCGTCGAATCGCCGGCTGCCAAAAGAGAGTTAGAAACAAACACGATGACAAAAATCTTCGAGCCAATGAACTCGACTCGGTCACACTCGACTCGGGGGAGTGTGTTCTTCTTTTCCAATGATGAAGAGAAAGACAAAGACCACGACGAAGACGAAAATTAGGACGAACACGAACACGAGGACGAAGACGAAAATGAAGACGAAGAGGAAGAGGAAAAAGAAGCGGATAAGCTACATTATTCTTAGGAACCGGCGTACGCCGCTTTTCGGCTGTCGTCGATTTTCGTTCCTATCCGTCTTGGCGAGCGTTTCATGCTAAGCCGCATGCGTCGCGGCGCCTCGCCAAGACGAAAATTCAAAGCTAACGCTATTACGCCCTTCTAATAACGTTTCGAACCGCGAACGCTGCTGTTTAGCTTGATCGTGCCGCGCCATACTGTTATCCGATAATATATTCACGGCGAATTTTTCATATATCTCACGCGATCAAAAGAAGAACGATCACCCTCGAACCAGGCAGGGAAGAACGAGATTTTGTCGAGGAATCGATTCGATCACGATCGACGATTTTATTACTCGATTGGTACGATTTATTAACGTTGAATCTTATATTATATTGATAAATCTTTCCTTTTTTTTTCATCGAGCGTTTCTTCGAACATCGAGGTTGTTGTTTTATTCCGTTTCAAAAGAGTAGATAAATTTAGATGGATAAAGAAAAGGAAGTTTTGCTCGAAGTGATGGAATATTTTAATAGAATAGTGGAACGCATAGTAGGTTATTACTGGTATATCTTGAGTGTACTTGGTGGATAGATATCTAAAAAGTGGATCATTCTATTGGTGTTACGAAAATAATCTCGACGAATACGATGTTACTCTGTGATGTTGCCGAAGCACGTTGGCTCGAGTCACATCCCCGCATAAGGATTACATCACGTGGATACGCTTCCGGAATTCGTTGTCGATCGCGATATCTCGGGGGCAATGACAATCGCGTTAAAAATATTTCAAAATCGAAATTCGATACTGATTGGAATTCGAAGGAAGTGTAACTCGAAAGATTGAATCGATCAAACGAATTTAAACGGATTATAAGAATGTTTAGACGAATTAATCGAACGTATCTGATTAAATTAATTTCAATAGATTGCGTTCCCATGTTTTCGAGAATATATCGAAAGTGAATAGAAGAATTTCGTGAAAATCGTGACTAATCGAGCGATCTCTTCTTTATTTAATTTCGTGTTAGTCAGCGCGATATAGAGCGTAACGTGTTTCGCAAATTTCTCGTTTCGTCTCGAAAATACCACAACCGTCGAGTGGTGATTGCACCTTGTGTTAAACTTCGTTCATTATTAGCTGCGATGATGTCATCGCGAAAAGAAACGCGGTACGAAACTTGACATTGACATCGTCAGCCTTCCACATATATCGAAATTCCACTTCCAATGGACGATACACGTTAGATTCTTTTCAATTTTTATTTACAAATGACGTTGAACAAAAAATTATTTATCATTCAACATTAAACATGAAACAGTATTAGCAAATTCATCGTTTTAAAAAAATTTCAATTTCTGGATAGTTATCATAAGGATTAATATATAATAATATATTATATAATATATATATATATATATAATATAATAATTAAGATGATTTTCAGTATTTTTTCTATTTTTTTTTTTCGTTCATCTATTGTTAAATTTGATCGAAATATTTTGTAGATGATCAATAGATGGTTTATGAATAATCAAAATCGCGAGTTTAATATCGACGTCATGTTGTTCGATATAAAACACCTTGAAAACACGATGGTTCGTGTTCAAAGACGAATCCTAACAGAGCGATGACTGATTGCGACATTCCTCATGATACACTACGACGATGTTGTCATCTTTTGTGAAAATACTTGGCATCGACACACACTTGAATACATTTTAACGTAATGAGATTCAATGTTATCATAATTCATTTACGAATTCCTGAATATTAGATTAAAAGCATCAATTCTTCGAATTTATTTGATATATGATATATTTATGTCGATGTATCTTCGACAATATGCAAGTCAGCCAATTATTTAAAAAGACTGTAATAGTTATGAATCCAACTATTATTATAAGAAACAAAGATATAGATATAGAAAATGGATAAAAAATATTCATCGACGAAAGAATAATCCCAATTCCGACAACTAATCAACAGACTTCTTACAAATCTTCGTATTTTCGTCATCCACCCCTCAATTACGATTAAAATACAAAGATTGGCATATCAATATCACTGAAAAGAAAAATATTAATAAAAAAAAAAAAAAAAATAATTCCAAATTCTGACCGACTTCAAATTCCCAAAACATTTCTTCATCATCCACCCCGATTATCCTAAAATAATGAGAACAGACAGCGAAAATTGGCGAATACGAATTACTCGAAAGAAAAAGAAACATTGTTCATTAACAAAAGAACAATTCCAATTCGGACAAGTAACCAACCGGCTCCTCAACACAACCGCGCACATATAGTTCGTCTACTTTTAGCCAAAGCGTCCTCCGCTCTGGCTGGAATGAAGCCAGCTAGCTACAGCTGAACCAGCGACACGCATTTCCGATTCTAATTTCGTCTTACCTCCGTACCACGTACAATTGCTCGTGTTCGATCGATCCGCCGTATCCTCGGCTTTTTCTTCTTTCACCTCGTGCTCCTTCGTCAACCTATGCCCTACAAATCCAACGGGGCGCCGCGATGGTCGCCACGTTGGCACGCATTATTGGAGACCCGTAGGCCAAAGGAAATATGCTAAATTCTATTTTTACGCCTGGCCTCCGTGCACAACCACGCCGCTAACGGGCAAATCGTTTTTCCGTTAGTAAGGTAGCGACCACGGGCTCGCCGACGGTCACGTTGGTATCCTGTCGGTTCTGTGAACACGTAAAACTTCCGGTCGTGCCGTAAACGTGTCCGTCAATTCGAGACCGCGCGTAAGTTGTTGCTGTTCCAAGCTTCTTTGACCAGCCAGAGTTTTTAAAATTGTTCAACATCGAACATCTATCCAGTCTCTTCTCGAGTTTAATTTAAAGTATGATAAATATAATTTGACATCGTTCGTGAGATACGATTTTAGAAGTTTTAATAAAAGGTAAACAGAACAGGAGTGTTTCCTTGTTCTAAACTTTGATCTCTCCGAGTTTAGCACAACTTCGTCCCAATTATCATTTCATAATCGCGGTGCGACCTTATAGGCTCTCGACTTCGAAGAAATCGGAGATCGACAGAAAAATATTTTCACGCGCGAGAGATAGCGAATCAGAGGAAATCGGTTTGCAGGCTCATCGACACCCTGCAGACGAAATCCAAGAAGGCGGACGAGGACTTGGAGGCGTTCGAAGGCACCGAGCGTGAGATCGATCAGCTGAGGAAGCATCTGAACGAGGCGCGCGAACGCGTCTCTCATTTGTACATATTCGGGCCGGATCAGGACGCGACCGAGGAGGAGCTTGACGAGCTGCGTTGGGCTGTCGAGCAGCTCCTCGAGAGCGGGAAAAAGTTCTCAGGAAGCACTAAGGCGCGGTACCAAGCTAGCCAGCAGCTGGTCCCCAGCGATCTTGCCCAACACCTGACCGCCCTCGAACTTTGCGCCGAGGCGACAGCGCAGGCCATGGAAGAGAAACAGAGGGAGCAGAAGCGCGCGAGAACCGTCAGATCGGATTATCTGACCGATCTGGACGAGGTTCAAGCGTGGATCAGGCAGGCCGAGTTGAAGGTTCAGGACAGATCGATCGAGCCTGTACCTCTCAAGGATCAATTGAGGCAGGTGCAAGAGGAGTTGGGCACGATCAGCGACAAGCTCGAACGATTAACGAGAAATGGCCGTACAATTGCGGAGAACACGAGGGACGACACGGAGAAACAATTGATCGACAGCACCGTTCACAACGTGACCGAACAATTGAACCAAGTGAAGAATTGGTTGGACGAGAGGAAACAAGTGGTGGCGGATACCATTGACGCTTGGCAGAGATTCTTGTCGTTATACGAGGCAGTGAGGACGTGGACCGAGGAGAAGAGACAATTCTTGGTTGAGCCGTTGAAGCTCAGCACCCTCGTGCAGGCTAGGCAGAGGCTGCACGAATATTCGGTACGTGAGGAGGAAATGGACCGACGAGTTGTGCTTCTCTAGAATTCTTATGGGAGACGGAAGAATGTGGGTTTTTTGGAGAATTGGTTTCGTGATTTATCGATCTTCTATTGCTCGGAAAAACTCATATTCCTCTGCGTTTCGTTCGAAAAATAGAGAAATTCGATTCGTATTCTCCTCCCTATTATCGCGAATTTTATTAATCCTTGAATATGTTCCGCGCCGCTTTGCAGACAGCCGTGAAAAGCTGCAAACAGATCAACAAGAATCTCAGTGACATGGGTAAGGAGCTCGAGAGTATCGGTCAGGTTTGCAGCGTGGGCGACTTGCCCGAGAAACTGCTCGAAGCTGAAGAAGCTAAGGTTCAAGTCGAGGGTCAACTGTTGGAGAGGGTTGGTTTCTCTCTCTCTTGTTTTTACAAACTCTATATAGGGAAGGGAAAAACGTGCGTAAGATGAACATTGGTTCGAATTACTCGTTTCAGAACGCGCTGCTGCAAGAAACTAGCGAGGAATGGGAGCAATGCGAGCGAAAGATGAAAGAAGTGAAAACGTGGATCGAGAAAGCGAAACAGAGTCTCGAATCGCCGCAGAACAAAAAGAAACCGTTACGGGATCAGCACAGCATACGGGAGAAAATGCTGAGCGATATCGCGATACAGAAAACGAAAATCGGTATATCGATGGAGAAGCTTCAGGTTCACTTCCGGTCGGGGATCGGTGGCGATAGCCGAATCGGCGAAACGGTTGACGAGCTACTGGCCGAGTTAGACAATCTTCACGCCAACGTGAAGGAACAGACCACAGCGTTGGAGGGTTGTTTAGCTCAGATCGATCAATATCAACAGGTCAGGGTTCGCTCCTGACTGGAGCTGCGTTCTTTTGAAACGTGATTACTGATCTAAGATATTAAAATGGTGAATAAGTCGATGAAACGAAGTGAAAAACATCTAAGCAACACTTTCACTTCGCAAGTGATCACTTGTAATGAAAAAGAAAAAATGCAAGTTACACTTGTATAAAAATTACAGTTGTGAAAAAATTACAACTGTGAAAAAAAGAATACTATGTTTTGCTTTAAAAATGCAAAAATGTATTCAAAAGAATTACATCTTTTATAATCCAAGTGCGTTCATACGTTGCACTTATAGAAAAATTGCACGTGCAATATAAATTTATCTGAGCAATCTATCATCTTGCTTCGCCTATTCACCATCGAAAAAAATAATACTTTTTTCGAGAAAATAATTACGTACAATTTGTTTTACTCGAAGAAATAAGATCAGTAATTTTTTACGATTTCGAAAAGAATGCGGCTGACATCTGTTTGTCGTTCTAGGAGATACAACAATTGAGGCAACAGATTATGCAGGTAGAGCAACAATTGAGGACAGTGCTGAGTCCGACATACCTGTCCACCGACAAGGAGAAGGCGTTGCAGGAGCAACAGGTAGGTTTGCCTTGATCCCATCTTTTTATCACCTGCACAAGTGCGCTAAAGCAGCAAGTTGATTTTTTGCATTTGCTCGATACCAACTGAAGGCCACCACCAGGATTATAAAACGCGATTCTCCCTTACATGTTTCTTCTTTTTTATTTTTTATTTTTTTTTTTTTTTTTTNGTTTTTTTTTTCTTTCTTCTTAAATTTGTACACGTTCGTGGTCGGGGGTAGTTTTCCGAACAATAAAGTCGAATTTCTCTCTGGCATCTGCTCTCGAGACACCATGCCTGCTCTCCGTAATCTCTCAAGTGACTAACAATTAACCGTCGATCGAGCCGCATTAATCCTTATAATAAATTCAGGATGAAACGAAATTTTTATTGACTATCCCTTTTAAAAGATATTTCTCGCGTATCTTTTAAAATTTAAGAGATTTAAAAGTAGTCAATAAAAATTTATAAAACATATCAATCAGAATCTGGAAACATTTTGATGATCCATTTCTAGGATAATTTCTAATGGGAGACAGAGGTCGACGTATCTTTTTATTATTGTTATTATTATTTATTTAAATCAAGGTGTTTCCGTTGAAATCATAATCTAGATTCCTTCTCAATTCCTTATTTTAATTTTCATTTCATGCATATGTATCTTTATAATTATTTTTCCTCACCTTGACCAAAGCTTTTCATAATTACTCACCAACGCTTAACGGCTTAACATCTTTCTTTTATTAACTTTCCAACATCTCTTCACTCTCCTCTCTTTCCATCTACATTCCAAAGGAATTATATAACAATTTACATTGTACAAAGCTGTTTCCAAAATTCCAAAAGAATTTCGAATTCACGTATAAAAAAAGAAAAAAAGAATTATTTTACGCTCGTTGCAAAGTTAATATCGAAATCGATCGTTCTTTCGTGAAAACGATCGAACGATCGTGATCGCGCAAGCATGCTGATCATCGTGGTGGTACATCATGTTACGCGGTATTGGTTGGTATCATGCTCTTGACTAAAACTTATCACACCTGTTCTCTTCACAACCGAGAGATCAATCGGTCATACGTTCACTGTTCACGCACGTCTCTGCGTCTCTGTCTCTTTATTTCTCATATAATATCCTTATATACGTCACAAAAATCTTAACGATACACATTTACACACATACACATATATGTTTTTTTCGTGATGGAGTTTACTTGATTTTGCTTGTTTTTCTTTGTGTAACGTCACGTGTTTCTATCTTTTTTTTATTTTCTCTTCTTTTCTTTTCGTCGTATTTCACATTTGTCTATCTACGTGTTTACAAGGACAATGCGATTCCGTATATTGGAATTGCACTTTTATGGCACTCTATACAATTATTTATTTATTTATTTATTTATACAGAGTTAAAACGAAGAGACAACGAATAATCGTAATAGTAGTCGCACAGAGATATGTAAAAGTCGCATCGTACGATATGCAAACACCTAATTGTACCAAACACTTAATTCACTTTAGGCTTTTCCGATCGAGTTTCTGTCTTCACAGAAAATAGCTCGGTTGAATTTTCGTATTGTTGTTGTTCGCAATGAGATATACCTTTGCTCGTTCGATCGAGAACGAATACGGAAACGGAAGACACGCAAGAAAATCAAGTGACCTCCAAGACGTGTGTCGAGACTTGTGAGAACGCAGCGAGCACAAGTCAACGCTCCAAAAAAATTAGTCGTATTAATGATTTCTCAATAATCTCTCTCATATTCTTTGAATATTTTTTTTTCTTTCTCATTTAACTTCATATTGTATCTTACCTTTTTCTTTTTTTTCTTTGTATTAACTTTTTTAATCCATCGCATCGGCTATTTGATTTACGATATTTTCTTTGCTGTATCCTTTCCCGCCTCTCCTTTAAAAAAAAAATATATATATATATATAAATCCATTCCACACACGTTTCACCTTTACCTTTTCTGTTTCTTTTCGATCATCGTTTAATCGTTTCCTTATTTCTCTCCTTATTTTTCATTCTTCGCTTTGGTTTCTCGGATCTCTGTCTCTCTCGATCGAAATTTCGTCCACGAATCTCGTTCCATCTCGCTCGATCGCTCGGCGTGTTGTTGTTCCTTCGTTCCATCGTGATAGATTTGTCGTGAGAAGATCAAGTCGTTGCAGAGCAAAATCCAGGCGCGTACAGAGAGGTCGAAGATCCTCGCGCAACGTGGCAGGCCTGATCCAGAGCCATTGGATCCATGACCAGTCTAGATAGGCGATCCAGATCGTCGAGAGCTTCGCGATACTTGTCTTGTCACATTGTGGCAATCATTAGCGTCGTATCCTCGCGTTCGTTTCTTTTCTTACCCGGTGCAGTTCCGCGAGTTCCATCTCGAGCGAAGGGAACGTCGAAGAAAAAAATGGCGGAAGATTTTCTTTCAGAGAATCTGTCAGCTGTGAAACATCGTCGTTCGTCCTCGTTCGAGGAGTGGATACCGATTTTTAATACCTCAGGATCTTTTTTAGCGAACTTTATATTATATATATATATATATTATAAAAATATATGTACAATATATATATATATATACATATATATATGTATATCGTCTATATTATATTATATCGAGCAAAACTTTTTCCTAAACGTTATTGTTCGTCCAGGCATAGAGAGCAGACTTGCATTCTTATAAAAGAAAAACGAAAAAGAATAGAAAAAGAAAAACGATCGAAAATATGTTATTATTTCAAAAAAGAGAGAATAAAAAGCCCTCTTTGTTGCAAAAAAAAAAAAAAAAAATAAAAATATCGTGTATTTCTTCGCGAGCCAAACCATCGCTGATCATAACGTTAATCTAGCATACGTGCATATACTAAAATTACCCGAAGAAAAAGAAAAGATATCTTTAAAATTCCATAACAATCCGTTTTAACACCCCTGACCACATTATCTGATAACAACCAGCCCCCGATCCCTCCGTCATTACTTCCGCCCGAGTTAACAATCTTTTTATTATTCTCACCCCGCCATAAACAAAATATAAGATAAGACATCACAAAAGAAAAAGAAAAACTCGCAGAAAAAAATTGACATATGTATAATTCCATTGTTGTGCCTTGGCTGGTTCCTCCGTGGCGGATAAAGCAGAGCCTGCAGCAAAGGATGGACGATTGGAGGCAACGCGTCAAGACATTGCTGGATGAAATATACACCGTGGACCCGTACTATGTACAAAGCAACGAGACAAGGTTCGTCAATCAGGTCTCGTACGCGGACATCGCCGCTGGTCGCACGAGCCCCAATTCCAGGGGCTCTAGCCCCTTTAGAAACAACGAGGCTGCCCCTACACCTCTCTCGATTCAAGTGCTTAGACCGACTGCTCAATTCTCAAGATCCGTGGATATCCAGAAACCCGTCGTTGAACCGGTTCGCGATGAAACTCCGCCTAGCACCGCGAGAATAGAAAGCAGAGGCAACGAGGAACGGGCGAGAATCGAGGAGCAGAGCGAACAGAAGGAATCCGAGATGAGAATCGAAAGCAGAAGACACGTTTCCAAGGTGGATTCGATGGATTCTAGGACGAGGAGTCAGTCGAGGAGGGCTGGTTCGGTTAGAAATGACAGCGATGAGGCTGTGAGGGAATCTAGGGAGAGAAATTCGTCCGCGGAGAATGAAAACGAGATGGAGATTTGTACATCGATGGAACAGAAAAAGGAATCGTTGGTACTTAAGAATACGTTGGCGCCTAAGGTTGAGAGGAGAGGAAGATCGGCTAGTCCCATTTGGGTGCCTGGATCTACGTCCTACGCGGATATCCTTCGTGGAAATAGACAAAGTTCTCGCAGTCCTTCGGTGGAGGCTGGCAAGGACGTTAATATGATTGGTAGAGAAGTCAGCGAGACTGTGGTCGAAGAGTTGTCTGTGGAAACGGTTCAGAATGAGAAGTTGGAGTTCAATGTGCCGAGACTCGAAGTGGAGGAACAGACGGAAGTTCAGGAAGCTGTTGAGGAAGAGGCAAACGAAGAGATAGAAGCAGTAGAGAGTTACCAGTCTGTTGAGGTAATGGATGAAGACGTGGCTGAAATCGTATCTTCTTCCGTGAAACCCGAGGAATCGGCAGAGGCTCAAACCAGTTGGGCTGATGAGAGCATGGAGGAGTACGTTTTATTGAATGAGAAGAATTACAAGAATATTGCGGGAGCACCGCAACAAGTACAAGAAGTGTACAACTATATTCAACCACCTCTTCGACCAGCGATTCCAGAATTGGTTGGATTCATTGGATCTCAGGTAGCTTATCCAGTAAGTTCTTACGTCTACATGCCGGCTGCATCCCCTCAGCAGATGACTCTTCCTCATTACACCGAGAGTCAGATAGCATTCCCGTCTGAACAGTACGTGGCACAACCTAGTTACATCCCTGAGCCAGAGATTTATCAGCAGAATCTGTTGCAGAAACAGAGACAACCGCATCAATCTAAATACAAAAGTAATCCAAAGAGCGCTCCAATTATTATGCAAAATGTGGAAGAGAAATGTTTATCTTGTCAGATTCCTCAAGCTGTGGATATTCAACCTGTCGTACAACCTATTGTCCAACCAATACAGATCGTTGAAGAGAAATCTGTGGAACAAGAACAGCCTGTACAACAGCCTGTGGAACAACAGCCTGTGCAGCAATCGATGCAACAATCAGTGGAACAATTAGTAGAGCAACCAGTGGAACAACCTGTGCAACCTGTTTCCCCCGCAACACCATCGGAAAGCACACCGGTGAAGACAAAAATAATCACCGAGAGCAAAACATTCTCCTACGCTCAGATCTTATCACAGGGTCTCGCTCCTAAACCGTCATCGGCCGTCAGTAGTTATTCTCCACCAACGAGCGTTCCATCGACGACATTAGCCTCGAAACAGGTGAAAGAGCGTTCGTATTCACCTGTGAATTCGACAACGTCCTCCGTACACGAGACGAGTCCTCCTCAGGAGGCGAGTCAAACTCGAGAATCGTCGGTAAGTAAACAGGAAAGCAATTGGGACGTTACGAAGAAAAGAGAGACGAGGAAGACTCATCAGGAGGCGCCGAAGACGAAGATACCGGAAAAGAGAGCTAGAAGAGGGCCCGAATACTCGAAAGAGAAACTTCAAAAGGAGAAAATTAAGATTAATGTGGAGCAACAGAAACAGGTATTCGAAACAAAAGATGAAATTGTTGTGGAAGATACTTCTAAAATAAATGTGAAGAGTAACGAGGTTGAGATTAAAAAGGAAAAAGTGGAAGATGTTCGACCGGAAAAGAGAGTAGATGTCGAAAAGACGAAAAAGATGGAAGTACAAAAACAAGATGAAAAGCAAGAGGTTCAGGAGGAGAAGCATGATGTTCAACAGAGGAGCAGATCTCAGGAAAAGAAACGAAAGGGAAAGAAGAAGAAACCGGAGAAGTCGATGGACGATGAGATAGACAAGGCTCTGAAAGAAATTGAGGATATGGATAAACAGAAAAAGAGGGATAAATCGAGGGAACAGACTAAGATTAAGGATACGATTCAAACTGTTCAAACAGAAAAATCTAAAGAAGATAATGAAAAGAAAGGCGTGAAGCCTGGTGAGAAAAAGAAACAAAATAAATCGAAGATGGAGAAGGTTAGAGACGAATCAGAAATTGCAATGAATCAGACTAACGCGAAAGAACAAATGAAATCGAAGAATGATACGAAAGAAAGTAAAGAAGAGAAAAATATTGAGAAAAGAAATGCAAAGGATGAAGCTAAGATTTTTAAGGAGAAAGTTGAAAGTCGAAAGAGCGAGTCGGAAAAAAGATCTGAAATTAAAATTGATTCAGGTAGCGAATTGAGGAAAGTTGAGACGAAGGAAGAGAAAGCGCAGAAAGACTCTGCTAATCTATCGAAGAAAAAGCAAAAAGGTAAAGAACAGACTGGTACGGTAAAAGATAAATCTAATAAAGATAGTGTGAAATCTACGAAAATTGAAAATGAATCTGAAATGAAAAAAGCGATATTTATTGAAGATAAAGCAGAAATTCAAAAAGAAAAAGACATTAAACTAGTTGAAAATATTGGAAATTTAGATCAATCACAGAAACAAGAGGATACGAAATCTGTAAAACTTATGAAATCAGAAAAAATATCTGAAACAAAAATTGAATCGAAAGAGAAGGAATCTGCGAAACCTAAAGAACAGGATAAATCGAAAAAGAATAAAAAACAGAAACAAGGAACCGAGAATGAGGTCTCAAAAGACCAGACACCTAAGAAACAGAACCAACAAAAAGAAGAAAAGAAAACAGATCAATCGAAACAGAAAAAATCTGTAGAAAAATCAGAGATGATAGATATTAAATTGGAAGAAAAGGAAGAGATTAAAGTAGAGGTTGATGTGAAACCACCAAAAGATGAAAAAGAGAAAAAGGTAACTGGAAAAGAGAAAGAAAAGAAAGCTGAAAGTAAAGATCGCAAAAAGAAAGATATAAAACCAGAAGTAGCAAAAGAGAAAGAAGAACAGAAAGCTGTAATAAATCCATTGATTAGTGCGATAGAATCTGATAAAAAAATTGAAGAAAAAGAAGTTGATAATAAAGATTCGAAGGAAATTTCTACACCAAAGAAAGAAACGAAAAAGGCAGGTGAAGCAGAGAAACAGACAAAAACGAAAGGTGGAAAGAAATCTAAAAAGGAAGCAGATATTAATCAGAAACCTGCAACTGAGATTATCAAAAAAGAAGAGACGATAGTCGCTGACAAACAAGTTATTGAAGAAAAAATTGATGAAAAAATTATTATAGAAGAATCGAAAAAAGAACATTTGAAACTTGAATCAGTTGTATCAAATACAGAACTATCAGAGATGAAAAAACATAAGAAATCTAAATCACCAAAAAGAGGAAAGAAAGAAGAAAGTTTAAAATCTGTAGAACAAAAAGAAAAGACAGATAAAAAAGAAATGCAAGAGGAAACGATAAAATTAGAAGAAATGAGCGATAAAATCGATAATACGAAAGAAAAATCTATAAAAGAAACAAAAGAAGAAGTTGTTATCGAAGTTAAAGAGGAAATTAGTGCAGTTCAGGTTGAAGAAAAGAAAGAAAAAGATATAATCCTAACAGACAAAATTGAGATACAGTCTGCTATTGAAAAAATACCTGAAAAGATTATTGTTGAAGGAAGCATGGAAACATTTATAAAAACTGTAGAAATAGCAAAAGAAACTGAAAAAATTGAAGTCAGTGATACGAAAGAGAAAAAGGAAACACTTCCTCCTGAAATTTCAAAAACAGAAGACCAACAACCAGAGCAAAAGAGTGAAATGCCAAGTACACCATCGAAGAGTAAAAAGTCAAGTAAATCAAAGGAGAAACATCCTATCGAAAAAATAGCTCCACTTTCTATAGTTCAAGAGCCTAAACCAAGTACACCAAAGAGTCAACCAAGTACACCAAAATCCGATAAAAAGAAGAAAAAGAAACAAGAGAATAAAGACAAAGATAATATTGAATCTCCACAAGCAAAACAAAAGACAATTACAGAAAAACCTCTCAGTGACGCAAAACCAATCGAAGAATCCATCGAAATACCTGATGTTGCTCCCGAAAAATCTATTTTTGAAGAGAAAGAAATAACGACATTGCAACCTGAAATAAGTCCAATAATTGAGCCTGAAAAAGATCAAATTATTGAATCTAATGAGTCAAAATCTCTTTCGCAAGACCTGATTGAAAAATCAAGTACAGAAGAAATTCCATCTCTTTCATTGACAGAAGAGATTTCAAACGTCACAGATACTGGTTCGCCAGTCGAAGAATCATCTTCGACGTCATCGGGCAAAGCATTAATCATCGAAAAAACGGTAACCACGGTGACGACCACGACCAGCATACCGGGATCTGTCGAAGTGAAGCCTCCGAACGTGAAATCCGTGAAATCCGTAGAGATCTTAGAAAGCATTCCCTTACCTAAGATCGTAGGCTCCAAACCCACTGAATTAATCACCCTACGTCCTGAAACAGTAGAGGCTAGCCTAACAACCAGATATGCTAGGGTATCGGATGAATCAGCTGTTGGTATCCCCTCGAAAGAGTTTTTAGATACGTTAGTGGACGAGTCGAATTTCGATTACGCGAATTATATCAATCTCATCGAAGACGATCAACCGATTTTGTTCGGTAGCGTTCAGGATAGGAGGAAAGATCATTCTGGGACTCCTTTGTCTGTAGAAAACGCGAAGGAAGAACGAGAGGTCGATGATTTAAAGGAGGGACAGGGTGTTGATACGAAGATTTCGCAAGATACATTGAGCGAAATCGAGGGTAAGACTGAAAAGGGTGAAATAATGATTAAAAAGGAAGTAAATATTCTTGGAGAAACTGAAAGTGAGAGATTCAAAGATTCGAGTGAGTTAGTGGTAGAGAATGAGGATAAAAGTGTGGAAGAGAAGCGAGAAACGAATAAAACTATGGAAGAGCTTCTTTTCACTGTTGGAAAGGAAGAAGATGTGAAGAATGCTGTGGAAGAATTGTTAGAAGCTGAAAGAAAAGCTATGGTAGTTGAACAAAAAATTGTAGATATCGAAAAACAAGAAGCTGTTTCTGTTAAACTTGAAGATAGTAAATTTAAGTTGGAAGAAATTGAAAATAAAACAACTTTGAATGAAGAAAAGATTGGAGATTTAGAAAAACCAATTGAAGTTCCTGTTAAAACTGAAGAAGTTAGTAAAACAACTATAGAAGAAAAGGTAGTAGATTCTGAAAAAGGAGTAGAAGTTCCTGTTGAAATTAAATCTATAACGAAAGAAGTTGAAAATAAAATAACTCTGCCTGAAGAAAAAATTGCAGAATTTGAGAAGCCAATAGAAGTTCCTATTAAAGTTAATGATGCTAAACTTCAAACAGAAGAAATTAAAATTGAAGATAAAGTAGATTCTGAAAAACAAGAAAGAATTGAAATTGAAGATTCTAAGTCTAAAATGAAAGGCATTGAAAATACAGATCTACTTGAAGAAAAGCTAATAGATACTGAAAAACGAGAAGATATTTCTGTTAAGCTTGAAGATATTAATTCTAAATCGGAAGAAATTGAAAATAAGCCAACTCAGGATGAAGAAAAAATTAAAGAAGTTCCTATTAATATTAAAGATTCTAAATTCATAATTGAAAAAATAAATAATGAAACAATTATAATTGAAGAAAAAGATGATCTTGAAGAAAAAATAGAAATTCCTATTGAAATTAAATCCATAACGAAAGAAGTTAAAGATAAAACAGCTCTGTTTGAAGAAAAGGTTGTAGAATCTGAAAAATCATTCAAAGAAGTTCCTGTTAAAATTGATTATTCTAAACCCCAAGAAGAAATTAAAGTTGGAGAAAAGGTAATGGAGAAACAAGAAACAATTGTAGATGAAGATTCTAAATCTAAAATGGAAAGCGTTGAAGATAAAACAATTCTTGAAGAAAAGATCATAGAATCTGAGAAATCAATAGAAGTTCCTGTTAAGATTAAAGATTCTAAGAAAATAGAAAAAGAAGTTCCTGTCGAAATTAAAGATTCTAAGTCAAAAATAAAAGATATAAACCCATATTATTTCACAGATTTAGTCAAACCTTATTGGTTCAATTATCGTCCTTATATTAAGGCAGAAATTGATTTCTATAGGCATTTCAAGATAGTAAAAATATTAGAAGAAAATGTACCTGCTCCTGTGTTACCAAGATCAGATAGTATTGAAAGAATTGTTCAGGAATCAATCATGAAAAAACCTAAAGAAGAAGAAAAGAAAATGGAAAGTGCAGAACAATCTGAGACTGAATACGCAAAACATGCATCTCAGGAAATAATTAAGGAAAAATCTAAAGAAACAGAAAAGAAAACGGAAGATACAAAGGAATCTGAAACAGAATACAGAAAGCATGTACTTCAGGAATCAATTGAGGAAAAATCTAAAGAAATAGAAAAGAAAACAGAAGATACAGAGGAATCTGAAGCAGAATATCGAAAGTATGCACTTATTGGAGAAACCCTTAAATATCCTATTAGTACGTTTTATAAATTAGAATCTGAATGGGTGAAATCTAAGCTGATTCAAGAAAAAGAGATCACATTTATTCCTGTAGAAGAATCTGAATCAACAAATGCTGAAATTAACAAGGAAATTATTCAAATTTATGAAGAAGAAAAATTACCAATAGAATTAAAAGAATTAGAAGAGGTCATGTCTACATCTGTAGAAGAATTGACAGATAAATTGACAGATATTGAAGTAAAATCACCAATAAAATTAGAAGAATTAGAAGAGATCATATCCACTTCTGTAGAAGAATCTAAACTGACAGATGTTGAAGTAAAATCACCAATAAAATTAGAAGAATTAGAACTCAAAAATGAAGAAGTCATACTCTCTCCTGAAGAGGAGTCTAAATCAATAGATATTGAAATTAAAAAGGAAATTATCGAAATTTATGAAGAAGAAAAGCCAGCAGTAAAATTAGAAGAAGATAAAAAGATTAATATTGAGAAAGATACTATGAAAGTTATCGAAGAAGTTACTACAGAAATTAAATCTACAGATAGAATTTTGGATCAAACAGCAGCTCTTATTGAAGACGTGACTAAAGAACTTAATATGATAAAGAAAGAAGAAGAGCAAAATAAAATTATAACAATTGTAGAAGAAAGAAAGAAAGAATCTGAAGCTGAGAAAAAAGAGCAAGTATCCGAGAAAAAATCAAAAACGGAAAAATCAAAGAAAGAAAAGCAATCAAAAGGTGATAAATCGAAGAATAAGAAAAAGGAGATTTCATCAATTAAAGAACATGAAATTGAGAAAAAAGATACTGTTGAAACAGAAATGACACAAATTATAGAACAACTTACAGAGATTAAAAAAGAGGAAATTAAAGAGGCTCCACTATCGATCAAAGAACTTGAAATACTTGAGGAGAAAGATACTACTGAAACAGCAGAATTATCACAGATTATGGAACAATTTACTGCAGAAATTAAGAAAAAAGAAATTGAGGAGATTTCATTATTACCCAAAGAATCTGAAATAATTGAGAAAAAAGATATTGATATTGAAAAAGATATCGAAACTTCAGAATTAACAAGAACGATGGAAGAACTTATTACTGCGATAAAGGAAATTTCAACAGATGAAATTATTGATCAAAAAGAAGAGAAGAAAATGGAAAAAAATATTACTATGGAAGAACTATTAACCACATCACAATCAAAAATGGAAGAAGAAGGAAAACCTGTGATAATATCTCCAAAAGTAGAAAAAGTAGGAAAAGAAACGAAATCAGAAAAAAGCAAAAAGAAACAGAGGAAACAAAACGAAAAGAAAGAAGAAATTCCAGTTCTAGAGAATCCAATTGTAACTGAACAAGAAAATATAGACAAGAAAGTTGTTGAGAAGTCTATTTCTGAAAAGAAGAAGACTTCTAAAGAATCTAAGAAAAAAGAAGAAGTTAAAGAAGCATCGAAAGAAGAAAAAATTATCACAGAAGAACTGAAATCGTGTTCCTTAGAAAAAGACATTGATATTATAACTGAAATAACAGAAACCGAAAAATTAGTCAATGGTAAAACAATAGAGATAATAGATTTAGATGAAATTCAATCTTCAACAAAAGAAGAGAAAACTAAACCTATAGAGAAATCTAAAAAAGAAGAAACAAAAACAAAATCTGGAAAACAGAAACAATTCAAGGAGAAAGCTGATATTAAAGCTACCCCAGATAAAGAACCAAAGAAACAAGATAAACAGGAAAATAGTTCTCCAGATTCAAAGAAGAGACGTGAAGGAAAATCTAAGAAAACAAACGACATCCCAACATCAATGTCTCAAGAAATTGTGAGTGAAATTTCTCCAGAAGAGTTTAAAAAGGAAGAGAGTCAAATAGAAATAAAAGAAGTATCACAAGAAGAAATTCAGCCATCGGTGTGTACCAAATCATGGGCATCAATTGTTAGCATGAAAGGAAATATGGAAACAACTAATAATTCTACAGATATTTCGAAAGTAACATCTGAAGAATCAATACCTGAAACTCCAAAATTAGAAAAAATAGAAAAAGTGGAAGAAATTATACCTGAAGAACCGCAGAGTCCACCAGCACATCAAAAATGGGTGAAACACCAAAAGAAAAAAGATGTAAAACAAGAGAAGAATGTTACTGAGATAAAAGCCTCTTCTATCAATACTGAAAATGAAGGAGAAAAAGAGATAATTATTGAAGAATCACAAGAATTGATTACAAAAGACTCGAACAAATCTTATGCTCAAGTGGCTGCTTCCAACAAAAGGACTTCTCCACAATTTAATCAAGAAGATATAATAATTACTAAACCGACTCCTATTAATCAAAACATTGAGAAAAAAGAAATTGCACAGGAAGAAGCACTAATAATCACAGAAATTGAAAATGTCAAAGAAGAAACGATTAAATCTGACGAAGAGGTAATAATGGATAAAAAGTTTGATGAATTAGTTATTGAAAAAGGTGTCTTTAAAATGGAATCAACTTCATGGGTAGAAGAAATCGAGAAAGAAGCATTAGAAGAAGAAATTGATTTTAAAACTTCTATTCAGGATATTGAATCTCCGCAGAAAACGAAAGATTCGTGGGCTACTATAGTTGGAAAATATGTTGAACCACCAAAAATTTCATTACCTACAGTGAAAAAAGAGCAAACTATCGAGCAAAATTCGTATCCTCAAGTACAAATCCATGTAGAACAAGCTCCAGAACCTGTACCCATTGAAGAAGTAGTTCAAGTAGACGAACAAGGTTTCATAGAATTTTTAAATCGAAAAGAATTGCGATCTAGACGATCCAGATCACGATCCAGAAGTGCCAGACGAGATGATGCAAAGCAGTCGAGTGATAAACCTATAATTCCTGAAGAAATTTTAGCAGTAGAACAGAAAGAGGAAAATGCAGAGAAAATGGAAGAGCAAAAGAAAAAGGAGGCAAAAAAAGGAAAAGAAGAAAAATCTAAGAAAGATAAACGTAAGGCAAAGTCAAACAGTGCGGATCGTAATCAAAGTATAACGAAAGAGGAACAAGAAAAAGAGAAAAGTAAGACAAAGACGAATGAAATCGAGGAAAAGAAAATAGAGGAAGAAACGATAGAAGAATCAATTGAGCAAGATATAGAAAAAACCATCCAATCAAAAAAGAAAGGTAAAGGCAAATCGAAAATAAAAGAAGCTGAAAAAGAAAAAAATAAAGAAGAAATTGTTGTTGAAAAAGTTGAGAAAAAGCTTGAAGAAAAGATAGAAATAAAGAAAGAAAAAGAAGAATTGCAGACTATTGAGTTTGAAGTTCCAGAGGCAGATAAAATAATGGAAGTAAATACACAAAATAAGATTGCAGAAAAATCGAAAGTAGAAACAAAAGAACAATCCGGTGGTAAGAAGAATAAAAAATCGAAAAAAGGAAAATCTGATAAGGAACAACCGAAACACGAATTTAAAGATAAGGATCAACCGAAACACGAATTTAAAGATAAGGAACAAGATAAACAAATAGATAATGCTCAGACAACAGAACTAAAGTTAGAACTAAAATTAAAAGAAGAAATTATGAAAGAATCAGAAATTAAAGATCAAGAAGAAGCAAAAGAAAATATAATATTTGAAATTGAATCTGAAGAAATTCAAGAAAAATCAAACGAAAATACGATATTTGAAACTGAAAATGAACTTCTTCAAGAAACAAAATCTGACAAACTAATGCAATCAGAAAAACGTAAAAAGAAATCCAAAGAAAGAAAAGCAGAAATAGCACCAAAACAAATCACTGAAACAGTTATTGAAGAAAATAAAGTATTAGAATCTGAAATACAAAAAGAAATATTGAAAGAACAATCAGAAGCAAAAGATATTCAAGATATAAAAGCAATTACTGAGTTTGTTCAAGAAACAATATATGAAAAACCAGCTTCTTCTGGAAAACGTAAAGGAAAATCAAAGGAAAAGAAAAAAGCAATTATTACAGAAACAGCAATTAAAGAAAAGGAAGTATCTAAACCTGAAATCAAAGAAATATTAAAAAAGGAATCAGACATTGAGGAAATTAAAGAAATTAAAGAAATTGAGGAAGAACTAAAAACAATTATGAAATCTGAAGATGAATATAAGTCTGAGATTGTTCAAGAAACAAAATCTGAAAGATCAGAACTTTCAGAAAAAAATAAGGAAAAATCTAAGGAAGAGGAAGTCTCTAAAATTAAAGAAATTAAAGAAATTAAAGAAATTGCAGCAGAAATTGCACTAGAACAAATTACTGAAACATCAATTGAAAAGAATAAAATAGTTAAACCAGAGATCAAAGAAAAAATATCAGAAAAAGAATTAGAAATTGAAGAAGACAAGGAAGTTCAAAAAGAAATACAAACATCTATAAAGTGTGAAATTGAAAGTAAGCCTGAAATTGTTCAGGAAATAAAATTTGAAAAATCTCCAAAAAAGCGTAAAGGAAAATCTAAGGAAACGAAAGTAGAAACTGTATCAGAACAAATCACTAAAATATCAATTGACGAAAAGAAATTATTTGAATTTGATGCTAAAGAAAAAATATCGAGTCAAATAATAAAAGAAGAAGAAGTAATTAAGCAGGAAAGAGACGATACTGATCACATTAAACAGGATGTTACTGTAGAGAATGAAATAGAAACAATTGCGATAACATCTGAAAAGCTGAAAGAAAAGGAAAATTCTGTAAAAGAATCAACAGAATTACCACAAACAATCGCTAAAGAAATTTCAGATAGTAAAACAGAAACAATAGAAGAGAAAGAGGAAACAAAAATTGAACAAGCAATAGAAACAGAAGATAAATCTAAAGTTTCGAAAAAAGAAAAACGGAAACAAAAGAAAAAAGAAAAATCAGCTACAAGAGCAACTAGCCAAGAAAAATTGAAAAACGAAAAATCAGAAGCGATTTCGCAAGAGCAGAAAGAAGAAATAAATATGACATCCAAAACGTTAGATGAATTAAAGGCAGAAGAAATATCTACAGAAATTATTTTAACTAATGAAACCAAGGAGAAAAAAGACACTAATGAAATATCTAAAGAAATTGAAAAATTAATTTTTTCTGAAGTGATTTCTGATGAGATAAAGCTTGTACCAGAAACTATGCCTATACCAATACCTAAAGAAGAAATAAAAGTAATTAAAGAGAAAATAGAATTATCAAAGTCAATTGAAGAACAAGAAATAATTTCTGATGAAATAAGGCTTGTTCCCGAAACTTTGCCTATATCAATATCCAAAGAGGAAATAAAACCAATTAAGGAGATAGAAGAATTGCCAAAACCAACTGAAGAAAAAGAAATATTTTCTGATGAAATCAAACCAGAAATTATCTCTATACCAATATCTGAAGAAATACATTCTATTAAAGAGAAAACAGAGTTGCCAAAACTAAAAGAAAATGAAATTTCTGATGAAATGAAACTTGTTCCAGAATCTTTATCTATATCCAAAGAGGAAATACAACCTATTAAGGAAATAATAGAGCTGTCGAAACCAATTGAAGAAAAAGAAGAAATTATAAATAAAATAAAAGACATTGAAGAAAAAGGAGAAATAATTAAACCAGTGATAGATGAAGACAAAAAACAGGAAGATTCGTCATCTAAAAAATCTAAACGCAAGAATAAACAAGCAAAAAAAAGTAAGCACGAAGAAGCAGAAACGGAAATAAAATCTGTGGATGAAGATCTACTATCATCAAAGATTGAAAAAAATATTGAAATATTAAACACAGGTTCTTCTACTCCAACTCCAGATACTTCAAAGGAAATCCTTCAAATTGAAGAAAAGACATTGAACGTAACGATACCTGAACAGAAAATAGAAGTTAATGATATATTAACAATTGATGAAATTAAAAAAGATGAAAAAGAAATTAAGAACACAACAGAGCAGGAAATTGTTTTTGAAGAAGAAAAGATACTTTCGAAAACTCAAGAAGAAATTGAATTTAATCTACAGAAAATTGAAGAAACACCATCGACTTCTCCTATAAAAAAGAAAGTTACGAAAGAAGAAAAATCTAAAACAACAAAAGACAAAGGATATGAAGATAAATCTAATAATGATGATAAAGAAATTCATGACATAAAATCATTAACTACCGAAGAAATAACAGTAGACAAGACTTCTGAAGTTATAGAAGATACAATCATTCCACTTGAAGTGGAAAAACCAACAGAAATCATTGAATCAACTGAAGTAACGATAAATGGTATATTGAAAAAAGAAACTGACGAGATTGAAAAAGAGACAATTAAAAAAATAGAAACAATCGAAGAGATATATCCAGAAATTGTGAAAGAAAATATAATCCAAGAAATCGATAAAGTCCCAGAACAATTTATACCGATTGAAAAGCTATTAGATGAGATCGAATCACCCATAATAATAGACTCGATCGAATCCCAATTAGAAACCGAGGAAGAATTCGAGAAATGTATATCGAGTGAACCAGAAATAGAGACGGTCGATATCGTAATCGAACCAGCAAAACCAAAAGTACAATTTTACATAGCCGATGAAATTCTAGTTCTAAGTCCCGAGAAAAAGAAACCTGTCCAGACTCCTCTAATCTTAAAGACCCTGTCAGAACTCAGTAGGTCCAAGTTCCTCTCCCTTGATAGCGGTTTCTGGCCGGACAAACATCCTTATCACGAGGCTGAACGCTATCTATTCGAAAACTTGGCTAATTATCCAAAAGAAAATACTTCGAGCGATATTAAACGCGATTCTAACGATCCAGACGATTTTAATGGGGATCAGAATGATGGTAATTTGAATAATCGCGGTGGAAATGGTGGTCCCATGAATTCTTTTTTCTTGGGTGGACCTCATACCGAGCGTTTGATAGCCGATCTTCCAGGTGGTATAGGTAGCTGGAGCGATTACAGTACTTACTTGTCGAGCGAGAACGAGCAAAGAACGGATCAGACCACGGAGTTGGTCCAGGAAAAGATCGAGAATCCAACGTTAGATCTAACCCTTCCCTCAGACGAAGTAGTTTCTGAATTATCCTCCGTCCACCTCGAGGATGACCAGTCTATTTCCAAATTCGACGAATTGTCGCTCGAATCTGTTCCTACGACATCAGAAAATTCTGAGGAGATCAAATTACAATCATTGTCCACTGTCGAAGTGTCCCCTCTCGGTGAACAACCCTCTAAATTAGATCACGAGTTTTTTACTGCGGTTGAACGACTAGAATCCACCTGTTCCGATCCATCGTGCGAATTATTCCCAATACCAAATATCCCTGACCATGGTCCAGATCCTAAGGAAAATTTAGGTATTGAAAGAGGATCGATGCAGCGGCACACTCCAATCGTGGAGACGGAGAGAGAGATGGGGGTAGCTGAGGATGAGGCTGAAAAGAGGATACGAGGGATCAAGGTGCGATCACGAAACAAGCTGCGCTCGATCTTTACCCAATCGAGCTTCAAAGAGTTCACTGTCTTTTTTGTTGTTGTTATTGTTGTTATTGTTGTGTTGTGCGGGCTCGCGTGTATGTGTACGTACACGCTCGCGAGGTCGCGTGTGTGAGTGTGCGCGCGTGTGCTTGGTACACAGTGTTATATACTGTTTTCTCATGCCCTCGTTCATTGTTGTTTTATTCTACTTTTTAAAACAATTTTTTAACGTTTTTCTTCTCTCTCTCTCTTTTTTTTCTCTAATCGATCATTTTTCACTTATCTCGACCTCTGTATTATACAATCGAACGTATTACTTTTTTCTATTCTATACATTTTTTACGTTACTAGCCGCTGTTGATAGTTAATTACAATATTAGCGCTGCTACATTGCTATTGCTTCTCTCTAATTACGATTCTTCCTTCCTTGATTTGCATGCTGATTTTTTTTTTTTATTAATGCACGAGCGTAACGTTACTTGATTTTCGGCTTGCGTTGCGGTTCAATGAGAATTTTAAAAAAAGTTTCGCGATTAATTGGTCTTGAAAAATTATTGAAAAATGAGAATGATTCTTTTCATATTGAACAAATTTTATTCTTATTCAAGGAAGCAGTTTGCAACAACACTACGTTATGTATTCGATAATCAATATCTCTTTTAAGATTTTATTCTAACATGCTATATCTTTTAAATATATTTTTTTTTCTTTTTTTACAGCTTTCTCTCTTACAATCTACACATAAGAGGGAACATTTTAATGTTCTTTCACTTTAAAAGATCGATACTATGTAGTACTAAAATAGACACATCTTTTGAAGTACTCTGTAGAGTTGCACAGGATAAACTATAATTTGTGGTACAAATAAAATGCTCAAGATTTTATGATTCAAAAAGATTTAAAATAATATTGTTTTTTTTTATTATATTATATTCAAGGATATTTGAAAAAAAAGACTATAAAAAGTTACTCTATTATTGTGATTCATTTTGAATTATAAAATCTCAGATTTACTAGTACCATAAACCTTGTACATTTCCAATTTTAATTTTTTATAATTCCAAATTTGCATGGATAAATATATTTTATAAATGCTCGAATTTACTTAATTAAAAAAAAAATAATAGAAAAAGAAACTAAAAAACTATAGCATCTTGATATATTTGTGTTTTTTGCCTATCCCATTTTACGAATTCCATTAATTCATTAATTAACAGATTGATATTAAAGCTCTGAATTGCACGATTCATATTCTCTTCCCCATTACGAAGAGAAAAATGTTTTACCGTTTATTAATTCGTTCCTATGTTACAGGACATCATACAGGAACGCCTAATGGTTTTACAATTGAGTCTTTCGAACTTAAAAGGAACTTACTTACCACGAGATAACATAGACACTATGCTCTCTGCACTCACGGTAAGATTACACGCCATAAACGATATTTAAATATTTTCTTATATTTTTATTTTTAAACACGATTTATTTAAAAATTCAATGAATTGAATTATCAAAATAATTTGCAGAATTTAATAACGGAGCTTCAAAGTTATGATGAAGAGACGCATCACTTGGAAGAGGAATTGCATAAAATACCAGCCGATTTAGAGGCTCAAAAGCTTCTGTCCAATCTAGAAGAAATTCAGACTAAAATTACAACCCTGTTGACACAAGCGAAACAAGGGCGCGCCACCCTTGAGGGTGCACGTGGACAACAAGAGCAACGCGGCCACGACATTCACGCGTACAAAAAATTCTTGGATGAAACAGATAGTTGGTTGAAAGATATCGTGGCTAGTATGAAACAGGAACCACCGATCGCTACGAACAAGGTACGCTTACAATATAATATATATATATATATATATATATAGTAATATATAAATGAAATTATATTTATATGTATATAGAGAGAAATTAAAATCTTTCTAAAAAATTTCTAAAAAAAGATATAAATTCTAATGAATCTTTGGTTAAAAAAGATCTAGATCTTCTCTTCATTTTCAAAATTTTAAATAAAAATTTAAAATCGGTCATGATTTTTCTTTTGCATGACCGATTTTTGCAACACGAATCTGTTGGCGTAATCCACCGTTTTAGAATGGCGGCTTGCACGATTTATTTTTAAACGAAACCACGAATTGTGTGAAATCACGTATGTAAACGTGTCTGTCTGTGTGTGTCCCTGCGTGGACACAGGCTTTACAGGATGAGTTGAGCAGTCACGCGCAGCGGGTGTCGGAGCTTGAATCTTTGCCAGAGATCAGCACATTGGCAAAAGTCCTGAAGAATGCGTTGTTGGAGGTGATGTCGCGTCTGCAGCAAAGGCAGCAGGTATCCAACGTTTTCCAATGCTCGGGAGCTTTCGCAAACTCTGCTGGTCTTCGCGCAACAGTCTCGTGAAGCACACGCGATGATTAATACAGAAAATATAGAGAAATACACGGAATATTAAAAAGAGAAAAAACGAAATGAAACTAAAGTCGAAAAGAAATGCTTATTACATGTGTAATATTTCGTTTATATTTGTCTAGAGACAGATATAGCGTCGTCGATTTTGAATTCAAATATTTCGCGCCCCAGTTTCATAAAATATATACGACATGGAAAATCGGGAAATATCGAATACACCAAAGAAACAGAATTATAGTACAGAAATATTTATATTAATAGAAACAAATGTAGCGTCACGAAACTAAAAATCGGAAAATACAAAAGAAAATTAAAGTTAAGAGAAGATATTTTACCAAATATGTTTGTTGTATACATAATATTTATTTATATCTATAGAAATAAATGTAGTATCATCGTTTATTCTTGAATTTAAAGATAGATAAACTTTGATAAAATTTCTAGTCAATTGCTAATCGGATTCTAAAGATGGGAGGAATGAAATATAGAAGATAGTTCAATTTTTTGCCAATGTAAAAGATTTTGAAGAATAACAAGGATATGTGTACAATATGTATATGAAGGAATGATATACATATATTGCCTTATACTATAATATCTTGTACCATAATTAATAATGGGAATAGGGTGATAAATATAATCAAGCATGTAACATTCTCTTTTTTCTTTCGCTGCTTCAACGTAGTAATTTATTTGTTTGTTGTATCACGTATCATTTTGCACGATAATTTATTTAATGGGTAAACTATGGCAGGTTAAGGTTTTAGAACACGTATATACAATTTCTTCTTCATCTATTTTTTTTATCATGTCATTGCGTATTTTTCATTTGAGCTTCTCATCACACGCAATAAATATGATGGATTAAAAATCATATCGATATTCTCATTTCTAAAAATATAATTATTTATTAAAAAATAAATTTATATAATTTGAATTTTTTTAGAACTATAAAATATGAACTATAAAGAATTGCAAAAACCACATAGATACATTAATCATTTTACTATGATTTTTATTCCATTATGCATATATATATATATATACATATATAGTCATTTTACATTCATCGCACAATCTCTTTACTCTTCTCACAATTTCATGGTGTATTTATTTATATTTACTTATAACTAGCATATTTATGTTCTTTCTAGCTTAAGGTAATGGATGTAATCGTATAGTTGCAGCATTTGTTTATGGAATGTTAATACAATTATTCTGTAATTTTTTCATGCTGTAATTAAAGTATTCTCATTAATCCCCATTTCCCCCATTTTATTTTATTTATCCCCCCAATATCACCAAAAAAAAAAATCTACGTATTGTATGTATATGTAACCATATAATATGTGTATGTGTTAAATAATAACGAAACGATTTTCTTTTTGGAACATTGCCATTACAAGATATTCAAAATTCATTTTTTTTTAGAAATTCTTAAAGTAAAATTCTTTTTTTATTTTTTATTATTTATTTATATTTTTACGCTTGTCTTTTTAGAATTAATTCTTTTATCGTAAATTTTATGATTATCACGATAAATAAATCACTGATTTTTTATTCTTTTTAATATTTATATGTAAGCATAGCACTCTTAAGACGACTAAAATAAGCGCGTATTAAAATAAAGTCAAACGTAACATTTCAAGTTAAAAATACGACAGTGTAACGCCGAGTGTTCTTGTATGCGGATATTCTCGTTCTCGTTTCCTGATGATCATGTTTTCTGAATAAAATCTTCCGTCTCCGTTTCTATGGACACAATGCAGGTGTAGCTATATATTGATATGAAATAGTCAATGACCATGAAATCATATAACAACCGATACAAATTTTCACGTAACAAATCAGTGATTAACGTGATGCTGTTATTAACAAATGCGCATTAAATTTTGCTATCAATATAATGGAAGGATCCACTGTTACCTACGCCACTGCTTTCAGTTCTATTATATAATCAGCATTTTGGAGACACTAAAATATACTAAACTTTCTTTATCTAAATATAAAATAAAGAATAACTAAAAGTATGCGAATAGCAAAATTTAATTGTTTTCATCATTCAAGCTTTAATCATGCATTATTTTTAAATTATATATTTAAATCTTAACTGCTATAATAAATCTTTGATAAGATTTTAAAAACTTTTGGATAGAATTTTTAATTTTCAAGAAATTAAAAAATGAATATTTAAGTCGTAAATATAAAATTCAATTAAAAATTATTGAGAAAATAATAATAATTTTACGTTCGGAGTAAATATGTAAAATATACTTTATATTTTAATGCGAATACTACTTATAAATTAAACAAATATTATTATTACAAGAGCCCAAAATTTCACATTAGCATTTATGAATTAAAAATAATTTTATTAATAGCACAAAATTCGAAAGAAAAATTTTCCTACAGACGAAGAACCAGCAATCAGGAATATCATTCAGATAGAATTCTTGAACGAGAATCGTTTCTTCAATTTTCCAGGAGGTTCGCGACGAAGAAGCGCGAGCCGATGAAACGTCAGACCGAGACGATGCTACCCTCGATCAAGCACCCTCGATTCATTCTTCCCTCGAAAGTAGTATGCCATCTTTAGCTGACGTTTCCTTGCAGACAGGACAGAGTTTATTAGCCAACGAGATCGTCGAGAAACCGCAACAACTCACCAAGCAAACGTCCACCAATCAAATTCCAATCGCGACAGAATGTCACTCGTTGACTACCCAAACCGTGGATACAGTGCATCCTGCCATGGAGAGCATCCAAACCCAGGAAACGATAAAGATTCTAAAAACCACGGAAGGTGATCACGACGTTATCGAGATAGCCACGAAGAACGTGCCAACTTCCGCTCAGGAAATCGTTCAAGATCGTCCCGAGCAAATAACCGAAGACATCGTTGTTGACATGAAATATCAAGATCCCACGAACATTGACAACACCACCAGTGAATTAAACATCGTCCACGCTGCCCCACAATCGTTCGAGACCGTTTTGGTCGAACCTGACGACGTGACTACCGAAGTGGTGGTAGATGAAGATGGTTCTAAGAGGATAATAGTAAGGAAATTGAGGCGAACCACGATGACTAATAGACAAACAACTCAACAACATCTGTCTTCGACATCCACCGCCATTGGTGACGCTCCATCCGTGGTGCAGGCTTTCTCAGAAGCTACCATGAAGGATCAGCAGGTCACTATAACTACCACGAAGCCGGATGGTACAATAGAAACTGTTACGAAACAGATCCATGGAGGAAGAGTGGCCACCGGTACACCTTTCAAAGACGTGAACGTGGATGAATACGAGTCATCTCCGCAATACATGCACACGGTGACTCAAGGCCACATTCGAGACATCAGTCCTCAACCATTCGAAGAGGGAATTTTAATGGAAGGTGGAGAATATCGGGCAAAGACGTCTAGCGTGCACGCTGTGGTGCAACAAGTAACTAGAAGAGTGGTTAGGAAGACTAGAAGAATTATCAGAAAGGTTACTATCATCGATGGTAAGGAAACTGCCACTGAGGAGATAATAGAGGAGCCCGAGGAAGTGGAGATCGATGAAAAGAATATTCCACACATAAGTATCAATGTGATTAAGCAAGAGGAACAGAGAAATCTTGGTAAAGATGAAGGAATTGAAGAGAAGGCTCCAGATCGCGTCGTGGTTGAGGATGTTACTGAGAAAGAAGATAAAGAGGACAAAGATTCGAAAGAGGAAAAAGTCGTTACCGATGATATTCCTATGCAAGGACCATTCTTTGGTGCATTTGCTAAAGATATGCACCCAAGCACGACCTACTTAGTAACAGAGAGAGAGGAGCCATTGCCTGACAAGAAAGACACTCTTACAAAAGAAAAGAAGAAGGAAAAAATTGATATAAATGTTGGATCAGAGAAGGCTCTGGAAAAACCACTGGAATTTTCAGACATTCAAGAATCCTTACAAGATCTTGAAGAATCTTTATTACAGAGTGAAAAAAGCGACAAGTCATTAAAAGCAATCGAAAAGAAAATTGAACCAACTGATAAATACGAGCACGAGCACTTTTTGGTCGAGGTAAATGGCAAAAAGTTCCTTCAATCGACCAGCCAGGCGTTTATCGATGCTGAAGTGTCGGCTACTTTGCAGAGCCCGAGTCAAGAGATCAAGATACGAGAGTCACAAGTACAGGAAGAGTTAACCAAGTCTTCGATCGAATCTGTCGTGTCAGAGGACTCGACGAGCGTGACTAAAGGGACTTGTAAGTTTATCGATGCACCAGTAAGCAGAGAAACACCCCGTATCGAGGTAGAAGATCGCACGGTAGATGTAGAAAAGCACCATGACATTAGAGGCACCGTAGATGTACCTGTCCTAGAAGAAAAGTCTTCGATAGAAAAGTGGATGAAAGAGAAATCAGAATCGTTGACAAAATTAGCTTCAACGGAGGTACAAAAGAGAGTTCACGTTTCAGAAGAACGACCAATTCAGTTCGAAGAGATACTTCCTTCGACCTCAACACCAGCCGAGAGGAAAAGGCACGTAGAACTGGAGGCATTACCGATTGACGTGAAGCAGCAGATAGTGAAGAATTCTTTCGTTCCAGAGATCGATTATTCGATCGATGATTACATGGACGAGGCACTGAAACCGGAATACAAACCCATCTTTCATAAAGTAGAGATATCTCTTGCTGTAAAGAGGGAAGGCGAAGAGATGCAACCTATTGTGTCTGTGAGGAGTCAATCTGAACCGGAAGCGGCTCCTTATCGCTTAGTGAAGGAAGATGTCGACATCAGACTTCCGGCAGACAAAGAGAGCATCTCGGTGATTCACGACAAAATCGTTCAAACATCTCCACCAATGGTTGAAGCTAAAGTTATCGGTTTAGATAAGTCTGTCGGTGGTTCAGAGAAAGAAATTGTCACATCTGTCGTCACGTCTGAGGAGACTGACAAATCGATCGTCACTTCGGAAAAAGAAATCGTCACGTCTGAAAAAGAGGAGACTGACAAATCGATCATCACCTCGGAAAAAGAAGAAATCTCTGATCATGTCGTCACGTCGGAGAAAGAGGACGAATGTCTGACAGAGCCTACGGTAGAACCTGAAGCAGAGGCAATTATACAATTGGACAAGAAGATCGAAAAACGGATTGAATCACCTATGCTGTCCACGGAAACAAAATCGAGCGTTTCTCTAGCGTCCAACATTGGAGACTCGATGGAAATCGATGTGCCGTTGTCCGATTCGTCGAGGCACGCGAGCGAAGCACCACAACCTGACATCGCGAAAATGTTTGAATCTAGGGAAGTAGAGTTGTATTTGAAAGAGGAAACATCGGAAGGGGAAGATGGTTACGAGGCGGATAGAACGATCGTGACGACTACACCGGATGACGAAACTGTGACGAAAACGAAGAGGAGGAAGAAGAAGAAGCAGAGGGTACGAAGTTGTAAGGACGAAGAGCAAACCGAATTCCCTAAGACAACCACCGATGATGGAGAATTCACGGACGATGAGACGCTGGCAGAGAGCGAGGATGCAAAAGCTACGAAGAAGAAAAAGAAGAAAAAGAAACGGGAAGAGATTGACTTCGCTAAAGAAAAAATCGTTCCAACCATGATCGTGGCAGATACTCAAACTCTTCCTCGAGAATTCAGTGTCTCCATTGCTACGTCCCCGAAACAGGAGGAGGTTTCAGAGATTTATATTCAAACGTCGCCCCATTTATTGGAAGACGTTAAACTGAAAATCGAAGAGATTCACGAAGAGGTGCAAACTTCTCCTCCAATTTCGCTAGAAGAATCGGAAAAACCTGAAACACCCAAAGTGAAGGAAGTTCACGCGGAGATGCAAACTTCTCCATTGCCTGCTTCGGATTTCGGCATGCAAACTGTACCGGAAGAGAAAGAATCAGAACCTGAAAAACCGATTATACAACATTCGGAAATGCAAACATCGCCATTACCAGCTTCAGATTTTAGTGGTCAGACTGTGGAGGAAGAGGCGCCCAAAATAGAAGAAATAAGTACTCAGACCATGGAATCACCTGTCAAGAAAATGGAAGAATATGCTGTTCAAACGAGTCCAGTCGAAGATATCAAGCCAGAAGTTGTTCCGATCGAAACCGAGGAAATTCAAGTTCAAACTATGGCCACAGAAGTAGCTTCCATCGAAGCACAAACATCGCCCACCGCGCCATCCATGGAAATTGAAACGCAAACCGTGGAAAAAATCGTAGTTGCCGTTGAACAACAAACCACTCCACCTCCAATAGAAGAAAAGATTCTAACTGGAATAGCTGTTCAAACGGTAACTCCTGAAGTACCCAAGACCACAGAAACGGAAGCACAAACTAGCAAACCGACCACTCCGGAAATAACTACGTTGGATTTCAATGTGCAGGCAGATCTAATAGAACAGCCCGTTGTCGACGTAGTAGAAACTCAAACGACACCAGAGAAGAGTCCACGACAAGCGGAAACTCACGAAACTGAGTCACAGACGATTCAACCGGAGCCAACTCAAGAAATCATGATTCAAACTTGTCCAGTTACTTTTGCTCCGGAGAAAGTGGAGGTTTGCGAGTTATCTTCTCAGACTAGCATGGAAGAGGTGAAGGAATCGATAGATGAACAATCTCAGACCATGACCCCGGAGAAGATAGAAACGTTGGATAGTTCGGTACAAATAAAGACAAGCGAATTAATAGAACAGATAGAAGAAAGTGTGCAGATCATTCCTGAAACACGGGAGGAAAGTGAGCAAACGAGTATCGAAGAGAAGAAACCGTTGTTGGTGACGTCTTCTCAACAAACAAACGGAGCACTGCAAGTTGCCGAATCGGAAAAAGAATTTGTAGTGGAGGATGAGGAAGGTAACTTGGTGGAGGCCATGATAGATGAGGTTGACGCGTCGACGGAGATAAAGGCACCTCTGATACTTACAGAAATTCCAGTAGCACCTGATGTACAAGTACAAGAAACTAAGGAGTACATGGATACGAAAACTGAGAAAGTAACAGAACCGATGTCTGTTATTGAGGAGCCTTTAAATAAAATAGAAGAGCCAAGGGATGAGAGCTCACAGGGTATCTCTGATATAACGGAGCCTAAGTCGGAAAGCGAAGAGACAATGGCGCCTTCGTTGGAGGAGACGGAAACAGCGGACGCTGAATTTGAGATTCGTTTGCAGGCAACCATAGAATTGTGCCCCGACGAGACTACAGACACTACTAGTAAATTAACCGATACTTCGCGAGACACGACTATTACCGAAGATCTAAGTATCACAGGAAAAGTAGAGGACAGTAGCGTGGTGAAAAGACAGAAACGTAAGAGGAGACACAAAACTATTGAAATTTCGGCGACGAGTGAAAAGGATCTGGAATCCATATTCGGACAGCCTGTAGAATCGAAAGATGTTTCTCTGAAATTGTCTTATTCCGACGTTGCTAAGAAAAATGTGAGTAAGGAGAAGTCGCCTCCTAGAGAAGATGTTGAAAAAGATTTTGAAAAGGACGAGTCTGTAGGGAAGGAATCTCCAGAGTTTGTATCGGAAGAGAGTGTGAAAGAAGCTGAAGAAAAAATAGAGACAGCTGCCATACCGCTGTCGATAGCAACGGAGCCAATAGCCGTTAAAGAGATTCAAGATGTATGGACTTTGGGTAAAGAAAAGATAGTCTCGCCTATGGAACCAGAAGTACAACAGATGCAAGTAATAAGTACTCACACGCCTTCCCCTGAACCAATGGACACGACGGAGGAACCATTTTCTCCTGTGGAATCAATTCCTCAAGAGGACGATCGACCCAGGATTAAAACCTATGCGGATATTATCAGCGAATCTTCTAAGAAACCAGAAAAAGATCAACCTTCAACGTGGGAATTATCTCAGCACGTTGTCCCGCAAAAAGGAGCGAGTTCAAAGGCTTTCTTGATGGCTGAGAGTGCAGAATACGAGCCCCAACATCAGATCACGCAAAGCAGTCAAACGACCAAAGCGATCTCTGATCGAATGCAAAGTTTTCTAAATGCCAAACAATCTAGTCATCTTGGAAATATCCTTCATATCGCTCATCTGGACAAAGTGGCGAATGAAAAGTTGGCCGAAGAGCGCGCTGCTGACATAAGGAAAGAACTGTCTCACCTGAGGGACGCTGCTCAAGAGAAAGATGCGATCACCGTGGAGGAAACTCTCGTTGTCATCGTGGACACGATTTCCACTTGGTTGGAGACGATCGAGTACAGAATCTTCTTGAGCAAAGAGTGTCCTACGGGTCCTTCTCACGATGATCAGACCTATGTCGAATTGAGAGACGAAGTGGAGAACGTGGAGGAGAATATTCAAGAGCTGAATAACGTTTGGAAATTAGTGGAGATGAATTATCCGAGAGAAGATCGTAATAATTTGCAGGAATGTCTCGATGCTCTCATGCATCAGGTTAAAATGATCGAGGACGCGACCGACGATGGGGAGAAATATCTTACGAACGAGCTTGCTAGATGGGATGAATTCGTAAACGGAGTGTACAACATGTACAGGTAAGATTCTTCTATCTACATTTTATAACTTCTACATTTTATAATTTATAAAAAGAGTTTATACTTCTTATTTTTCTTTTTTCTTTTTCTCCGATAGATTAATCGAGGAACAACGAAAACATCTAAACAACGTAATCGAGCTCGAGACATCCACGAAATGGAAGCTCGAAGAGCTCGATAAATTAGAGAATATGAATCAATGTCACATGTGGAAAACCGCATCGTTGCTCACCGTATCTCACGAATTGTTGCGGGATTATCCCGGAAAACACATCCCGGAAGAGACTTACGCGGCTCACGAGATGACTAAGATAATCGAGCATGAGATATGCATCGAACGTGAACGACTTCTTCAGCTACTCGCCTTGGCCGAAGAATACGAGCAAACTTTGCGAGAATTCGCACAGATCACCGAGATCGCGGAGAACTTATTAGAGAGTCCTATCTCGGTGATGAGTTTGGAACATTTGCAGGAGGAGATGCAGAAGCACAGAAAATTCTTCGTGAATTTGAATCATTGTCGAGGAATCCTGGAATCGTTGGAAGGCAATCTTGATCCGGAGACGAGAACCAAATACTCGGATCTTCACGAAGAGCTGCACAGTAGGGCTATATCGTTGTTGGATCAGGCCGCGTCTAGAGCTCAGCAAATGGCTCTTGCAGCATCCAGATGGATTCTTTTGGAACAGGGGGTGAAGGAGGAGAGAGGATGGCTACAAGTTGCTCATCAACGAGTACCTGATCTTCAAACAGTGACGTCGTCGGATTACGATCAATATATCTCGTTGTATCAGGTTAATTATTTCATTTTTCGCAACAAAACAGAAAATAAATAGTAGCTCGTATTTTATTTTTGACGCGAAATAATTTCAATTATTGTTTACAATAATAAAATATTTGATATATTAATTTTGGCAGAAGAGATATTAACAAATTTTTTCTTTTCTTCCAGTCTCTGGCAACGGACGTTGCAACGCATCACGCAAGACTTATTCAGCTTTTGAACGTAGCGCGAAGTCTCGAGGAGCTGGTGAACATCGAGGATCCCGAGGATCGTTACGGAGAAGCTTTAGACGTGATCGTAAAACTTCAAGATAACGTGGAATCGTCGTTAAGGAAATTGATGTCGTTCAAAGAGAGTTGGGTTAATCAAGAAATGTTGATGAACCGATTGGAGAATTGGATGACATCGGTGGAAAAGGAATTGAACAATTTGCGCGATCCTTCAGGGGGTCACATACGTCAATTCTGGGTGACTGATAAAAAAAATCCTTAATTAATTTATAAAATTCAAGATATCTTTATTTTATATCAAATATTTTGTTTTCTTACTAGGAATTGAAAGCGCAATACGAGGTCCACAACAACATTCGAGAGGAGGCCAACAACAGTTTCGAGCAAGCCCTGAGAATAATTCCCTTATCGGATGAAATGTTGCAAAGACAGTTCCATTGTGAGCTCCAAGATCGCTGGAACGACGTGACTCAACAGATCAACACCATCCAAGAACAAGTGACTCGAAACATCTCTTCCGAAGAGATATCGTCCAACGAGAAATTAAAATTACTCGAGAGAGAATTGAACGAGTTACGAGTGACGATCGATGGATTCCACGGTGTTTTGAAGACGGAGGAGGAGTTGGATCTTTATATCGAACGCTTGACAGTCTTGTTCGACAGGATCTGTTTGATCCAAGACGAATTAGGTCGCCTGGGTTTACTTCCTGTGGCGGAGAGCGAGAAGGTCGGTGTGTTGCTGTCCTCGGCTCGCCGAATAGAGAGTCAAATAAGCGAGGAATTGGATGCAGCGCAGTTGCTTAGGGAAAGGCTTCAGGCAATTCAGCGTGGCCTCAGCCGTATTAGAAAAATCCATCAACGGCAATCATCTATATTGGATCAATGCGAGGGAAGCGAACGACAGGGAAGTGACGTGGTCGCAGCTGCCGTGGATCGATGTCAAACGGTAGCTGACGAGCTTGCGGTCTTGTGGCAGGATATTATGGGTCTCAGACAATTATTGCACACCCTGCCCACCGTGATGAGAGTCTCGGTTTCTCCGGTCAGCGTGGAACGAGACATTTCGAATCTTCAAGATGCTCATACCGATCTGGAGTCCAGATGCTCGAGATTGTTGGCGTTATTGAAGAACAGACTTGCCCTGTGGAGAAGATTCGAGAAACAGCTGGAAATGGTGCAGCAATCGGTTCAAGAGGCTGATTACATGATGGAGTTGTTAACCGTGCAAGGATCTGTCGATTACGACAGACTGCTGAAAGCTACCGAAAGGCTAGAGGTAAGTTTTAATTTTTATATCGATTGTGGAAACGCGATGGTATAACGGTTCTCGATGGATTCTTACGTCACGCGAACTAATTCCGGTTAATTAAGGAAGAATTCTCTAATCGAGTGGATTCACGATGCCGATGAAACGATTCGAAGTCCAAGATTTACAATATACGCCTCGTTCCACTCGTATATTCGAACATTCCTTGAAAGTCTCTCGGAATGCGTTAAAACTTGCACAAGTTTGAATAATTAACCTAATGGTATCGACCGGCCTGCTTTCTCGCGCCCTCGACACTTTCAATCGTTGCGAGGAACTAGTGCTTTTATATTTCTATGTAGACGATAAATCAAGTAAATATTCCAAAATTTACGTATCGCATATCTGTCGATATCCTCGTCATATAAGAATAATTTTTTTATATTCAAAACATATAGAAAATTTAAAAAAAAAAAGAAAAAATAAAGTTTACAAAACGTAAATCAGTCTTCTGCACGAATACAGCAATGCAGATTTAAATATAGTACAAATATCAAATTTAAAAATATATTGAGATTAAAAAAAGGATTCACCCGTGCAACATCACAGGCAATCGATCGTATTCTCACGGAAGACGCATTTTTCTCCGCGATTACTTCCATCGAGTACGAGGGAAAGAGCGCGGTTTTGTTTTGCGCATGTGCGTCGCCACTCGGCGTTATCGGGGGGTCGTCGTATCAATCAGTAGCACGAGTGCCGGCGTTGCGTACACATCTCTCGCGCGCGATTTCAACGATCTTGTTCATTCGTTCAGTGATCGACGATATTTGACCAGTGTCACGCGCGTGTCCGTTTTTATAACGCTAAATCACTTCCTCTCCCTTTGGATTGACAAATCTGGAAATATCGAACCGTATTTACCATAGAATTTCGTTGACATTCGTGAAATGAAGAAGAATGAAGAACTGCGGTGACTCGATCCGTGTGAAAAATCGACGAAACGATCGAGACAGACGATTGCTGCAGACGGTCGAGCATGTTTGCGCTCGACACATCGAATCGGCTGATCGGAAGTAAGGATTGAATATTCATTAAATGCAGAATATTTGAATTATCAAATAGGGAACGTGTTGGATTCAAAACGTTGGAACTGTTACATTAAAATGTGTAATAAGAATTTTGAATATTACTTTAAAGACGTTTATTTTATCTTTATTGCTTTTTTTTTTCTTTGTTTAATTTAATTCCGATAAGAGATATACGTAACGATGGAATGATAAAAATAAAATAATGTAAAACTTGGTAGAATTTTGTTTCTTCGTCGTATTCTGCGCATCATAATTCGTTGTACATACAAACAGAAACACGGTCGAGGAAAGTAGTGTATACAAATACACTAAAATAAATAACTCGTTTCAAAAGAAACATGGTAAACATCTGTGCTCGAAATAATAATTTCTAGTTTCGGCAGAAGAAACAAAATATCGATAATAAATATATAGATAATATATATATTTATATATAGATAATATTATATAATAAATAAATTGTGAAACTAGAAATAATTAGTCGCGTTTAAAAAATGTCAATTCTTATTACGCGGAATTAAAATGCTACGATTATTTCATCGCAGAATAAATATAATAATCGGCAACAGGTCGGGCCAAATGAATCGTCCTTCAAATATCGAGTTATCGCGCATAATATTTCATTTACATTTCTCATGAGAGACGACAATTTCGTAAAATTCTTCCATTTTGTTATATTTATATATTTAATAAACAATTACGAAAAAAAAGTAATTCAATATAAAAAAAATAACCAAAAAGAAGAAGTATTTAGTAAAAAAATTTAACTTAATTTACTTCCTTTTTTCCTTTATATTCTGTTATGTTAAAGTAAACACGATATTTATTAACAATTACAAACATTCAAATATTAGGAAGAAACAATATAATGCGTCAAAATAACACAAGAACATCCAAACATTTCCGATATCGCAATAAACATGTGAATAATATACGCAATGGATGTAATATAAAGACGAAAAAAATGAGGATGCAGACACTCACTAATCTAAAATAATGTAATTATAAGAATGACACAAACATAACGGACGGGATAAATGACGCAGTGATATGATAATATGTAAACTATGCCACGTGGTAAAACACAGAAAAAAATCAATATTTACTTTCTTTTCTTTTCGTTACGTATAACGATTGTTCCCAATTAAATTTCAGTTTTCTAAATTTTTCACGAATTTATATATTAAAACGCGATGATATGGCGCAACGGTGTTTAATCGTGCATTTTTATGATTGCTTTTATTATTCCGCACGCAATCACAATCGTCGTTGTCTGCGTTCACTGCGACTAAACTATTTTTGGTAAGAAAATATCGTGAATATTTTCTCTTTATTGCATTTTTTTTTAATATTTATCTAACTATATCGTCAATTGATATCGTTGGGTCATAGGTGATCCACAGTTTTTGGATGATATTATTTAATTTTAAAACGTACTTCGTTTTAGATTAAGTTTAATATTCAAAATTTTATTAATCTAATTTAAAAGAAAGAAATAGTCGAATATTTTGTAATCTATTAAAAATAATTGACCTATGATCCAATATAGTTAAAGAAGTCATCTAGGAGAATTTTGTTAAATTACATATATATTTTTAACGATATCAGAATACTTAAAGAAAACTATTTCGAGAAATTATCTTAAGTACTGTACAAGCATTTAAAGCGGAAGCTGCAGGCTAGCCGCAACTTCCTGTTCCGTTACTTATCACGATTCCGCGCCCACATTTCCAAACAGAGCAGGCCGATGTATTCAGTAACTTCCGATCTATAAAAAATGAGACGATCGGCTTAAAATTGACAAGTGCACCATCGTGGTACTTGATCGCTCGAAATAGGCACGAAACGAATATCAATTATCCGATTAATTAATTATGTTTCAGAAGTTACGATCGTCACTTCATTTTTCATTTAAAAGAAACGGTAATGATTTGCAAAATTGTGCGACTTAAAAGATAGTAAAACGTGTTACGAGCATTAAATTGGAACAAATTTCTTTTGTTACAAGTTCCAAGTGTAATTTGTGCACGAAACGTAACAGTTCCTAACTAAACAAAACTTAGAGTAACTTCACCTCGGTCTAGTATTAAATTAGCTAAATTTCTCGTTGAACCATAAAATACAGAAAATTAAGGAGTTTAGTGAGAAAGAAGCACGCGACACGCGTGAAAACAATTTTTATTTTTTTCAGTTTTTCAGTCAGTTAATTCCTGCAATATAATACGAGAGCATATTTCTATTATTACGTATACATATTTATATTTGATGGAACGAGATTATAATTCTTTAATAATGAAAGAAAATTTAATTGGATAAATTCAAAATATTTATTGGGAAAGATATCTACGCTTAATTTCCTTGTAGACTTATAAATCTTTCGTTGTTTTCACGTAAAATAAGAGTTTCTAAATTTAGAGGCTTACAAAGTATCGTGCAGTTTATGGCGTCTATGCATTCTATCAGTGAGTGAAGCGTGATGGAAATAAAAAGAGACAAGAGCTCGAAAATATCAATGAAGAAGTAGGCTGAATAAAAAATGCCATCATCAATAATAAAAAATATAAAATACAATAAAAGTTGTAGACAAAATTCAATGACACTTACCACATATTTCAAGTATTATTTAAAAAATAATTACGATTGAGCATCGAATTTTCTCAGAATAATTATTTTTTATAAAACTCTGTAACCTATAACTTACTACGATATTGTTGCATGTGGTAATTCAGTTCTGGCAGGCTGTTCAATTACAAAATGGCTGAACAAAATCAATAAATAAATTGCTCGAGGTAACGCGAGGTTTCATAGTATCGAGAGAGACGCATTGGCAGAGATTCGATTTCCGTTTACGGTTTCGCCGGAAAACCGTCAGCCAGGTGAACGAACTCGAGTACACGACACAAAATTAGTCCAACCACGCTCTGACCGAATTCGAGACGCGGGCCTCGAAACGTGCTCTCTAGTCTCGTGACTCAAAATTATTTATAGTACGTATTTAAGGGAAACCGGCATGTGCATTCTTTGACTAATACCAACGATCTACACCCGGATACTACGATGGTGCGAATAACGCGTCGATCTTACATTCTTCGAGATATACGAGCACCCGGATCACTAGATCTTTACAACGAGTTGAAATATCAAATCGAATTGAAATTCTTCAGGAAGAGATTTCTATTCAAAGAATATGCTAAATTTAACAATCACTCTCGTAGAAAATCCTTCTTTTTTTCTGTAAGAATACAATTATCATTGGAAAAAATTTATAATTTTCGTTACGAAAATGACAAGTCATGATTTAATATAGCGATTTTTTATAACGATATTTCTTGAAATATATAATTATTGAAATTTTTATAAGAATTAATGTTAACAGAAAAGCTTAAAAATCTAAAATGATTACACGGCAACAAGATGTCAGAGATTTTCTAGCAACTATTGCCAACACCCATTTGCAAAATCTGCAGAAAGAAAGGCTGTAATTTCTTTTTACGTAATAAATAAAAAAGTTACGTGGTAAGTTAGTTAATTTTAAGTATTCTTTGCATAAATATTTATTCAAATGGACAAAATATGCTAACGTATGTAATTATGAATGACGAAAGAGAATTAAGAAACGATCTTCCGAAGGTCTTCTAAGTTAATCGCTTAAATAATCGCAATTAAACGAAAGATTGTCGGCCAACACATTTATCGTTCAATTATTTATTTCGACAAAACAATGAAACAATTCTTTTATTCTTTTCAAAATTTATTATTTATTATCCCTGTTTTCGATATTATATAACAACTTGGCGATTCCACGTGATCGAAAGGAATAAAGGCGAGAACCTCTTCGTATCGATGTAAAATATCACGGGTCGTACGTCACAGATAATTTTAATCATTAGTAATAAGCATGAACGCGTGCAAAGTGTATTTTCTTTGGTTAGTATGTTTGTTCTATCAAGCAACCGATATACGATGAAATCACTATCCGAACAGTTGAAGTTATCCTCGGTTATCTTAATATTTTCTGTATTAATATACAGATATATCATAAAAAAATTGCTGCAAGATGAAAGTAAAAAGAAACGAGAAAACGGTTAATCGGCTATACAAAATCAATTAAAGTTTCATTAATAGAACGCTAAGACAGATAAGAAGAAGCCTCTCTGTGCGAGTTCTTTGATGCGTAAAGATAAATTAATTAAACAAACCCGATCAAATGCGCTTAATTGATACGTATATCGGTTCCAATAAAAAGAAAAAACCATGGATATGATATAACCTTTCTTTTCATCGATTCGATAATTTTTCCTTGGAAATTAATCTCTAATAAATAGATACATTGTTCGATACTGATGTAACGAACTGAAAAAGCTCGAGCTACCATTAACAAAATGTTTTCCTTTCAAGTCATGCACAACGTTGATACATTGAACGATCTAAATTGGGAGTATTGTTGATTTAACGGGGAAATTTCTTGAATCGAATTGACTTCGAAAGGCAGAGCTGAGATTCCAAGAATCTCAAGAAATAGAAGGGAGAATGATGCACGGAAATTATAAAAAATCACAGAATAATTCCTTCATCAAAACTACTTTCTTTCAATCTTATAAATCGCTAATAAATTTTAATATAACAAGATGACGTATCTTTATATTCGAAGACAGTTCTCTTTTATTCCTTGAAGCACTGTTTTTTCAATTGTATCATTTTCAAAGATAGAAATATTCAATATCCATGAGAACCGAAATATTCAACGTAATATGAACTTTTTACCAAAGAATTCTTTTATATCTCTCATCGATATTTCACAATTGAATTCATTCAACGCTCGAATTTAATTCGAAACGAGAACGAAAAGAGACGAAGGCTCGAGCAAAAACGTTAATGCGTACGATACATGATGTATGTAAGTGTATGGGTTGTGAAAAACCGAGATATTTTATCTGTTGCAGGGTCTCAGCGGTGATTTGGGTGCGCGAGAAGTTCTCATTGGCGAATTGCGAGAAGCTGCCGAACCTCTGCGGGAGGGTTGCGCTGCAGAGGTCCGCGAGAAGGTCGAAGCGGCGGTAAATGAGGCCGTACAGGCCTGGGAGGATACCAGGGCCGAATTAGATGCCCTTTGCACCAAGTATCAGCACGCGTGCAGATTGTGGCAACAGTACAAAGACTCGAGTGCTGCGGTTAAAGCCTGGGTGGACACGCAAATGGACAGCGTCGCCAATCTTCCACCTGAAGAGGCCGTCAAACACATCAAGGTATCGTGAATATTTTCAAAAATTTGCACATATGTCCGATAACATATGGATCGAGTACATTGTAAATATTTTTAAATATTTTTCATAAAAAATTTCAATTAAGAGAGAAGAAAGGGAAATGGCAGGTATCCTTGGATTCTAATCTTGAAATTTCATTTTTAGATATTTTAAGAAAAGAAAAAGATTTTGAGGGTATATTGAGCATAAAATCTATTCGAAATAATATTCCAAAGTATTTTACATTCTATATTATGTACTTTCATATACACATATGTTTGATCGCATTTTCATCGCTCTGAACCAAAGCTCATTCCCTATAAATTCTTTCGTCCTCAAAGAATTGCATTCATAAATATTACCCATTGAAAGTATCATTCTCACTTACTGATTATTTATTTGACTACTTCGTTGAGTGGTAAAACAATAAACGATGATACAAGTTTTATCTAACCAAGAGGAGGGGAAACATGAGATAGAGCCTTATCTAGAGCCATACCATGAAAATGAAAAGAAAGATTTGAGCGAAAGAGATTGAGAATTGAGAGGGGAAAAAAAAGCAAGAAAAGGCGTAGATGAAGATGGAAAATTTCTGTAAATCTATATATAACATTCGAGTCATCGGATTTGAAAGCTCGTAATTTTCTGTAATTCTCGGATAACCGAAAATTCGTATTGTCTTCGTTGTAATTTTTAAACCGATTCTATTGTGTTTCGACTGATTCAGAAAAACATGACTCATCTGTGGCCTGCTTGATGAATATTACCATAAGAAAAGTGGTCATGGGAAGTAAACTCCCAAGGCAAACGTAATAAAATTAGTCAGATGTATTGAAATATTAAACGAATGTAAATTTAAAGAAACAGCGAGTAAATAATTTCAAACATCTTCAATTCTTATAAATATCTTCACTCGAATATTTGTGAATCAATTTCAAACAATAGAATCCTCGAGTTGCTTTGCTCATTACTATTTCACGTTAATGAAAAGTAATTCAGAAACATTTATATACGATATAATTTCTCATTCGTATGCATTATCGAACCATATTCAAAATTCGCTTCTTCCAAAGATCATTCCAAATTCATTGAAGCAAAATTATTCAAACAAAATTAAATAGATTAAATATTTTCGATAAAGAAAGAAAAAAAAAACAAAAAATGTGACTTCATCGCTACAACAAAAAAAAATATCGCCTATAAAGAAAGAAAAAATCTTGAAACAAACACTGTTTGCGGCTCGAAACGTCAGCGTCTATCCCTTGAATGGAAAGTTCGGGGTAGTGTCATCGTCCCCACCACGCCTATAGTGCAGCACGTAGAGAAGAGCACGATTCACCCTACGCAAGTGCGCCGAAACGTGCGAGGGTAGGTCGTTGAAATACGGGGCAACAGAGTCTATCCCCACTCGGTTCTCGGGGTATGCGCATCGATCCTCGAAGACGAGGACGCCAGTCTGGTCCAGAGCGTCGGGACGCTTGTTTCTCCTCTCTCGTATCTATCTATCTGCACGAGATATTATTCGCGTCTCCCTATCCAACGTTTCCACGAGTATTTTTATCGCGGCGAGACCACCGATAAAAGAAGTTCATCAAACGCGTAAACACATTTCGAAAACAGCGGTTCGCGCGATTATGCGCGAACTGTGGACGGTGGCTGGCGATCGTGGCCAATTTCCGGTTAATCAAAAATTCGAAGCATGTGTTCCAAGTCGGGACGACACGTGCCCTATCTGTTTCGTCTTCTTTTGTCGATTCGTTGTTACGCGGGTGATGTATGCGTGACGCGTTATGAAAAATAGGAATGAACGGTGACCTAAATTGAGAAATATGTGCACGCCCGAGGAATTGAAGGTACGATCGGAGGAAGAATTCTGAAGATATCGAGAGTGTCATTTCTGTTTTGTTAATCTGTTCAATACGGATATCGATTTTTCTTCGTTATTCTTGGACTTTTGGAACGTTACGCGCGATGATGATGTTGTTTTTACTTCGATTTAATTAATTTTTAATTGGAATTGATGCAATATAATACCGTTGTTTTTAGTTGAACGGTTAAAATTTATTTGATAATATAGCTTTTAACATAAATTATACTTGTCTTTCTTTGAAATTTATATCGTGATAATGTCATCAATTTTAATTTTTAAAATTGTTACTTGTTTAAAATTTACTGTTCTGTTAATCTGTTCAATACGGATATCGATTTTTCTTCGTTACTCTTGGACTTTTGGAACGTTACGCGCGGTGATGATGTTGTTTTTACTTGGATTTAATTAATTTTTAATTGGAATTGATGCAATATAATACCGTTGTTTTTAGTTGAACGGTTAAAATTCATTTGATAATATAGCTTTTAACATAAATTATACTTGTCTTTCTTTGAAATTTATATCGTGATAATGTCATCAATTTTAATTTTTAAAATTGTTACTTGTTTAAAATTTACATATTGATAGTATTGTATTTACACTGGTAATAATGAAATTTTTTTCTTAATATATTAAATATAATTCATCTGTAAGGTGTGATTCTATTTACGACCTTACTACCGTCGATATAATACATACCACATCCGATGCGTGGGATAATTTTGTGTCGGAACTGAATAATCCGGTGCACGTGTGATGCAACGAACTGGAATAGAATTTCTGCGTCTTTATGCATGACACTGTGTTCTAATCTAACTAAATTGTAGTTTTCATTTGACATTTTAACGTAATATATTGCCAAGTTCTTATCGGAAGATGCAATTATGCAACGGTTATCAAACTGTCGTGTATCTTGATTCTTATATATTATTGTCAAAGTTAATTATATCAATGAATAGTGTCGAAAAAAATTGTTTCAATTTTACACAAAAGATAATAATTTTACATTAAAAAGATAATATCGTATAATGCACAAAAATAAAAAGTGTGATCGTGTCAAATCTCATACTCGCTCCATTTTTCTTTTCTTTCTTTTTTCTACGATATTTCCTTTCTATCTTTTTTTATTGTAATTATACGTCCTTTCCTTTCTATTATTTTTTATTGTAATCATATGTCATTCGCGTATTCTTCTTTATATATACGTGTCTCTTTGTGCTCACTGCTGGTCAAAAATTTCGAATTTCAAAAAGCACACGAATAGTATCATTCGTCAATCAACTTCCCTATCTTCAGTTTTATTTTTCGAGCAATAACAAACGTCTATTTCTAGCTCGTAAAGTCAACTCTCCTATCTCTGACGTGTATTTAACAGGTTACCGGAATTCTGTAACAAGCACGAAAGTATGATAACAGCTCGAAAATAAAACACTCTGTTTAATCACCGTGTTTCTAATTACCGGTAATTCAGTAAGACAGAAGTATAGATAAAAACTAGTTATACATTTGTATCATTTTTTATTTAATGTTTGTTCATCAAGTATACGAAGAACATGAAGAAATTTCATTTGCAACTCAAATAGATATATCGAATATTCATAATCATTCCAATCCAAGTTTCTCTTTCATTTAAATTCAATCACATCAAAATCATCTTGATTAAATAAGTTTGTAATCTCTGATTTAACACTTAGTTAAAAAAAAATTCATCATGAGAAATCTCAGATTTCACTTAGACTTCTTTACATATACATGAAATATTTCACATATATCTCTTTCTCAATATTTACGTGAATAAAAGAAAGAATTTGTCTTAAGAAATGTATTCTATCATTATTAATTCCTTCTTAGCCTAAATTTCTCAAATTATAAACTCAGGTAAACTCAGGTATTAACCCTCTTCAAGCAGAGTGAATCATTCTTTAATCCTTATTATTTATTACTTAAGTTTCCAAAACATTTGAAAAGCTTTTAGTACACTTCTCATCATTCATAAAATCAATCATTTCAAACTTTCTCTAATAAAAATGAAAATTATTTAAGAAGTAAAATCCAAAAGACAATAATTCCATTCCAATCGTCAACTATATTATGAAACCCAAATAAAAAGTTGCATCGCATGCCTTTCACGGCGTTATATGAATACCATTGCATAAAAATACCCTCTCCACATTTACGAAAGTATTAAAAGCGTCCAGATCATGGAGTCTAAGAGGTTGTTTCACTTTTCGACAGGTTTGCGAGGAGACGATGGCGGAGCACAAGGAAAGGTTGGCGGAGCTTCAAGGCCTGGTGGCGCAAATCGCGTCGGACGTCGGGTTGGACGCGAGTGGACCGTTGCACTGCGAAGTGGAGGCACTTGGACAACGTCTCGAGGATATCCGTGAAACGTTATCGTGCCTCGCGGATGCGGCGCACGCCCGCGCCCTCAACCAGGAGCTCGCACGTGGTGATTTATGTCAGACGAAAAATTTCCTGGATTCGGTCCAACAGGCAAGTAAATTACGCAATCCTTCCTTTTTATTTCTTTCCTTTCTTTTTCTTTCTTTCATCTTATCTAAAAATGCTGCTTGCTTCAACCAGGGACATTCGGTTTTTTCTTTTTCCATTTCGAGTTGATCGAGTTGATCTTGTTTGCTGTAATGTGTAAATGGATAGATAGAATGTAACGAGATTTCTTTTCCAAGTTGCTTTTATCAAGAAAATAATCTTAAGGATTTTATAATAAATATTTTTTGTACGGTAGACAGGTACATTGAAGGAAATGAATAATTCATTAAATATATTAGAATAGTTGTAATTTATTATTAGCGCTTTCAATAATCTGAAAATACATTATTATTATTAAATAAGAAAGAAAATATACGAATTAAATGATAATTTTGGATTATGCGTTCGATGAAAAACAAATCCTTAAGAAATTTGGAGGGGAAGTAATTAAGTTTCGTAAATATTTGGCTCTGTGCTATGAATATCGTGGAAAAGTTGTTGACACGTGCGCTTAATATTGTATGGTATGCGATACCATTCGTGTTTATTTAAATTAGCGTCAGACATTACTACGGACAAGCGGTCTAAGTATTCTTCCTCGATAAAAGTCACTGTACGACATTAGAATTTGAATGAAAATCCTTTTGAATTCCAATATCGAAATATAAAAAATAATAATAATAACCAATTGATTCAATTTCTAATTTCATATTTATAAAATGTTGAAAATTTCGACTTTTAAGTAAAAGTAAAAAATTAAAGATTAAACTATCGAATAGGTAAACTTGAGAATTGTTGATTCGAGACACAGAACGTGAATTAACGTAGTGCGCAGTTTGAATTCCATAGGGCGTGTTTCTGAGAAACGAGGGTTCTAAAGTAGCCTTACACTCGCAGAGGTACAGAGCATGTGCTCTCTTATTCTGGCCTTCGAGGATTCATCTGGAAGCACAACATATTTCAGCATGCTCGAAGCATGCTCGCGAAACCTTACAGATTCTACTTTCTTTCTACAACCTATTTTCTTCTACAACCGTGTATCTCGATAGCTTACACGAATATAATGCGACAAAATATTAATTCATCTTTCGATCCGATACACCAAACTCTTCTCTTCTCAATTTTTCAACAATCTCGTTCTCCAAATTTTCGAGTGTCCCAAAAATACGCTAGATCACATGCTAGAGGATATATCAAGTATACAGCTATTTTTATTATCGCGCAAGGCTAAGCCCTAGTAGAAGGAAGCGTATTCGAGCGAACGAAAGAATCTTGGTTGAATGATACCTCTGATTCGTTTGAAATTTAAAAATAAAAAATAAAAAGTCCGCGTGTTCGGGATTACAGAACTGTCTGTCAAGGTGATTCCTCCTGTGTATCATTGTACACGCGTCCGTCAGTTTCCGGCGTGGCTATTGGTGCTTGGCACAGGCCCGATCATTATACCTCGCACGCGCGTTTATATTTTAATCGCGATAGTTCCGAAACACTTTGTTGTGTCAAGGCCGAAGGGCTTGAGCCCGGTAGTGGCAATTACATCAGTCACGAAATCCGCAACAGCTGAATCCGGCCGTGCACCCTCTCGGCTCGAAACTTTCGCCCCTAGACGGTGAAGGAATGCGGGACCTCGATTGCGCATCACCGTTTCCGATCGAATACCACCACCCTGTGGATCGTCCACGATGACTCGTCGGTTGTCGATGGAAATATCCAAGGACGCGGGTTAGGGAACTTCAAAGGCGGGCAAAATGGATGGATAAAGACGAAGCGCACTCGAGATAAGACGGGGGAATTGAGATGATTTATACCCTCGTCAATTTGTACGCCCTTTTCTGTTCTTGGAAGTATTCTTTTCTTATGGTAGCTAGGCTCTTTGTGTGAAATAAATCCATTGCTTTAAACGATTCCTCTATTGTATCTAACAATATTTACGAAAGTGAAGAATTGAACTACGTTTTAATTTTGCTTCGTTATCATCTATCCTTCATCGAAAATAAATTAATCGAACAAACGAAGGGATAAGGGATTCTTCGTTGTTTGTCGAATACATATTTTACAAGATCTCTACTCTTTCTCCAGAGCCTGACCGCGGTGGGTCAAGGCGAGTCGAAGGAGCAATTGGAACTCCTCCGCAACCATCTTCTTGCGCTCACCTGCACGGAACCGCAGCTACAATCGATCAAGGAACGCAGCCTGGAGGTAACGACGCAAGAACCGTCGGTTGTCGAGGTGTTGAAACTGTGGCAGAAGGTCTTCAGAGAAACCTTCCAACAGTATCACCGGTTGTCGGCTCTTCTAGTCAAAACGCAGGATGGTGCCACTGCCTTGAAACTTTGGCAGGAGTACTTGTTCTACGTACAAGATTTCCTGTCCAACGATGTACCCGGCGACTACAACGGTTTGTCGGAACACAGGAACCTCTGCGAGGTTCATCAGAATCTCCTGACCGATCAACAGAATCTCATTCTCACGGTTCGAGCGGAAGAGGGGGGTAATCTGTCGAAAACCGAGCAATTCAACATTCTGACGAACCAACACAACGAAACTCTGGCCAAGATCATGGAGAGGCACGCGGCTGTACGCGACAGATTGACTGCGTGGGATCGGTACAAATTGGATCAGGGTAAACTCTTGTACTGGCTGAAGGAGATCGAAAGAGAACGAAGCCAGTTACGCTTCAGATTCATCCAAATACAGAGATTGGACGAAATTCTCCAGAGGATAGAGTCGTTGCTGGACAAGATACCCGAAGGCGAAGCCCAATTGGAATCTCTGCAGAGGCAACAGGAGACACTGCTAGCCAAATGCGACGAGGCGTTAGCCGTGACCATTCACAGGGACCACGCAGCCAGCGTACAAAGGATCAACAATCTGAGCTCAAGTCTGGAGATGTGGAGGGATCACATCCCGAGGATACAGAAACGGTACAAGGAGTACGAGGAAAAGTCGAAGGACATCAATAGCACGTTCACGGAGATCGGTCAAGCTTTCAGTACGGCGTTTCACTCGAGTCCTGCTAGTTTGACGAGGACGAAACAGCAATTGGAATCTGTACACCAGATGCAGAACAGATTGTCCTCGATGAGCATAGATTTGGAATCCTTGGGCGTGATGATACAACAATTGAGAGAGGATCTCAGCCCGACCGATATAAAATCGTTGAACGAACAACGGGCGCTTTTCCGGCTGCAGCACGAGGACCTGGAACATCAGGCGGCGTTGCTGATATGCAGATTGGAGGAGCGTTGTGGTCTGTACGATCGGTGGAGGGACAGATTAGGCAGGTTACTCGCGTGGATAGGAGAAACTGAGATCAGAATTCAGGATTGCGACTCGCCGAACGAGCCCGAGGAAACTCTTAAAAAATTGGAATGCGAGATACAGTCGGATATCGCGTTGAAACAGCGAGAATTATTGTGGATACAGAACACTGGGCAAGATTTGGTCGAAGTAGCGGAGGAAGAGGAGAGCGAAAGGTTGCAACGATCCCTGGACGAGTTGAACGAGAGGTGGGATCGATTGGTGGCTATGGGAAAAGCGAGAGCTAGTAAGTTGATGGACCTGATGAGGACGATGAGCACGTTGGAGAAGAGGATAAACGAGTTGAGGAGCTGGCTGGCCAGCGTTGAAAGTCAATTGTCGGAGACGTTCGTGGTCGAGGCGATCGAGCAGAGTTGCATCGACAAGAAGCTGGACGATCACGAACATCTTCAGAAGACGATCGAGGCGGAAAGCGGAAATATCGGCGAGGTGTTGAATCTCTGCGAGATTCTGTTGAACGACTGTGATGCGTGGAAAACGTCTTTCAACAACGCGATCAAGAGCGGGATGGAAGGTTTGGAGCGTAGGTGGACAACCACCTGCGTGAAATCGGCGGAGAGAAAGGGGAATATCATTCTCGCGTGGAAAATTCTGCAGGAATTGGAGAAGATCAGGTTGGAGCAGGAAGGTTGGCTCGCGGAAACGGACAAGGCTCTCGCGGAATTGGAGAACAACTTGGACGAAGTTTCGAAGGACGAGTCTAAGAAGGCTATCGAGAAGGCGAGGAGCATATCCGAGGACGTAGAGGCGCACGAACCGGTGATCAAGATAATCGAGCAAAACTTTGGACGTTTAGCTAGAACGGGTTTGGAACCAGATAACCTGAAATCGCTTATCAGCGAGACCAGGCGGCTTATCGATAAATGGCAAACGTTCAAGCCTAGAGCGAATGCCGTTCTATTGGCTCTCCAGAAAGGACAGAAGAATTATCGAGACTTTATCACTGTGCACGGCGCGGCGGTCGTTGGACTGACGCAAGTCGACGTTCGATTGACCAGGACGCAACACCTGGCCACGCCGGAACAAAAAGCGTCGATTCGTCGCAGGCTGCAGCAATTGAACGAGATCGAGGAAGAACTTCGCACTCAGAACATCACGTTGCAGAAAGCGGATGAATTGGCGCTTAAGGTTATGCAAGAATGTCATCCGGATGACGTGGCGAATATCCAAGAATTGGTGGACGAGTATCAGCTGTTATGGAAAGACATCAAGAAGAGAGTGGCGTCGTTAAGAGCGGAAATAGAGGGACAGGAGAGGTCTGAAGTCGACGAGGCTGTGCAAGTGGAAACGTTGAAATTCGAACAGGACAGTGCGGTTCAAGTGGACACGTTGCCTAGGTTATTACGAATGACTTCTAGCGACGCATACCTGATGGAATTGGAAGCTGCTCTGGTCGAGTGCAACGATGCATTGGATACGTTGCAATTAGCAATCGCCCCGGAACCTGTTGCTGGACCTGGATTAAATGCGACTGCTAAAAATATCGTAAGTTTGATACAAAACAATATTTCTTATTCGATATTTTTGTAAATTCATTTTTTTTTCTTGCGAATCTAAAAAGACAAAATTTAAATTCTCCATATAAATTTTTGTAAATTTATTTAATTTTTTATTCGACAGAGTAAATTAATCGGAAGCTGTCAATCGTCGATCGAACTGGTTCGTCATTTGCACAGTTTGCTCATAGAAGATGGAAAATTGAGCGCGCAAGCCGCCAAGGCTAACGAGGTGGCTGCGTTAACGGAAAGATACGAAAATCTTCTTATATTGGCGAGAACGCGAGAACAACAGATCAGAGAACTCAGGTAAAGCCTCTTCTAAAACGAGAACAATTAACCCCTTAACATTATTACACGTTGTATGTATCTGTTTGAGAAAAAATCATTAAGTCCATATTAAAATCAGAAATTTTTCACGCGCAGGTCACCTAACTCCGACGTTTACACCTCTCCCTGCGATCAGTGAGTGTTCCTTTTTCACACTAACAATTTCTCATTAACATTCGTTAACGATCCTCGCTTATTTCATTACCTGCTTTTCCCGTAGCAAACTTCGTATCTCTATCTCAGCATACTATTCAAATAAGTTAAAAAGAACTTTATGAAAAACGTGAAATCTTATTATTTACAGCGACAATGGCAGATTAACCTGTCCCCTATGTTCCCGTCGCAACTGGGCCCAACTGGAGAACGATCTTTGGAGGTTGGAAAAATGGCTGGAATTCGCTGAAGGCACCCAAAGCGCGCAACATTCGCCACCTGGCAATATCGAACAATTGGAGGATGTGATACAAGATCACAGAGAATTTGTGCTAGATTTAGATTGTCACGAAAGTATTCTTGCCAGTCTGAACACCGTTGGCGCGCATTTAGCCGATCACACGGAGGAATTGCTTCGAGCAACGCAGCTCAGAGACAGATTAGCCGTTGCGAATACGAGATGGGTGAAGGTTTGCAAAGTGGCTGCACATTGGCAGGAACAGTTACAGACTGCATTAATGTCGAACCAGCAATTCCATCGTATCATAGAGGAATTGGTCACCTGGTTGGAGAAAACTGAAGCCAGTATACGGGCCAGCGAACCGGTCGATCTGACCGAGTCGGCGGAAATTATGACCGCAAAGTACAATAAATTCAGGTATGTCTTTGAAATGTTAAAGAAATAAATTTTTCGTATTTTTTACGACAGCTTTTCAACTCTCGAATTTTTTCTTAATATTAAATAATTATACAAATAAATAAAATTATTCGACAGCAATGTGTAGCCAACACGTAGCATTAGAAGAAAGATTTATCATTAAAAAAAAACTATTTCCTTTCAGGGAATTGAGAAGTGATTTGGAGCGATGCGAGCCTCGAGTTCTGTCGCTTCAAGAGTCAGCCAATCAATTATTGGACGAGAAAGGCGAAACCAGAGCACGCCTACAGGAACTTCGTCTCAGATTGCAGTCCCTTCGACGGTTAACCGGGATATACGCTTTAAAATTAGGAGCAGCCCTAGGGATGGACCCTCGGGACGTTGGACTCGCAGCCACTACCTCTTCTCTCGCTTCCCTTTCACACGATGTAAGCTTCATTCTATCCTATTCGCCACTTTTTCTCGTTGGAATACTCGAAACGAAGCAAAGTTTCATTAAAGAAAATCTTCGTTGTTTTATTTCCGTAAAGACTCGCTAGCTTCTTCAGAATATTTTCAGGTAACGTTAGTCAGTATCTGAAGCTATTCGTTGGTTCTCGCTTCTTTAATCTTAGCCCTCGATATAGATTTATATTGCACATACATCGTAGGATCACGTTAATCGATATTTGAAACACGAGGCACGAACTATAATAAAAATTCAACGAATATCGAATGCAGAATGACATAACCGTTTAAAATTATTTTATACTGGCTATGTCTTTCATATTTAATCAAATACGAATATATATTTTTAATCTTTCGTGAATAGTTGTACTATTCATATACTACAATCGTTATTGCGATTTTAATTCATACCATTTTAATTTCTATTTTATATTTTACAAATATACGTATGAGTACATATATAATATAAATTAAATACTTTAAATTAGAATTTTATTATTTCCTGCCTTGTAATAGTAGCATTCACACGCACAGTACCTTATTGTTTGTGTTTTCTCTTTTATTGTATTGTAGTTGCTCGACGAAGCTGCCTCTGGAACCGTTCAGCCCCACGACGCACCTGACACACAGTATGTTTTCTTCATTTTCCGTTTTAAGTTCCGAGCTACGTTTTCCAACATATTTTCAAACCAATTCTTTATAAATAAGATCCAATAAATACGCTTAACAATTATTTTCAAATATAATTCTCGATATAAAATTTGGAAAATTAGCTCAGGCAGATTCCTAAATAGATACAGATCCAGATCATTTTAATACGTTCTCGTCTAACGAATACAAAAATACACATCATCTATCTTTTCGTAGAAACAATTTTGTTTTTCCAATATAATTTTTCATCAATAAACTATTGCGATTACTTTTCAACTTTTACTTCAAGCGTGAACGTGTTAAGATTTTTCTACTTTCTAACTCTCATCCGAAATTAGAATAAAAGTATATAATTTTCCAACAATTCTATGAAAGAAATCCTAGCGAATACGAAATTTACGCGCCTGTTTCAGTGGTGACGATGGCGAGCGTACGGTATTGTCTCGGGGATACCGTTTCCTGGGCCGCGTGTTGCGCGTTTCCCTGCCGATCCAGGCGTTGATGCTCCTATTCCTCGGCGTCGCCTCTCTGGTTCCTTCCGCCGAAGAAGACTACAGCTGCATGCTGTCGAACAACCTCGCCAGAAGCTTCACGCCAATGGTCGTGTATCCGAACGGGCCACCGCCGATCTAACGATAAAGAAGCTTAATCTCGGGCGCGCCGACTTCACCGGACCCAGACGAATTTACAATCGCAACATCCAGAGGAGTCGCGGGAAGCGGAAGCGCGAGATCACGCACGATCTGCGTACCTACTTAACTAGTCTGTCGTATGGCGATCCGTCGATGGTATCGAGCGATCGATGAATGAGAAAAGATCTGTTTTTTTTTTTTTTTTTTCTTCTTCTTCTTACAAATCCTTTCATCGATCAGAATCCCTCCATCGAGGCAGTCGAGCGACGTGAGTAGAAACAGGTAGTAAAACGTGTTCCATTGTCTCGATGGGGGAATATATTGGTAAGAAAATGGTCAAAGACACGTTCCTTCTACAGACGACGATTTTACACGTGTGATAACAATTGTTTGTACTTGTGCGTAGAACACGCGTTACGGACCAAAAACGATCGTCATTGTTACGACCCATAGCATCCGTTTACTTACTCGTTCTGTATAATTATTGTGATCTTGGTGCAATATTTGCATAATATTTTTCCCTTGTCCCCGAATACCACGAAGAGTCGAAAATACAAACGATTATACGACGAGAGACAGAGAAAAGAGAAAGAAGAAAGAGAGATCCACGTACGAATAACGTACGATCCTTCGGGTTTGCACGGTTTGTACTCGATGGATCCGTTTCCGATTTTCGATCATTTAGCCCGACATTCCATGTAACATTACGGCGTTTGTATTTATACGATACGTATAATGTAGATATCGTTTCGTTGACAATTGATTAGTTTTCCTTCCTCCCTCCAGTTTTTTTTTTCGTTTGTCTCTTTAAAAAAAAAAAAAAATAGAAAAAGAAAAAAAGAAAAAAAACGAACGAATGAGCGAGTGTATGCGAGAGCGCGTGCGGACGAGAGAGAGAAATGGATTAATGTCACATGGAATGCGCGAGAAAATAACGTTGACGATATTAAATTATATTTACGATTATTAACGAATATAACGAATCGCTTGTATTGTGTGCACACAGAAAATAACCGCGGAACGATCAAAGGAAGACGGCATAATTAATGTGTACGTACCGTAGAACCTTTCAGGGAGTATCCGTGACTTTTACGTTAGTACGTAACGAAGAAAATAAATATATACATACTTGTTCGACTTTATTTTTTATACGTTGCGTTTATAACTCGAGGGAGAGTAGGGAAAGAGCGGTTCGATTATGAAATCGAGAACGAAACGTCCACTGACCGATTACTTCAACGTGATCGCTTAACGCGATAGTCATTGGTGCTAGTTCGAAACGATAGAGAGAAACATAATAATTAATATTATAATACGATTATAAAATATTATCATCGAGAAATGGTAAACGAATTGTTTCTTATTTCCATTGTTTTTTCTACGATTCCTTAAGAGAGAAACGAAGAATGAAAAAAAAAAAAAACGAAGAAACAAGGATGGAGAGGATATAGAAAAAAGACGAAAAAACACACAGATAGTATCGCATAATAATCGAAGTCGCATAATGAACGAAGTTACCGACGACGCCTCTGACGAGGTGCTTTTTTTTCTTTTTTTTTTATTATTTTTATCCCTTTTTTTTTTTTTTTTTTTTTTTTTTGAAAACGAGAACGACACACTTTTGGATACGCACAAAAGGATCACGAGTTTATATTCGAGGTACAAAATAAGAGAACGACTGTATTTAACGGCCCGCTAGTTTCGCTTCCTAATTTATCGATATCTTGCTTGCTACGCGACCGAGCTTTGTTATGTATTTTTATAAGGACAGAGCTTTTCGAAGGCGGTGTACATCTATCGATGTAATGTAATTACAATAAATTGAAACCTATGCAGAATTTTTATTTTTCTTACAGGGTAAACCATTCTTCTTCCATCTAATTTTTAATTTTTTTAATTTTTTAGATATAGAAAAAAAAGCAAAAGTTCAAGAATGACCCAGTTTTTAATAATACCATCAGAAAATAAAATCTTTACTTACCGTGACAATCGTACACAATTCGCAAGATGGATACATAAAATCAACATCAATTAGAAATCTGTCAAATCGAAAACATCGTAAGTGATTATAAAGAAATCTCTGCCAATATCTCGGTGATTCCATTGTCCACGGATGAAGACACTGTAAATATTAAACGTTTATTCTTCATCATCAATATAAATTCAAAGGAAGAAAAAAAGAGAACAAAATAATCAATATTTTAATTTCGTCTCACAAATTTAATTTCTTCTTCGCAAAAAAAAAAAAAAAAAGAAAAATATTTAAGAGTTATTAATATCATTTTATAATATGCATTTATCAACACTCCGATTATATTATCACCTGCATCACCTTGAAACATTGACAAATCTAACATTAATAGAACAAATTCACGTGCTTTTCCATGCATATTTCAACTTTACATTTCTACAATTAAATCTTATATTTTGCATTTATCGAAACAAAGCACGTGTCTTGGCGAGCGCCACGATTAATTTTATCAGTAGCATCTGAAGAAGCGCCGTTGAAAAATGTATAAATGAAGTGTGCATATCGCTTATAAACTGCTTATTGACACTTCGCATTAACTACTCTTTCAAGTTCATTATACTCGTGACGTCGTTTATACCGCCATAAAAATGTTGTCATTTTGTAACTTTTTACCAATTTTTCTCTCCCAAATATCAAGTAATGAATTCTATTAATGAGATCCCAATAAAATATTCGACATTGTAAAAATAAATAATAAAAATTCATCTGCTCCAACGTGAATTATATCGAAGGAATCTTTCTGTTTCAATAATAAATAAAGTAAGCGAAGTATTACAATTTCAACTGAATCTTTTTCTTCACGCGATTCTGGATTTTTCAAGATTTTTCAAGGTGGTCAAGTTTCTAAGAAATTCGCAACTTTTTCACATTGGATGGTTAATTAGAAACGTTCATATTTAAGATTATTTATATTTAATCATCTGGATTAATAATAATTAATGAATGAAGAAAGAGTTATAATAATGCTTTTATTAATGTTATTACCAAAGTATAAATCATGTGTTTATGAGATTACATTCAGAAATAGATTTTAATCTCATTGATCGTCTCCTGTATAATCTCACTTATAATCAAAGTGAATGACACTTTGTTTACCTGTAAAAGAAAAATGATAAAATGTTAAAAAATAGACATTCTAAATATAAGAACATAATGTAAATCCAACCAATTAAAAGATTGGATACATCGAACGATTGAATACATAAACGAAGAAAATGTTCTTCAAGTTTGCAAATAATACATGAAAAATAAAATAGATTAAGAAAATTAATATATCTTGTAAAAACATTCATTTCAATCCTCTATCCTTCTTTACCACATTTTTTTTGTTGATAATTGTTTATTAATTTGACAAAATTTAGTAACTTATCTATTCGCATATGTTACGGCAGATGGCGATCAAACTAAAAATAATTCTATCTATTTGCAAATATCTATCTCAGGATCAGACTATTCCTAATGAAGTTTATCCTCAATTGATTCGAATGTTATTACAAATGAAAAAAATACACCAAGTGCGGATTTTGCGCAGTATTATTCGCACTGCAACGTCGACAGAAGTTTAGTTTCCTTTAAAGTATCATTATTATTAAGCGTTCGATCGTCACATAAGTGTCACATAAGTGTCGATATATTTGATCCTTGAAAATATGTTAAATTTGAGCGCGAGAAAGGCAAAAAGTTTGAATAACATCTCCGAAGTGTTTAAAAAGGATGATTATGCCGAGTCGGAAGTTTCGTCTTTATTTGATGAGAACATTGTTAAGGAACATTTTAAAAAATTAAATCAGGCAAAAAAGGATGTTTTTCTTTCACTGAGAATCGATCTACAATCGAAAGATATTGAACAAAGTGAAGATTCGAATATTAGTGATATGGATGAGAGGAACGAAGAAAAGGAGTTGCAAAAATTGAAAGAATCGAAAGTGAACGAAGATGATCGAGTAAAAAGCGATTCTAAGGTAATTTTTTGTTACATTTTACATATTTGAACGCGATTCGTGATGAATATTTTATCTTGTTTCTTGATTAAATTTCTTGTTCGATCAGATCGATCTTGTCGATCGAAAATTGAAGAAGAAGAAACGAATTTTATCGGTAATCGACGTTTTTCTGTCGCTTAATTTTATTACACCGATGACCATCGGCTTTTGGAGAGGAACATGGACGTTGATGGACATTTATAAAGATAAGTAAGTTTAAGTTTGTCTAGACGTTTGTCTAGAATATTAACCTTGTATAATGATAAAAGATACGCAAAGTCCATAAATAAAAGTGGAATGTTTAATAGCTTTTCAATTAAAATGATTCACAATTTGAATTATTTAAATTATTTTGACAAGTATTATATAAGAAAATTATCGAGTGCCAGAAAATTCGATTAAAATGGAGCATTTTAACTTAACTTAACTTAACTATTTAACTTAACTTTAAAAAAACTTTATGACAAAATCTAAAGAAAATAGATTAAATTATCCATTGTCCCAAGGTTTCCTGGATTGTTCATATTTTTTATGGGTCTTTTGGTGCATATAAATTTTGCGATTATGAAAAATTTCATACACACTTGTATCATTAAAATATGGAAAAAAAAAACCTGGCTGAGCAAGATCTATTGCAAGAGCTTGCAAATTCTGTACACGTATATCTTTGGAATTGCTTGTAATATGCACTGGAAAGGCTCTTGGATTATTTTCGATTACTTCTTCTTGAATCATATTTGGTAAGATCACTTGCACTTTCTTCAAAAAACTAATTAAAAAATTATATTCTATAGATTAATCTTTTAATTCAATGATTCCCAAATTTTTTTAATCATATTTCGTATTAAAATTTCAAAATTTATTACTTTTGTAAAAAAATTGACTTTATATAATTTAATAATAATATAATAATAATTAAATTTATATAATTTAATATAATTATATAATTTAAAAAAAATATATATTTGCCCTTTCGAGGCGGCGCACCTATTTAATTTCATCTCGAATTCTACTAACGCATATCCTTTGGGAATCATTTAATTACTTAAAAATAAATAATATAATAAATAGAATATAATATAATAAATTATTTTAGTTATGATGAATGTATTTTCTTTCAAACTTTCTACATCTTAAATTTTTTTACATCTTATGTATTTATACAAATAGAACACGATAATTTATTTATGTTTTAAAGGAATATATGGAAGCACTGTCATTCGAGATAGTGGGCGTCTCGTTTCGCGTTCAAGTATGTAAAAATATGATGTTAAAGAGAATTGCTTTCAATTGATGACAAAATATTAATGATAGCAGTAGTTCAGTTTGTTTTGTTTAGCCACCATTAATTGAACGTATAAAATGTGACTATTTCTATTTTAAATTAATTTTAATTATTTGCTCAAATTTTGCATTTCCATTTTTTAAAGATTGTACTAACTTTTATTAATAGTTTTTGCATTTTAAAAAAGATTTTTTTTATTAATTTTCTGTTTTTTTTTTTATCAATTTTCAGGTTAATTGTAGGTGTCATTACACTCATAATGATAAGCTTGATGATTTTACGATCCTTTCGAAATATTCTTGCACCTCCAGTAATGATTGCAGTAGACAAACTCATTTTCGTTTTCTACTTTCCAACGAGATATAAATTGGTAAGTTAATTTTAATATATACACGATAAAGTATTAATACAGAGTTTAATAATCTTTAAGAAATTAAAAATTATAGTTATTTCCATGATTTGAATTAGATTTAGGTAAGATATATTGAATTATCAAATTAAAAATAAATTTATATTGTAAAATTCATTTAATAATTTGACAATCTTGAAAAATATGAAAAAGAAATATATACAAATTATAAAAATAAGAATAATAAGAATTATGCGATAAAAATGGATTTCGATCGACGCATATAGCAAATTCCCGAAATATTAGAAAATATTTTCATTTCTATTTGATATCGCGAACATTAAATGTAAGAGTCTGCGAGGAAAGTAAATGTTTATCAGTGCAAGACATTCTATTTATACATATAATCCCCCTCGAGAAGAAGTTTTATCAATTAGCCAAATAACTGAATAGAATTAATAACGTATCACCTATGTGTATATTATATCATTCAAAACAATCTTTAAATTCAATTCCTAAAATCGAATTTTCATTGGAAATATACCCGTGTGATAAAGTTTAAAGAACTATTTAAAAATTTATAAAAATTTATAAATAAGATAAATGTTTTTATCACGTTCACAAAAGATATTACAATTCGATTATTTTAGGAGCAATGATGAACAATTTTGATTAATTCTATTATCTATTGATTAAATATAAAAATTTCAAAGATAAAACTAAAAAATACAAAAACAAATTATTCATTGAAGCCCAATTACTATGAAAAAAAACTATTTGTCTAATTTATAACACATCCAACCTTTTGATACAATAAAAGAAAATAATGCCAGACCATCATTTCAATTATCTGTAACGTTATTCATTGATGTTTGTGAATCATGGAAATCGTGCACTGAACGAAACCATTGCAAGTATCACGAGTAAAGATTTACGAGTTTGCAGGATTTATGAGTTGGAAATTTAAGTTGATAATTGCAACAAAATTATAGGCATGAGTTATTACAAATTATCGATTAATTTTCTCCAATTCTTAACAAAATTATGTTTGACATTAAGTACATATAAATAACAATATAAATAAATATTGTATTAAAAAATAGAAAATGAAAGAAAGAATAAAATTGAAAAAAAATTTAATAGTCAAAAATTTAAAGAATGAAGTTTTTAAAATATATTGTATGATGACTAATCTTAGTCTTAATCTTTTTTAGTTTCAAAATATGTAAGATGATTAAAAGTGGAGAAGAATAATTCATTTTTTTATGATAAAATAAAAATATTTTTTTCATTCTTTTTTAATAATTATTTCTTATGTGTATTATAAATGCATTATGAAAATAAAATATGGATAAATTAACACATAATTTTAATATTATCATTTATCTTTATCATCTAATTTTCTTTCTATTTACACATTTCTTATGAAATAAGTGTTTATGAAGCATTCTTAGTACACATACATGTATACATTTGTGCACTTTTCTAAGGAACAATGATATATGTACAATTTCAATTTAAATCAAATGAATACATTTTTCTCAAGAATTTAAAAAATATTTTTTAATGTTATCTATCTCATTCAATATTTATAAATGCAATAATAAACGAAGAAATAAAAACTATTTTTCTTTTTAGTCTCGCTAAATTAAATCTTGAATTGGCATCATCACGCACCTATCGATACGTCCTTGTTTCACGCTAATATATTTGTAAAGAACAGAAAATATAAAAGATACTAATCACAGAGATAATCATTTTAGAGTAGCCAAAAATATAGCGCGTCTCTCGGTATCGTTGATTAACATCTCGAATTGTGCATAAAATATAATACAGACCAGACACACAAGACAACATTGCACCTATAATTTATATACTAATCATTAATAATCAAGAGTTAAAAGTATAACTATCCTTAACACATGATCATCGGATCACACAATGGCGGACGAAACGCGCAGAAAATTATCAATCAAGGATTCGAGGAACAAATTTTTTTCTCGCGTTCAATAAAAGGTTAAATGATGAAAAAAAAAAAAAAAAAGAAAGAAAGAAAGAAAGAATGGCAGGTCAAGGTGAGAAGATCGTCGTAATCCAAGCTTGATTGGTGTACAAAAAGGTGGCGATTAGCGACGTGTTTGGCACGACAAAAGCCCGATGAAACTGGCGGACAGGAAACGCCACTCAGAAAAATTGGGCTTCAAGGTGGCTCAGGCCACCCATAGGCCTCTTCTCCTACGTGCCACTATCTTGTTTCTTATCAGTTAACACTGGGTTCCAGATTTGTTAATTAGCGGCTGATTGTCGCGTAAACGTCGATCACGATTTACGCGGCTGCCTTCACTGTCAGCCTGATAAAGCACACCGGTTCGGGTTCAATTAAAATTCCCTCCTTGCTGCCAGTCCGCGATATCGTCTGATGACACTAACAGCCGCTAATTGCCGTTCAAGATACTTGGCCGGGGGATAAACATGTATGCGAAATGTTCCAACAAAGCGTTATTCGAATTGCGTGTATATATGCAGAAAATATATATTCGAAATAACGAGGATCATTGTTCATCTGGTTGAGTTCGATTTTAAGTGTCGTCTAGTTTAAAATCATGGAAATCGAGTCGCGTAGGAAAAATTTAGCGAGCTACCTTTAATCTATTTCAGTGATGAAGTGTTCGAGCGACTGCATAGGGAGAATTTTCATCAAGTATCGCATTTATACGTATACATATATATGTTATACGTTTGACAAACGAAGAAATTGAAATGATCGCATCGATCAAACGATCACACGAAAAATACTACACGTAAGAGTTTGAAGAAACGTAGGAGAATCAGAAAGACTTCTTTTGAAAAAGAAGCATCGTCATCTTTAACTATTATAATTTCTTACGAACCAATTTACTTAGTTCTCCATTTGTACAATTGTAGCCATTTTTCACAATCATCCTTGCCATTTGGAAGTCTTGGTTGAAAAGGAAGTGGACTCGGCGATGCCTTTGAACTTTCTTAGAAGCATAGCGTGTAGTGGGTGTCGAAAGCTCGTCCCCGCGCTTGTTCATCAAGCGTGCACGTAGCTTCACCGATCCATGGGTGGGGGTCCGTCAGAGAGATCGAGGAAGGAAGGGAAGAGTGCAGAGCACCGTATACTCTATTCTCTATGCCATGGTCCGTATGACGAAGCTGTTCATGATAATGCGATAGTGTTGGTCTCTGCTTAGCACTTGATAAAAGATAGCGGTGACTGAACAGATGCCAGTACTCACCCGCAGCCCGACCTGTCGGTTGACAGTCTCGCGTATCTCGCCCCGTGTGGATCGGTGCATCATCCACGGCGCACAGTATTGCGATCCGCGCTCGCGTTCCTCGAGAAAAGTGAGCGTGAATCACGAAAATTCGAAGGGACGGACGAGAGACGCACACGGGATTGTCGAGAACCGAGAATCGAGTCGTCGAAATCATCCTCTTCCCCACGGGTTTTGGATTTGCTGGGAGTAGATCAGCTGCGTGATCTGTGCGATGAAAAACTTGTCGGAGCACTGAAGATGTCGGGTGGAAGCAACGAGTACCGTTTCAACAATTTATCCATTGTCGTTCGAGAAGATCGTTCCCCGCAGAGTTTCGTAAGATCGACGAAAGAGGATCTTTCGATAGGATGATCGCTGCGATCCAGTATTACTTCAAGAAGATCCGCTGCAAAGCTTGAGCTCGTCGAGCGTTGCTCGGCAAGCGACGAAGTCGTTCGAATCTCGAATCGAGCCGCTTAAACCTTAAAAAAAAGGAAGAGCAAGGATGCGGAGCTATGGCTAGAATACAACGCGATGATTTCCGGACAGTGAGATTGAACGTGAACGTTAATCGATAAGGTATCCTCGAAGACGATCAATCGTTCAGTTGTTTGAGAACTCGTTGATCAACGTCCCCGGAGACGTCGTCGGTGAGCAGACACTCGAGAACGATTTGAATTGAACTTGACAACGATCGTGATTGAAAGGGCTGAATTGGAAGACCAAAGGACAACGTTTCTCGTGTCGAATAATGAGAGGCTCTCGGTGGGATTGTTCGAAAGCTCGGCCCGAAGGCGTGCACCACCAAAGAGAGCGTACCACCACAGCCTCGAATCATGCATGATGAGCGGTGCGACTAGGCTCGATCAGGATTGGATGAGAATGGTCGAGTTACGAGGTGGCACCGGAATGACGAGCGGACTGAGCGGTCGGTCATCGAGTCGTCTCCATTACACGATACTCACGATTTTGGACACGGTATTCTCAGCCACTGTGGCCGCACCCGCGGTGGTCGGTTACTGGAGAGGTACCTGGGGTTTGAGCGACGTCTACGTATATCCGGAGGATCCGGTGTTCAGCAGTTTGACCTCGATAGTGATCGGTTTTATAGGGTTGTACGCGTTCAATGTCTCCCAGAACGTTCTGAACGAGCTTCTACACCCGGACAAACACAGATTGTCGTACTACGTCGGATCGAGGTTGTACACGGCCGTTTTCGGGTTTTGCTGCGTAAATGCGTGGCGTGGCGCGTGGCAGGCCCTCGACCTGTACACGGAACACACGGCGAGCACGGTTTTCGCCACCACCATTGTCAGTCTTCTCGCATTGGCGATCATGCGTGCCGTGAGGAACATTTCCGCGCCACCGTTCTCGCTTTGCTTGGATTCATGTCCGGGATACTTCGAAGTGCAGACCATGTTCCGAGTGAACGTAAGTAATCGATCGTATCACTTTGTAACGTGATATCGGAACTTGAAGAGTTATTGTTATTTTTTAAATTGGGACGAACTGACGAAGATGGAGTCATATTCGATAGAAGAAAAGTTACGCGTAACGGAGCGTGTAAAGCTTTCTCATCAACGAATTTTTCTTTCTAAAAATCCATTTTCGCGTTCTATCTTTACGATTCTCTAGTTTTTCTCGTTTCATCTCGCTTAGTAAATATGCGAACGAAAATCTTGATTACGATCAAGTGTCGAGCATCGTTTGAAAAGAATTCAAAGCGAATCGATGAGAGTTAGATATACGGAAAATTTTCTATTCCTATAACGATAATATCCTTCTATCTTTGCTTTCATTATCTTCTTTATCTATTCTATCATTCCGTTTCACCGACATTATAGTGGGTCACCAATAATTCGAGTGAAATTACCTACAAGGCTGCGAAATCTCGTGATAACTCGTGTCTCACGAAAATATAAATATTAACTTCTATTTTTAATCGAATAAACGATATCAACGATTTGGAAGTGTGTTTCATTCGTATTTCCATCGAAAGTGGTAACAAATTTGATCATACGCAAGTTTTCGACACGTCAATCGTTTGAAGAGATACTTTATTACGCAAAAAAATCAAAACTCCTCTAGCCAAAAACTGTCACAGATTCCTTTTCGTCGAAAACTAGAAAGGTAAACGTTAAACAGGAAACGTAAGAAGCTAGACAGCGTCGTGTTTTGACGCATCAATGAAGCCAGAGCCGTGCGTTGCACGGCATCGATGTGCAAGGTATAAGCACAGTTTCCGGCTGTCTCTCCCAATAGTTGAACAGCATTGCGTTCGTGCAATTTGCACACGCACGAGCACGGCCTGCGATTGCACCAATTTTCATTGCTCGAACCTTTCTCCTTCGATTCAAGCAAAATTAAGAAGGAAAAAAAAACATCAAATACGTAATAAATTTTATACGAATTACATTTTTCCGATGGCATGAATATAAGCGTGCATAAGATTCACCAGAATAGAATTAGAGTTGTAACAAATTTTTTTTAGATAATTGATCAGAGCCGTTTGATTATCGTATTTTGAATTCTAAATATTTTAACATTTCTTCTTATTATAAATATTTAAACAATTATAATTTTATATTTGATTTTTAATCGATTAGAGATTTGATTTTTCTCATTGATGAATTGGAAATGATTTATCGAAGACGATGATAAAGAATGGAGACAGTAGAACGATCTTGAATTAATTACCGCGCAGTTGGCTCTCCATCATTTAAAAATCGAGGACAGAAGGGTGTCGCGGAAAGTCGACGGGTGATACACTCGGATGACTGTTTATCTTACAAATGGTTCGTCGACCGGAAAATCCCTCCAATTTGTACTGTCAAACTCGTTGCCGAAATACTCTTCACAGGCAATGAGTTAAAATACTATCTTACGTGTTCTTCAAATAAATAATCTGTTTAAATTACATATCGAATTAAGATTCCAAATTGGAAATTATTTAATTGATAACATTTCTCGTTTTTATTATTTTAAATATTTTGAATTAGTATCTTTTAATAAAACTTTGATCAAATGTTAAAAAATATTCTTTAAAAGGGAAATTTATTCTTCATTTGTTTGTATATTGTATTATTTTAAACTTCGAGTAAGCACTTTGATTAAAATATGTTAAAAAATTTAAATTGGGAATTATTCTATTTATAAGTCTTTTGTTAGAATAGGAATTAATTATCTTTTTAACTATCTTCTTCCACAATTTTCAGTTCTCGTAACAGGGCAATATTGTAGCAATGTCCCCATCCCTCCAGCAATTTAAAGTTTAATGAATCAGCGAATTTAGGAAGCGTGAGTTAGCGATCTGTGTGAAAAAATTACGTTATATTAATGATTCAACGAAAATATATTAAACGCACATGAAACATAATTAATCTCATCTCTGTTTTTAATACATTTTATCGTTAATATTAGAACCACTTTGGAATTTTATAAATCAAAAAAAATAATTATAATATATCAGGAAATATCGTTTCATTGTTCGGTTAATATCTTCGAAGTAAAATTAGATAACGATCGAATAAATTTTATTTAAAGATAATTATAACTTTTACTACTAATAATTATTATCAGAAGCAAATAGATGAATAAAAAAGTTGATAAAATAGTCAAGTTATTACAATGAATTATATTTTTACGAAAGCATGAAAAGAAAAATGTTATAGATATTAAATATATTTATCGCAGTATTATTATTTTAATTTCAATGAAAAAAATCTAACATTTCTTTTAGTATTTAATATTTAAATAATAAATAATAAATAATAAATAATTCCATATATTTTTAACGAGTTAAATTCCTCATCAATGCATAATGTTCCTATGCTATTGAATTTCAATTGTACATCGCATATCATTCTTGCAAAGTTCAATCGAGACCTGAACGCCTATCATAGGGTAAACTACGAATTCTTTTCTCGTCATAAATAATCTTCGACGTATAAGCAATACATGATCGACAACAATATCAAATCATTTTATCATAGTTCCCGCGTCTCTTCAAACAACACCCTCATCTACGAATGATATTTGTCAATCATTTGTATTGTTCGATTGCAGAACACAAGGGATTGGTCGTTGTACTTACTGGATTGTGCCTTCAGCGTTGGAGTGGTCGGTACATTGGTTGTGTTCGTTTGGAGAGGTGTTTGGATACTATTCGATCTCTATCTTTTCCCTGACAATCACGAGTATTCAGCTATTGGATCTCTCGTAAGTATCCTTTTTTCATTAAAAAAAGAAAGAAAGAAGGAAAGAAAAAAAGAAACAAGATCTAAATTCTTCGCTTCTGATCAAAAATCTTGATTTTAAAGAAAATTATTCGAGTCACGGCTCGAATCAAAAATTGCAGCTGATCTTAAAAAGATCGCTCTCGTCCATATTTACCCCTGATCAAACGAATCCACGTAAACGTGGTGGCACGTCCAAACATTCGATAAAACAGCATCCTATCGAACGAACGCGTGTCATCGGGTGTCATTAACAATCACGTGTTGAACGACATTTTGAAACGTGCCACCTACGCAGAGAGCGGCGAGCGGCACGCCGTTGGTCCGATTGTATAATTGAATATTCGCCAATTGTATGATTGCGAGGGCACATGACAAAACTGTTGACGTGTGTATGTGTGCGCAAAGACACTTTATTACGGGCTGCGTTTACTTGTCTGAATACGTTGCGGAGAGAACGCGGTCAACGAGAGGATTTGTTTAATTTTTCAATAATGACGATCGTTGATCTGCACCCGGAGACCTATACTCCATCCCATTAAACCTTTCGTCCTGTTCCCATCGAAATCCTCCTTGAAATTCACCCTGAATTAGCTTAAAAATTTCTATCAAATACCGCTGCGAATTGGCTTCGAAAGCTTTGAAAAATCTTTAAAATTTATTATTGAAGTCTTTACTAAATTTCTATTACGATCGATTTTAAACTTCTCATCGAAAGCAAGATTAAAATTCTCATTGAAATTCCCAGTAACATTAAGAATTCTTATCGAATTCTACATTGAAATTTCCAAAATTATTATATTTTCCTCCATTTTCCGAAACGCAATTTGTAATTTTATTTAAATTAATTCCATCTTTCACATGATCATTCACATTTCATCCATCACTCGATCATTCGAATATTCCTTATACTTCTCCATTAACGATGGTGAATTACTCATACAACGTTGGCAAACACAAATATTTCAACATTGCAAAGTAAATTCGCAAACTCGTGGAATTATTCGGTTGCAAAACGATATACGTTCAGTTGGCGCCACATATTGTCCGCGACAACAATAATATTAGACTGTCGTTGCGATTTTTTTCCCCTCGACATGATTGGCGGAGAATAAAAAGATCGCCGCCTGTTCGAAAGAGATCTGACGCGACGAATGTCTGGTCGATGCAAACGATAAGATTTGTCTAGAAACCAGGTGATCGTGCCAAGACGATTCATATTACGAATTTCTTATCAAACAAGATATTAACTATTCGCATAACTTAGAGTAAAAATTAAATCGATTCCTCTATGATTTATCGATAATGATAAATTAAATCTTCGATTTTGATCGTTCTTTTCTTGGCTGGAAAATCCAAATGAGAAGTAAACAAATATTTTCATTCTCCAGACGCCACTCCAGACGTGATATTTTGCTTATCAACGGCGCCACCGTTCCAATTTTAAATTAAATTCATGGACGTGGAATTATCCACGTTTTTGATCGATCGAATGATTTTGATAAATTCATCTATCGATCGAACTATTTCTCGAGATGTTTGAGAATAGGTAATTTAAATAAAATGATAAATGTTCTGTGTTGCGCTTATGAAGATTAACGCATCGTCTTAAAATGCAAAGATAATGAAGGATTTTTAATTTAAACGCTATCATTGATATTTACACGATAGTATTTGCTCGACGATACCATTTAACGAACTATTCCAAGATTTAAAACTTTTTCAAAGGTTTAAAAGGATGTATACCTGAAATTCACGCATGATGTTTGAAATTCTTACGAGAAATTAAATCGATACGGTTTGTTCAGTAATCGCGATAACGTAAATCCTGAAGAGGGTCGATGATTGCGCGAGGGTCATCCAATTCACTCGCTCGCAATGCCGCTTCAAATCCGTGAAACAACGGTGGACTATTTGTCGTCGGTTGATTCAATGGAATTTCCGATTAATGGGAACGTGGACGTCATCTACAGGCTCTTTTGCTCGATCCAATACATCACAGGAAAGACGAGGTGCTTCGGAATCTGTTAAACAACGAATTATACTTTTTTGTTATAAAATACAGGCTAAAGGAAAAACATTAAAAAGCTAGAAGTATTTTTAAAAGAAACAAAATGTGTAAGCATAGAATAAAAAACTGATATATCATATACAATAAGTAAAAAACTTAAAAATGAAAGAGAAGAAAAGGTAAAAATGGGGAAAAAATGAGAAGATAAGATAAAAACATTCGTTTGCAATTGTTTCATCTAAAATAACCACGAGCCATTTTCATCAAGAATATTATCAAATTGGACTGTAAATCAGAACGCCTAAAATGAATAATTTGCAACTGCCAATCGTTCTCTCTGTTTATTATATATATTTGAACAATTGACGCGTGCAATTGCAGGCCATCGGATATGTGATAGTGACAATGACGTTTTCTCTGCAACCATTGATGCGATACGCGTGCGCTCGTCTTCAAGGCTTGGCCCGTTTAATAGTGGCGGATTGTTTCCTGCTGCTCAGCTTCCTGGGCACGGTGAACGTTTGGCGTGGTATCTGGAACGTGTTGGATCTGTGGCTGGTACCGGACAATCCAGAAATGTCCTGCTGGATCACTCATGTCGGGTGCTTCGTTTTCCTCGTACTTCTCAACTGCAGCAACTCGATCCTCGTTCGCGGCGTTTACATCGACGCCGAGGAGGATGATGGCAAGTGCGTCGTATTTCCTTGCCATTATCTTCGATTGTTCTTCAAGGTTAGTGATGAGATAAGATTTTGCTCCAATTATACGTAAAAATCAACGTAATACGTAATTCATAGAAGATCGTCAGAGATAAAAAAAGAATTTTCATAATTGAATTTTAATCATCGATCAATTTTATTTGACACGAGTCATCAGTTTCAAAAAAAAAAAAGAAAAAAACTAATCTAATTGAATAACGCCCGTTTATTTTCAGATCGAACGCGAGAAGAAGGAAGCGAGACGACAAAACTTGCTAGTAGCCTCGAAGGATTTCCGCCCACGACCAGACGGAAATCCCAAAGACACGGAGAACGGGGCACTTTTACCGAATAGCACCGCCACGACTATCCTACCGACGAATCCCGAATCTCTCGTCTAACATCGAATTTCGAGGAAACAAGATTCCAACAATTCCCTCTCTAAATACTCCTCGCCGATCGATCTTCGTGCACCATCGAAAGACAAGAAAAAAAGAAACACAGTTTCGAGAAGAATCGGTTTCTTATAATTTGTGCTTTTGTGGCCAGTGATCGTACAGTGAAATTCGAGATCGTACGTAGAAACTTCAGGGAAACGAATACTATTACGCGGACTTCATATTGAAGTCGTCAACGAGTTTGTAAAGTATCAACGAATAAATAGACGGTGGAACGAGCGCGGAAAGTAGCTGTATAGAACGACAAATAGATAGACGCGCAGATAGATCGCTTAGGACAACGATTTTATTATAGTAGATCGATAAGAAACGATCGTGAGATGAAAATGAAGTCAAGCAAGTTGGACGGGAATGGCTGTGAAAGAATGATGATTATGTGTAAATAAGGAATCGAGTGGATGTGTGTATGTGTGTGTACATGTGAACATAAATGTGTTTTCGATCATGCATGCCTCGAGAGTACATCCCTAATCGTTGGACGAGGGGCACTACGAGAAAGATACCCTCTTCGCCCATCAAAGTGTATTTGCGTAGGCGGTGAGTTGTACGCGATAAAAAATAGATACGTACACACACGTAATAGACACGTGCGTTTACTCAACGATTCATTCAGAATTCAGAATGATTCCGCAGCACTCAATTAAGCGTTTTAACTCGCTCAAGAATCGTACATCATCGTGCGTTTCTCGTATAATGCTCCGATAACGTGACATCGATGGACAATTAAACGGAAGTTTAACCACCGAATGTTTCAACTAATTTACGAAACGATTAATTATAAGGACTCGTTATTATCCGTAACAAATATATGAGATAATAACATCAAGGTGAAAAGTGTTCGTCAGCATCGATTCCATAGGACTTCTAGTCATCGTTACACCATCGATATCTGCCTCGATTCGACCAAATTTAAATATTTCTTGCAACAATTAACGATTTATCGTCAAAAGTGTACACTTGCGATTCTAGCGTTAGATGAGACCTTGATGATGACAATGGTAATAGACTGGACACGATCATTATAAATGGGTTATAACCTTCTCTCCTGCATCCTGTACACCCCGCAGATTTTGCTCTTGTACATCAATTACGACGTCATGGCGTACTAATAATTAATTAACTGGAATAATGACGGGACAATGGGCGGCTGGCACATCGATGGGAAGTAGCTAGTTCGATGATAAGCGGTTGCCCTCCTGGCCTACATTTAACATTTTCACAATGGACAATGTGCCAGCCGTAGTGGCGGAAGTTTTCTTTCGTCCCGCAGAAAACCGGAATCGATCGCGGTTAATCGGGGAATCAACGAATCGGCACGTTGTTCTCCCTCGAACGTCTAGTATTGATACGTTAAACACACTTTGCCATTCCAAAATTGCGCAGCCTGTTTAAAGGCGATATTATATTTATACGCGACTTTTATCACGAATTAAAATAAAAAAGAAAAAAATTGAATTGAAATAAACGTTCATTGAAATAAAAAAGAAAGAAGCTTATGGAATTTTGAATTGTTTCTATTGTGATCATATAGAAAAAATTCCATCAAGATGAATTACATTTATACATCCTGATTCTTCATATTTGCAATCATTTCATTCTATTGAATTAATTACGATATAATGCTCACTACAGATCAGATTATATTGAAGCTTGATGATTATAAACTGATGATTAATAAGTTAATTACGGATTTCCATGCAAATGCATATTTTTCATATTTTACATAAATGATATAAATATAAAATGTTCTTTATACAAGTGTGTAAAAATTACGGAAAAATTATAAAATCCGTTTGATTAATATCATAATTAAATCTGATAAAGATTCAACTTACTTCGACTTAAAGGATTTTTTAAATTAATTAAGAGTCTTTGATACCATTAATAATATTGTTATAAACAATACATTTTCAAAACTAAACATATCTATTATGTTTTATCTTAAAACATTTGAAATTTATCTTAAAACTCGATTGAATCCTATTAAAATTAAGAAAAGTTTAAACCGCTGTAACTATGAAAATATTAATTTTCAGTCAATCAGAGAAAGACCACTGGAAGCATGGAACTTTACCCTTTAAAATGCTTTTTAATTTATCTCGATATGACTTCCAGTTCTTGAGATATCGTCGTGTAAAGAAAAAGGTAATTTTTAATCGTTCATTATTTCCGTCCTTGTCACTTATTCACTTTCACTCGTACCTCGTCTCACTAACCTATCTCAAGTTTCAGACAAATAACAGACACGATTCCTGGAAAAACGTGGTACGCATTTTCAACAAAAAATGTTGGTCGCGAGCCATTCATAATTTCCGCACCATGTGTTAATTAACCTATGAATCCTTATATCTCGGCAACCGATTGAGATATCGGGATAAAACCAAAAGTGATTTCAATGGTATAATTTCCTCTATGTTCCGAGTGGATTTTAACGACAAAATGTTTTATTTTTTTTTCATTATTTTTATATGAAAAATTGAAGTTTCATTTGTGATTTGTATAAATGTAATGATTTACTGATGTGAACTATCCAGAAAATATATAATTTAGCATGAATAATATAACACATTTTCTCTATATTAATCAATTTGAACACGTTTTAGTTGCGTAAAAATTTACGTATAATCAATATCACGAGCACACGTGTTTTAAGGTGAAATAAATTCCATCTAAGTTCATTGCAAGCTACTTATAAAAGTATCATCATATCATCCATTTCACGAATCGTTCACGAACATAATGTGGATGCAGCATAAGATAATTTGCCAAGAATAAAACGCGATGGATGATCGAGAAAAGGCGAAGGACGATTAAAAATATAGAAAGGAATCGAGCGTGTTTGAGAAAAAAATTCGAGATCGAAGGATGAAACAGCAGGAATAACGATATGCAATGATCGTAGTCGATCGATTCTCGATCAATTGCAATTGGATTCCCCTCGACAGGGTGGGGAGTCTATTTGAGGCGTCGCGACGCCGTGGTGCAATGATCAGAATCAGTCGGTAGGTCGTATCACGGCGAAAGGTGAAGAGAGTGGCCGTCAGAGAGAATCGAAAAAAAGTCTGTAGCCAAGCATCGTGCATGGCTGTGTGCTGATCACACTTCTGATATCGGAAACATTTCGAACTTTGAGGAAGTGGATCTTGTGAGGTGACCCAATTGTTTTCCTTTATCCTGGTAGAATGGCAGCTGACGACCCCCTCCGCAATGAACCTTTGGTTTCTGTTGAATTCGAGGTCTTTGGCAAGGTGCAGGGTAAGAGTGAAGTTTTATCGGGCAGAAGATCGTCGGGTATTCGGTTAATGTCGTTCCACTTGAAACGAGACTTTCGTTTGAACGTTTCCTCACGTTGCTTTAGCACGATTACGGGTAGAATTAATAGAACGTCAAGGTCGAAAGAAATGTGCGTTCGACGTAGTGATATGTCAATTGTAATATAGCACGAAACATTGGGATGATGGATGATAGGTATGGAGAACAAAATGGTAAGAAAAGCTAATAAATGGTTTCTCTTCTATTGGATTAAGGTATTGAAATAAAGATTGTGAATTTATTTTTTTGTTCTTCGTTCGATAGACAGATGACAAATCACTTTGAAATTCTATCGACACCGTAAGATGACACAATTCGGTTTAGTATTTCGCTATTAATATTCTCAAGGATATTTATTTTTATTTTATTTTTATTATTGTTTATCAACGAGTAATTATTCTTCTAAATATAAAAATTACTAAATAAAATACGCATTAAGAAAACGGAATAAAAAGCGTATCTAGGGATAATAAAAAGAAAAGAAATATAAGAATAAACTTCATCGTTACGTTTTATTTTTTTTTTTTTTTTTTAGTTCACTTCGACTGTTACAAATGACATCATTGGATATTTTCACATCGTGTTGCAACATAAAAAAGACAGTAACCGTTAATTCGTGTGCTCGATCGTAATCAAAAGATTGGTATCAATTGAACGTATTTTCAGGTGTCTATTTTCCAAAATACGTGAGGGATATATGCCAACAATTGGGAATTTGCGGTTGGGTGAAGAACACGAAATCCGGCACGATACTCGGAAAAATGCAGGGACCACATGCGCTCGTCGATCAGATGTAAGTTGCGATTCTTTGTCATAAAGCTTTTGCAAACCATCGGTGGCGTCGATTGGTAAACAGCGTGAAAGTTCATTTTTATTAAAATTTTATCTATCCCTCTGATTACCAAGAAATGAGAGATAAAATAAGATAAATTTGCAGAGAATATCTTCCCTCTTCTTCGTTTTTCTTGCCGCGCATAGAAACAATTCAAATTGTGAAAAGAAGAAAATACCGAATTTGATTCCTTTTGATCCTTTTGATAAACCATTTGAAACATTTAAGTCAAAATTTCAGGCAAAAAAAAAAAAAAAAAAAACAAATGAAAAAAATGAATAAATTTTTAAATCATGGAACAGTAAGAACTCTCGATCTATCTTTCGTCTTTTTCTGGATTTTATCTTCAGTAATTCGTACCACGAATTAGTGACTCGTATTAAGTTAAATTCACGAATTCAGTGCTCTGGTAAAATCGCATGACCTTAGCCGCAAATTGCTGAGTAACTACCATTAGGGCCTGACTTTAATAATGATCTAATGAAATAATAGCGCGGATGACTCTTTCCTTCATGAATTATTGCCGAATCGCGTCGTTTGCTTTCCAACAGTTATTTGTAACGAGCCGCTTCTATTGCAGACGATTCTTCGATAAATAATGCGTATTCATTAAAAACTAATGACGAAAGTATTAATATGAGAATGCAAACAGTTAATGTTAAAGATAGAACTTGACAATAATGACAGACAAGCGAGACTAGATAGTATAAATAATTATGACAACGAAACAAATGGAAGATAAGGACTAAACTAATTTGAGAAATGATATAATCTTAGTGCATCAAGTTTTCTCTGATCGAAGAGAATAAGAATAAGAATAATGCTCGATCGTTTGATTCTATTGATTTCTCTGAAACAATAAAATTAACCACAATGGAATGATTCATTTGAAAATTAAACCAAATTAGAAAAGTGGGAATTATATTAATAGTATCCTTTATTTTAAGAGGGATACGAAAGAGAAACGACGAATTTCTTGTAAGGAACAGTAGAGAAAGAATAAGATGAGAAGGATGTAATCGTTATTTAGAGAAGTAAGCCAGACCTACTGATCTATATGTTTTGCCAATTGCGTACAGATAGAAGAAACGATATTCGAAAGACAAATTATTTGATTTAATCGGGCAAGATTGTTGTGAATAATATATGAATAAATATAAATTTCAACGTAGATAGATATTTATATTACACATATTATAAATGAAAATGTGTTATAAAATGCATTTAGTGATCGAATTTGTTTTGCTCGTGAACTTGAAGTCAAAGAAAATAGCTCGGTCGAGGACAAAACATTGATTTCTGGCTTCTCCCCAGAAGGAAATCATTCAATTTCATTTCAAATTCATCGATTTTTAATTTTCCTCGTTCGAGTGCCATTTGCGCAATATTCATGTTATATTTTAAATTTTATTTTCTATAAAACTTTCAATTATCGTACAATTCACATTTTAATTGTGAACCTATTCATAAAGTTAGCAAACAAATTGTTTTCAAGATAAGTTTTCATACAAATATATCACAATATGTAATTTTTACAAATGTTCAAACTACAAATGTTGAATGCAAATACTAAAGAAATTTCAGGAAAAAGAATCTTGAATTCAGAATATCGATGGCAAATCGAAACATTGACGCGCTAATAAATCGTTCGTATTGTTGTCACGGGACAGCTGATCGACTTTAAAGATCCTACTTCGATACAGATGCTTAAAATATCTGAACTCGGTCTGATTAACCGCTAATTATAATTATATAGTGTGCGAAACTATAGTGACTATTGAAGATAGAATGCGTATACAATTTGCACACTTAACCAATTATATTATGATTGATATATATTTCCTAATTGAGATTGATTTCCTAATGAATCCAAAAAAATAATATTTTTAGAAAATATTATTCTATGTTTTATCCAAATTTAAAAGCTTTGAAATTTGGTAAATTCAACATTCCATAAAAGATATATAGAAATTAAACCAGTGATTTTAATGCATGTAGAGAACAAATGATTTCAGGAATCCATCCAAAAATTCATTGTGTATTGATATTCCATAAATATTTTATACGATATTAAATATAAAAATAAAATTACATTTTTATAAGTTTGATTCATTCAATTCAACTTTTACGAAAATTTAAATTTTATATAAGCAAATTTTGTTTATAAGCAAAATTAGTAAAAAAGTGATTAGTGATGCCATTTTCTTTTTTTGATAATATTAATTGCACGGTAATAAAATTATGTCATCATGAAATACTTAAGCATCATAAAACTAATAATAGATAATAAAAAAACAATAGATCGTTTGTTTATTCGAATTCCAATTAAATGTATTCAACTATAGCTTTCATAACTATCATCTAGTATGTATAATTTATAAATTGAAATATAAAAAATATTTTATAAATATAAAAGTTGAATAAAAAAATTTAAATAAATTTAAATAATACTAATTAATAATTACTATTGTTTAACTTTATGATTAAGTAAATGATCGAATTTCTTATTTCAGGGCACAATGGCTAACAAATGTTGGAAGTCCAGGTAGTCAGATTGATCGCTGCGAATTTACGAATTGGGAGGGCATTAGTAGGTTACAATATAAAGGATATGTTATACGTTTCTAATTAAACGATTTCTTTTTAATATCACATTTTTTTCGAAGTTGAAACGATAAAATATATCTTTTCAAACGTATTTTAATGATTAAAATATTTCGACAATTGAATTATGCTCCAGAAAATATAGTCAAAATATCGAAATTGTTTATAGGATAAAAACTAATATTAGTATATGTGAATTATAATTTATTTTTAATAAGCATAATAGATAAGAAAATTAAAAATAATTAATTTTTAGATATTTTTAACGAAAAACAAATTAAATAAGAATAGAAATAATATGAAATTAAATTTTTTCATTTAATTTATTATATGCGACATAAATGTACGTCTATATTTGTTATAATTTGCAATCAAATGTTTCAAGTATTTATTTACTTCTGATATGATGGGATATCAATGATACATGATAAGTATATTTTATATTTACTTAAAACATTAGATTCAATACAATTAAAAACATAAAGCAGAGATAAATTTACTTATACCCTATAAATTATTCCTATTTAAATATTTGAACATCATGTTGTTCCTTCATAAATGAATACCGCATCTAACATTAATTGTGCAAGATGATAATTAGAATGTGTTTCTGGCAAATGTCTTGAAACACGTCGTATTAATTCAATAGTATCATCATTTGAACAATTTGTACAAATTATTTCCGGTACATCCTAAAATTATTAATAATATTTTTATTAATAATAAAAAATAATAAAATTGAAATAAATTTTATAACTTACAAGACTTTCCAAATATTTTGTAAGAGTTGGACTTATACGAGAAACTTCTTCTAAAAGATCAGGTGATTTTGAAAGATATGCCATCATTCTTCTTGCAGCAATTGGCAGAAGATCTTCTGCTAACTTTTCAACATCGTTTACAGCTGTAACAACCTGTTTCAAAAGACTAAATATATATATTCTTCAAATGGGACATTATCAAATACTATATCAAATTATAGTTTTTTTACTCACTTCCTCTGCTAATCGATCAAAACCATTCACATATAATTGACAAACTTGATATATTCTTAATTCGTCATTATTAATTTTCCAAATGGATGCTAATGTTTGACATTTACTCATCCATTGAACAGCTTGTACTGAACTAGTTATTTTACCATCTATTGTTTCTTGATGAATAAAATCCATTGATGCAGTAATTATTCGACATAGAAACGTAGTTCTTAGACTATCTCTTTTATCATCTCGGTACCATGTAAGCATTACTTTATCTGACATCGTTTGAAAAAAATATGGTTGTACCTATATTTAGAATTTAATAAATGTATAAAAATTATAATTATGGATTTAAATTTTTAGTTAATATTTTTGATTTACTTACTACAGATTCAAATAAATTATTTAATGGTTTTATTATTTTCAAATTAAAATAGGCCATCATATATAAAACATTAGCTAACTGTATATGCAACATAATTAAATCATACCAAGCGGGTGCTTGAGAAATAGCTAATGCAGCAAACGGTTGTGGACTAGAAGTACAACCTTCCCATATTTCTTCTGATTTAATAACTATATTCTCTCCAGTTTCGAGTATTTCAGACTAAAATAATATAAAAATGTTTCACATAGTTTTAAGCAACTTGATATAAAATCATATGAAATATTAATATATCAAAAACTTACATCAATAAATATTTCTAAAAACGTAACACAATGTTGTAAAAATGCAATTATTTGTATATCAGATAATCCGATTTCTTGCATACATAATCTCTCCTTTGGTAGTTTTCCAAGTTTATTAATTAATTTTGCAACTAGTTCCATTCGTTTCTTCATGTGAACTGACCATAGCAAACAACAAACACCTAAGAAATAAAATTTTACTTACAGAATATATAATAACTATAATATTATTTAGAAAAATATTTAACATAATAGTTTTATAAATAGTTTTCAGAATTTTTACCGTGCCTCATACGTTTCATAGGTATTTGTCGTAAAACAGATAATGCAGCTTCAAGAGACTTCAACTGTGAAATATCTTTATTCCATGACATTGCAAATTCCCAACATATATTAGCTAGTAAAACACTACTTGTTAAACTATATGGAAAATGATGTTTTAATAATTTAATTTTTTCTGAAAATTAAAAATAAAAGACTTTAATACAATCTAATATTTAAAAAATAATTAAGAATTGACAATAAAGAGATTATTATCATTTACCTAAAATACATGAAGTATTATTTATATTATCTTTATCTTCATTTTTTATATCAGAAGATATTGAAAGAGGTTTCTCTAAATCAAATTGTGAAACATTATCAACATTAGAAATTTCGTCTGAAGAATTTGGTACTTCTAAAAAATCATTTGTTGTCCGCATGTGATCAAATTCTGTATCCGTTGTATCTATTAATTCAGAAGGATCGATACCCGTAGATGCAATCCATTTTGCAACTATTTCTGACACAGAACCTAGTTATAAAATAATATTATTATATAATATTACATAAAATAAAAGTTGTATTATATGAATATGTAACCTTTTCCTTTTGAAAGAACAGATCCTAAAGAAATATCGAATTTTACAAATGGTAATGCAAAAAATTGTAATGTAGTATCCAATCGAGGTTGTTGACTGAAATAAAAATTGTATAAAAATTTTATAAAAAATAAATTTCATCACTAATTACCTTACCTTACAATAGCATCTAAAATCGTAATGTCTTCAAGATTTCCAATAAGTAATGTAAATTGACAACTATCTTTAGTAACATTTTCCCATTCATTTGTTAAATTATATATTTCATCATCTGATTTCATATTGTTAACATAATTTTGTTTTTGCTTTATTTTTTCTGAATCATTCTCATTTTTTATATCTTTTCCTTCTTGATCATTATTTTCTTCAACTTTGTTATCATATTTTTCTTTATATTTTTCTATAGACATTGCAACAGCTCTGCACATCAAAGCAGCACTAAGTGCATTAAATGAATTTGTTGAATTCAAAAGAATATTACGAACCTTTTTCCACCACAAGGATATTTCATTATATTCTGCACATATATCTTCAATATCTATAAGAAATAAAATTGATAGATTAAAATAAAAATTAAAATATTAAATTATAATATTAAAAAATTTATTTGATATTTACCTCCTATAGAACAAATAGCATGTAAGAGTTGCGTAAATTGTTTCATTCTAAATTTTAATTCTATTTCCAAATATGAATTTTGTTGTTTATTAAGCCAATAGATTAAAGCAAATTTTATAAAAACAAATGGTTCAATATTACTATTTTTAGCAGCTTCTTTCCACATTTCAATCTTATCACATGAATGTATACATCCTTCATACATTAATCGAGCTAAAAATATCGAAAAAAATATTTAATAATGAATTTTTTTAAAATTGTATATCAAAATACTTACAAATATTATCTTCTTTTTCTATTTTTATATCTTTTTTAACATCTATAAATCCTAGTGTTCCAAACTCAAAACAAGATAAAAAATCTGAAAAAATTTTTCCATCTTCTTTAAATTTCACTTTACATTCCGAGTTAAAAACCGAATTCTTATAACTATTTATTTTATTAAACAATTCAAAAATTCTATGCACTTCTCTTTCAGAAGTTAATAAAGTGGAAGCTAAATTTCTTGTATTAAGATTACTATTATTATAATCTATAGAAATATTATTTTCCAATGTATTAAACTGAGATTCAATATATTTATAAAAAGTAATTATTTGTTGTAACTGTGTTGTTAATAAATAAAGCGTTTTAGTAGTAGGTTCCATTTCTTCTTTGTCTATAATATAAAATTTATATATTATTAAATAAGATTCATTTTTATAATAAATATATAATAAATATAATAAATATACCATATTCGTCTAATTTTTTAGTAAAACAATTTGTAGCTGTTAATAAAGCATCAGGAATAATATTTTTATTTGACATTAACATTTCTAATGTTTGCACTTTTATTTCATTAGTTTTTAAATCTGAACACACATTTTCAATTTCTGAAATTAATTTCTCATATTCAAATTCTTCTTCTCGTAAAAAAGTTTTCAATTTTTTAAGCAAATGTATATCACGTGCTCTTTTTCCATTTTTACTATTAAGAGCAAAATGAAATGGTACTGTAATTTCTTTCAATCCTCCAAGAGGATCCATAAAAATACATGAATATTGTGGTTTATTCTTTGATATGTGTATATTATCATTTACACCAAGAAGACCATAATTAATATAAAGTAATCTGCGTAATAATATTTATTTAAAACAATAATTTTAATTTTTAAAATAAAATTGTTACTCACCGACCATGTTTACTAGCAGTAAATGTTGTAATTTTAGGACCTTGTTGTGTACTCCATATATCTATTATTCCCTTTTTTGGAGCATAAATGACTAAAAAAAAAGCAGAACGCAACTGTGGAGTTTGTTTAAATTTAGTAAATGCTTTGTGCATTCCAGAATGTTTTTCTTCTTCCACTTCAATCCAGCCACATTGTGCATCTCTATAACCTTTCCACATTCTAATAGCTATACAACATTTGTTATCTATTAATAACACTCTACCCATTGCATCTAATATTACTGATAATGCCTTATTTGGACTGGATATTATTGAATAACCCTCTCTTGTAACATCACTTAGTCCAAATCTACAAGTCATTGGTTCAATTGGTTCATGAGTACTAGTTTTTGATACTTCAAGTGATGCTTGATGTTTTAAATTTCCCCAATTAAGAGGAAACCAACTAAAAAAAAAAAAAAAAAAAAAAAAAAAAAATGAATATATAAAATAGAATACAACTATAAAATTTTTATATGTATATATAATGAATAATAATAATATGAATAATAATTTAAATTATTAAAAAATATGTATATGTGATATTATTCAATTAATATAATTTAATGGCACTTTAATTTAGTTCTCTTACAGGTAACATATCCTTTGACAATAAATGCATAACATGAATTTATTATGCAACACTCACGGAACAGCAGTTCCAATAGCATTTGCTAATTTGCTGGCCATTGCTATTGCAACATCTGATAAAACTGGAACTGAACCACCTTCTAGTGCATAATGAAAACCAACAAATGGTCGTTTACCAGTTGCAAGAACTAAATTATGCTGTGGTGCACTAGATCTATAAGATGCATTATATCCACCACAAATTGAAGCTGTCATTAAATGATCAAAACTATTTACAGAAGTGGTACCAATTACTTCTGAATCATTTACAATATCTTGACTTTTATAACCCCACTTTTTATATGACAGATTTGTTATAGGTGGTAGATCATCACAGTTTGCTTGAACTATAATAAATATATATATTATTATAAATATATATATATATAACTATAATAAAAATATATATTATTATAAATATTGAATACATATAAATTTTTATAGCACATTTTTATAATATAAATTAATTAATTTTTGTACCTCTAGCTAAATGATTTCTACATGCTCGTAATGTAGAAAATAAAGGGAAACCTTGTAATACACATACAACACTATTATATGTCACATGAACTTCTTCAGATAATCCAGTATCACCACTATGTTTAGGTGAACGAAAAGATTGACATTTTAATCCTACAACCGGCTCATTATGTAATTGTTCTCCTAATAATAATGCACCTGTCTAAATCAAAAATAATTTATATTAATATATTATAGTATAAACATAGTATATTAAATTTTTTAATTCATTATTATAAATAAATACAGTTTAGATCATCATAGATTAAACCATTTAAATGTAATAATTTAAACTTACTTCTGTATAAAACCTAATAAAACCAGTATTAAAACCAACTATAATACATGTCCAATCTGGATTAGTTCCACTACTAGCTTTTCCCAATGATAATAAAGGTAAACAAATCACAGATGTTATCCATTCACTAAAAAACACTTTCAATATATGGACATATTTTCAACAAAATTTATTATAATAAAAAAATATATGATTTAACATAATATTATTATAATAAAAACTTACTTAACTTCTTTAGCAATTTCACCATACCATATCATATGAAATTTATTTTTTGCCTCATTTGGTTCTAATGAATCCCATCTTGCTAATATCAAATAATTATTTTAAAAATTAAACATACGTAAGTCTAAATTCTAAATTTGATATATTTTCATTTTTAAATAAATTATATGTTATATTGTAAAATAATTATTATTATTTAACAAAATTATACATTATTTAAAATTAAAAAAATTAATATATATAAATAATATAATACATACAAATTAATATAATCATTTTTGTATTATATGCCATAGCAAGAACATCTCCAGTTGAGGACAATGATATAAAACAGTCTTGTAATGGTAATTCATCTTGTGGAATGTCAACTGGAAAATATACATATTGATATTTACTATTTTTTTAAATAACAAAACAAAAGAACATAATAACATACGTTTTCTGGTAGATTCTCCAAAAAGTAACTCTTTAATATTGCTTATATTGGTTAGATTCGCAATTCCTTTTATTTGACAAGACATATTTGATCAATTGAATTAATATATTTATTTCGAACAATTTCAAATTTTCTTTACTTTAAAATTGTAAATATTATTCGGTTGATTAAACTATTGAAATTCTAATAAGGATATCTTAAAATAAGATAATAAATTACAAACTGTCATATGCTTGCAAGTAGGATAGTATTCGCAGAGATTCTTCGTCTAAAACTTTACATTTCGTAATAAATAAACATTCGTTAACAGCACCAGTCTTACTGCCTTAATAATGTATTATGGATATCAAAAAATGAAAAATATGTAAACGTCTACATGAATTATCAACTTTATTTAAAAAAACAAAATATAGATACGCAATACCTATATGTACGAAACGTTATTCATACGAAATTTTAAGTCAAAATGGAGAACACGTGTTGCATGACATCACGTGACGTAATTTGTGACGTTTAGAAACAGTCGCTAGAGTTTTTCTGATTGGACAAAACAGATTGTTGAGACCAATGAAAATGTTCGTTTCTCCGCAATGGTCCGCGTAACGTGTTCAGCCATTTTGTTATTATTTTCGAAAATCTGTAGGTTGGATTTAAGGACAACATAAAGCTCCTACTTTTTTCGTTTATCATTACAATTGAAGGGAAATAGAAGAAACTTGTATGAGATTTAAGAAACAAAGTTACGACGAAGAACGGCCTCGGTGGGTATCGTACATTTATGAGTGGAACTCTCTTCACTGACGATCGTCGCAAACGGAGCAGAGGCAGGAGTGACGAGCGAGAGAACGTGCGAGAGATAGAGAGAGAAAGAGACGGTGAGGAACAGCGAGTCTGTGAAACGAGGAACGAAATTGGTCGCGCGCGGGAATCAGCGGTTGTGTGTTTGGCCTTTTTCTGATTGTGATTTAATGCGAGAGATTGTGATTGCTAGTGTGAAACGTGTGTTTTTTACCTACGAATTGAGAATCTGCGTGTGGGAGTTGATGCGGTATGTGTAAACGTCGTTTATGATGCTTTATTCGTTGAACAACGACGCAATGAGTAAAGTGCACCCGGATAACAAAAATCTACAGATTCCAATGACCTATTATTAATATTTTATGTTTCATTATCTTTTTTTTTTATTTGATTAAATGTATTAAATGAAATAGTTTTTACATTAGATTTACAAACATTACGCACAATAAATTTTCACATAACCTTATTTGCGATTGTCAAATGTAGGTTAGGTCGAGCGGTCGCAGTGCGGTGACCTCCCTCGCTACACGTTAACAATGATTTCCTTTTTATTATTACCTCTGTTTAGTTCATTATTTATATCACATTCTTTTCTTTTAATGTCTTTAATTTAGTTATAAATATAATATATAATTGATCTTCATATAGAGAGAAGCACAGAACAATATTACTTGATACTAGTATCCTTTTATCAGCTTTTAAAATTTTTATTTGTAAAATATTACAATATATTTTGTGTTAAAATAATTAAACAATGCACTGTGTAAAAATATACTGTTTTTTATATTTATTTATTAATTGTAAATATTGTATTGTAATGTTTTTTATGTTTTTATCCTGAAATTGTTTTATAATATTATACTAGATTATTTCAGTGAAGGCTTTAACTAATTATAAATTTCTAAAATATTTAATTAATCCTTTTTTTTTTTAGAAACAAAACTTTGTAATATTTATATCTTATTTATATATTAATTATATAATTTTATTGACATAAATATTAATATTTAATGTAATTATTTTCAGATAGGGTGTATGAAAATTGGATAATTTACAATAAATAATGGCAACTTTAGCAGAACAAGCATCTAAGCTTCTGGATTTTAATCAGAAGTTAGATATAACACTTCTTGATAATATAGTAGGTTGTATGTACACTGGAATAGGTGAGCAACAAAGAGTTGCACAAGAAGTATTAACTACACTTAAAGAGCATCCAAATGCATGGACCCGTGTAGATACTATTCTAGAATATTCACAGGTAAATTTTCAAATCAAAATTAAATATATATAAAGAGAATTTTCTAATTTATATGAAATTTTATATATATATATATATAGAATCAACAAACAAAGTATTATGCTTTACAAATATTGGAACAAGTTATAAAGACACGATGGAAAGTATTACCACGAAATCAGTGTGAAGGTATAAAAAAATATATTGTAGGTCTTATCATAAAAACAAGCAGTGACCCAGAAACAATGGAAAGTTCTAAAGTTTATCTTAATAAACTTAATATGATTTTAGTTCAAGTAAGTAACAGTAAAATTGAAAAATATAAAATAATAATATTTTAACAAAGTATATTTATTGTAGGTTTTAAAACGAGAATGGCCAAAAAACTGGGAATCCTTTATTGGTGACATTGTTGGAGCAAGTAAAACAAATGAAAGTCTTTGTCAAAATAATATGGCAATTTTAAAATTACTATCAGAAGAAGTATTTGACTTTTCTAGTGGACAAATGACACAAACAAAAGCAAAACATTTGAAAGATACTATGTGTAGTGAATTCTCACATATTTTTCATCTTTGTCAGTTTGTATTGGATAATTCACAAAATGTTCAACTGGTGGCAGTTACATTAGAAACTCTTTTAAGGTTTTTAAATTGGATTCCTCTGGGGTATATTTTTGAAACAAAATTAATAAGCACTTTAGTATTCAAGGTAAATACAGTATTATTTTTATGTAACATTATAATTATAATGTTTTTGTATATTATAATATTATATTATAATTGTTACTATTTTTTTTTTTTTTTTTTTTTTACAGTTTTTAAATGTACCAATATTCAGAAATATTACATTAAAATGCTTAACCGAAATTGCTGGTGTCACAGTAACAACTTATGATGACGTATTTGTAATGTTATTTGTTAATGTAATGCGACAGTTAGAACAGATTTTACCTCTTGATACAAATATACGCGAAGCATATGCAGCAGGTCAAGATCAAGAACAAAATTTCATTCAAAATCTAGCTATATTTTTATGCACATTTTTGAAAGAGCATGGGCAATTTATAGAGAAAAAACAATTAAATGAATTGCTACTCAAAGCATTGCATTACCTTGTTTTAATTTCTGAAGTTGAAGAAGTTGAAATATTTAAAATCTGTCTGGAATATTGGAATGCATTAGCAATGGATTTATATAGAGCAAATCCCTTTGTGTCTCCAACACCATTATTTGTGGTTAAAAATATAACACTCCCATCTAGAAGATTATTTTATTGTCCTGTTTTAACAAAAGTACGATATATTATGATCAGTAGAATGGCTAAACCAGAAGAAGTTCTTGTTGTAGAAAATGAGAATGGAGAAGTTGTTAGGGAATTTATGAAAGACACTGATTCTATTAATTTATATAAAAATATGAGAGAGACTCTTGTATATCTTACTCATCTTGACTATATAGATACTGAAAGAATAATGACAGAAAAGTTACAAAACCAAGTTAATGGATCAGAATGGTCCTGGAAAAATCTTAATGCGGTAAATATATCTAAAATATAAAATTTATAATAAAAGTACGTTATATTAATTTCTATTTTTGTGTTAGTTGTGCTGGGCAATAGGTAGTATTTCTGGTGCAATGCATGAAGAAGATGAAAAGCGATTTTTAGTAACTGTTATCAAAGATCTCCTTGGTCTTTGTGAACAAAAGAAAGGCAAAGATAATAAAGCTATTATTGCTAGTAATATTATGTATGTAGTTGGGCAATATCCAAGATTTCTCAGAGCACATTGGAAATTTCTGAAGACTGTTGTAAATAAACTCTTTGAATTTATGCATGGTAAAAATATTATATTATTATATAATAATTATATAATATTATACATTAAACATTGTAAATCTAACAATATTATAAAAAATATTTTAAATAATCAAGATAAACTTCTCTACAGAAACTCATGATGGTGTGCAAGATATGGCCTGTGACACATTCATAAAAATAGCACTAAAATGTAGGCGACATTTTGTTACACCTCAAACAGGAGAATTGGTACCATTTATTGAAGAAATTCTTTCTACTATTAGTAGTATTATTTGTGACCTCCAAACACAACAGGTAAAATTATTAAAAATATAATAAATAACATAGTATATTATATATGAAAAAATTTGTAATATATTTATTATATAATTGTGTATAATATATAATAATATATTATATATAATTATATATATAATGTACATATAACTTTTTTTTTTTTTTAATTACATTTCTATGTTAACTATAATATAGGTACATACATTTTATGAAGCAGTTGGATATATGATAAGTGCACAGACTGATACAGTAATGCAGGAAGAATTAATAGAAAGATATATGCTTTTACCAAATCAAGTATGGGATGACATAATAAGTCAAGCATCTAAGGTATCTATTTAAAAAATAAGTCTTTACAGTACTTGTTTTTTTATTTTATTTTTATTAATATACATACATATTTTTTTAGAATGTAGATGTATTAAAAGATCAAGAAGCTGTAAAACAACTTGCTAGTATTTTGAAGACAAATGTAAGAGCTTGCAAAGCTCTTGGGCATCCATACGTGATACAATTAGGAAGAATATATTTAGATATGTTGAACGTTTATAAGGTATATTAATATTATATTTATTTTATATATTATTATTGTTATATTTATGTAATAATAATAATAATAATAATAATTATTATTATTATTATTATTATTATTATTATTCAATATTTTAAAAAATAAATTTATGTTTATTCTTCTTTTTTTAGGTTATGAGTGAAAATATAAGTGCTGCAATAGCTTTGAACGGTGAAATAGTAATGGAACAATCTCTGATTAAAAGTATGAGAGTAGTGAAAAAAGAAACATTAAAATTGATCTCAGATTGGGTCAGCAGAACAACTGATCGTCAAATGGTAAAAATTTATTACATGTTCAAAATATATAATATTTGATATATTAATATTTGAAAGTTATAATTTCTATCTTTCATGTAATATATATTTTTTTATATTATTAATAATTTTATATATATTATTTATAATATTTAAAAATAATTAATTTTATTATATATGTTATTTAGGTTTTAGATAGCTTTTTACCACCATTATTAGATGCTGTTTTATTGGATTATCAAAAAACAAATGTGCATTGTGCTCGAGAACCAGAGGTGCTAAGTGCTATAGCCACTATCGTAAATAAATTAGAATGTTATATTACCAGTGAAATACCTAAAATATTTGATGCTGTGTTTGAATGTACTTTAGAAATGATAAATAAAGATTTTGAAGAATTTCCGGAACATAGAACAAATTTCTTTTTACTTTTACAGGTAATTATAAATAATATTAATTATTGATAAAATTTGTTAAATAACAAATTTTATGTAATATAAATATTATATTTTTAATATTTTTATATTTTAGGCAGTGAATGTTTCTTGTTTCTCTGCATTTCTTATAATTCCACCAGCACAATTTAAACTTGTACTTGATTCTATAATTTGGGCTTTTAAGCATACAATGAGAAATGTTGCAGATATAGGACTACAAATACTATATCAACTCTTACAAAATATTGAAGTTTCTACTCCCGATGCTCAAAATTTCCATCAGACATATTTCACAGATATTCTTCAACATATATTCAGTGTAGTTACAGATTCGTCACACATTGCAGGTAAATATATATAAAATATATATACAAAATCGATACAAACATTTAATTTTACTATTTTATAATTAATTTTTTTTATAATATTGTAATTATCTAGGCCTTAATATGCATGCTACAATTTTGGCATACATGTTTTCGTTGGTTGAACTTGGGCGAATTAAAGTTCCATTAGGACCTGTACCAGATAACACATTATATGTTCAAGAATTTGTTGCAAGATTGCTTAAAACAGCATTTCCACATTTAACTGATAATCAAATTAAAATAACTGTACAAGGTTTATTTAATCTTAATCAAGATATTCCTGCATTCAAAGAACATCTTAGAGATTTCCTTGTTGAAATCAGGGTAAATATTCATGTTTTTTTTTCTCTCTTTTTTTTATGATTTTTTATTCATATTCATAGTATATTTAAACAAATAAATTTTTTAAAGGAATATACTGGTGAAGATGATTCAGATTTGTATCTTGAGGAAAGAGAAACTGCATTACGGTTAGCACAAGAAGAAAAAAGGCTACAACAAATGGCAGTACCAGGAATACTTAATCCTCATGAAATACCAGAAGAGATGCAGGATTGAATTACCAGTTTTCTTCGTTACCTGCTTTCTGTACATCTCAATAAGAAACATTCTGTTACACAGACTATTGTATCCTTTGATCTGCGACTTTTCTCACATGTACCACAATTACCATCAAGATGGATATACATTATATACTTTTTAAAGCCAAGTTTACAATATAACATTCTTGTTAAGGAGGTAAGCCCGAAACGCGGTGATTGTTTGTCTGTTATACAATTTTAAAAGAATTGAAACTTCTGTTATGAGTAACAGGTGAATACATGCTGAACAATACTATTTTATACAGTGAAAAAAATAACATTTGTATATTGATATTTAGTACTAATAACAAATATTTTTTTAATAAAGACATTCTTCTACAATCTCATTTGGTATTTATAATATATATTAATATGTATAATAAAATTGTGATTTATATTAAAAAAAGTTCTACATAAACAAAGTTTTCATAAAAATTATTATTTTTTTTTTTATTAATATATCATTACAAATATTAATATTGCATAACATTTAATATAATTAAATAATCTTATTATGATAGAAATGAATAATAATATTGTATGTAATATTAGCGTGTATATTATATTTCGAGATATAATTAAAATCATTTATGGAAATAAATTAAATTCAAAATATAACGTCTGATTCATATTAACATATAAAATAGTATTGCTTCAGCATATTTAGAGGATGTTACAGGTATATGTGTGTGTTTGCATAAAGTTGTATGATAATGCTATTAATATTGCTATATATAGATATATAGGTACATAGTATATAAATATATATGATCTGCAAGTCATACAGAGAAATTTTGTAAATTAAACTACATGTCATATATAGCATTTGTTTAAATTTCACTTTTCTGATAATCCCTATATATATATATTCATCAATGATAAATATGTTCAAAATAAATCACTTTATATTTTTGTTGTATTTAACTTCTATAAATTAAAAAAAAATATATATATATATAAAACATATTTAACAATTTTCTCTCAGTGCATTAAAATGTTTCTTTTTCTCTCTCTCTTTCTTTTTTTTTTTTTTTAATATTTTATTAATGCAAATAGCTTATATATATATATATATATATATATACATATATATACATATACATATATATATTTTAAATAACATAGTCTGGGAGAAAGGTTTCTAATATTTATGTTTTTTTATAAAATTTTGTTTATATATCTACTACTATTTTGTGATTATTACATTAACAAATTCATAATTCAAAATTTATAACAAAACATTTCTTTAAAAAAAAATTAATTAATAGTATATATAAAATTAAAAATAATTACATTTTTGTTTTCTCAGACTTAAATAATTAAATAATATAAAATATTTTTCTTATATAATGTTGCATCAAGGAAAAATTCTTAATTAAATTATTAATAAGTTTTTTAATAAATTAAAAAAAAAATAACTGTCTGTCATTGTCATGATAGTAAAAATTGGGATAAATGATAATCTTTTAATTTAATAAAAATGCAAATTTTTATTAATTCTATTAATTATTATTCTCAGAAAAAGGACAAATTTTCTTATCGTTCGAGCTTGCCTCCACCTCAATAAATGCTACAGGTGCTTGGTCTTACAAATCACAAATAATCATGATGCATGATAACACAATTTAATATGTGTCTAACACTGGTACATGACCTATAGAACTGTGAAGATAGATTGCTTAATAAATTTCGTAAAAAAAAAAATGAAAAAAGAAGTTTGTGTGAAAATATATCACAAAAGAAGATATAAAAAACATTTGACTTCGTTCGCAAATTAAGAATTACTTTTTACTATTCGCAATTTGAATTTTTTATTACATTGAAAATTTATTTTGTCAAGAATAGCATTATTACTATGAAAATATTTAGTACTGATGCCACATTTTTCCAGAATGGAAAATGGAAAATGAAAGAGCATCATGGCAAGAATATAATGAATATATATACCGTTATGCATTTTAATAAAACGTCAACGATTTGTATCATACATGAGTGAATCGAAGTAGCTCTACTTGGAACCCTGAAGCCATTACATTTGATACTATGCGACTCGGGTCTCAAGAAGCCACTATTACTTCAGGAGGAAATGGGAAAAAGAATATCAATGCCACTTGATTTCATTCTTTATTAATAAGCTGTATTTATTTGCAACCGGTATTGCAAACAAATGAAAAAAAATTAACGGCATTTTCAGACAATTTGTGATATATCTTGTAAACTTTTATCACAAAAGAAATAATTTGTATGGATAGATGTAATAAGTTACAGAATGTATTTAGTCATACATAGTTGTATGTGATAAGACTACGTGTAATGAGGAAAGTGCTTAAAAATCGTAAGATATCTAAATAATAATGATATCTAAAATAAAGCTGCAACTAAATGTTTTATAAGCTGTTCGTTTGTTATACGAGAATCCTAAATTTAACAAGTTTTTACAGTATAAGTAATTTTGGACGTAAATAAGTACAGCTAAGATTCAAAAAATAATATACCTTTTTGGTTATATAACAATATTTGATTGATTAGAAAATTTTCGGAAAAAAAATTCATTTTCTTTCTAAATTATTTGCGATAAAATTAAAAATTGGAAAACTCTATTAAAAAAAATAAATTAGATATATGTAAAAAATATTTAATATTACATTTTATTGTTACACAAAATTGCTTTAACTGAATTATTAAAATTCAGATTTTTAAATATTATAAGAATTCTATAATAAGATTTTTTTAAGTACTCAAGATATTTGAAAAAGTAATTTCCTTTCGTATTGATGCACTATAAATAGAAATAATTATTTAATATACTTATGTTTATCATTACAGTACGATAACATAATTTTATATTGAAAAATGATTGCAAAAAAGTCTCTTATTCCTTCTAGAATTTCGTTTAACTTGAAAAAAAGTTAAAAGTTAAAAATAAATTTTGTAAGCTGTTGAATGATGGCATTAATCTTATAAGTTGTCAAGAATCATGTGACATAGTTGTGAGTACTGAGTAACATAATTACGGAATGGTCCATCACGCGTGTTTGAATGAATGGATGTATAAGTTAAGAGTTCTATCAGTTATTCATTATAACGACAAAAATATGTAAAGAGTTTAATAATACTTACTAATAAAATAAAAAATGCTACTATAATAATGCTTAATATTTTCAATAGGATAATTAAGCAGATAATTATTATTTTCCTTATTAATAAATACAGGCTTTATGTACGATTATTACATTATTTTTTTATCTTTAAGATAAAGAATTTTCGATTACATATAATAATTTTTATTTATTTTAAAACGCATATTAAAAAGTTATAATTAACTTTATAGAAATTAAACAATATAAATATATGACATATTTTATAGTATTACTTTATCATTAATCAAAATTGTTAATATTTTATATATATAATATATAATAATAATAAAAATACATAAGTAGTAGTTAATTAAGAATATAAAGAAACAATAGATATATAAATATTTTTTAATTATAAATTTTAAAAAATATCATTTATATACATATATATATATATATATATATAATATAACAAAAAATAATGAAAATACAATTTTTGAATGAACAATAATTAATAATATTTTATTCTAACATTTAAGATTGAAATTTAAAATTGTTTTAATTAAAAGATATTAAATATAATGCAATATTTCATATGAATTTGATTTAAAATTTTAAAAAATTTAAAAAGCGACTTTTTTATTAAAGAAAATGAATAAGCTGACGAAAAAATCTAATATTCAATGCATTTTTTTTCTCGGAAACACTTGGATTCCTTATCATTTTAGTGTCATATTCAAAGTTATTGATTCTATTCAAAAAGATTAGATTATGTTAATAATGATTAGAAATTAAATTTCAATATAAAATTATAAATAAGGAATAAAATAAATATTCTATTGCAGAATATCTTGTATATTAAGTTCATTTTTAAGTACATTTTATGATTATAAAATAAATGACTGGAATGGTGATTCTATATTATTATATATATTTTTTTAATTAATAAAAAGCTATTTTTATTAAATAAAGATTAGAAATAAAGTTTATTTTGTAATTATGTAATTATTTTAACAAAAAAATATTTTTAAAAATCAAAAAAAATATTATGCATATTATTTTTAATTTATCTTTCATTTTTTCAGATTTTTATTTGTAATTTATTTTATTTAAATTATTTTAGAATTGATGTTTCGAAAAGATTATAATGTGATGTTAGTTCATAAATTATTTTCATGATAAAAATTAACATATTAAATAGTAGATAGTAAATTATATTTTCAAAAATAAAATTATATTTTTTTAAATTTAATATTTTTCAAAATAATATTTCAATATATATTTATAATCTTTTCAAATATTTAAAAATCATTTATGTATGAAGTGATTATAAATATATATATTATGATTTTGAAAGAGAAATGATAAAAGTGTATTAAAATAATATCTTATATTTTCTATTTAATTATGCGTCACAAACAAGTATAGATAAAGAGAGTGTGTTGAAAAAAAAAGATAGAAATAGGATAAAAATTAAGGAATCAGTGCCATCTTTTGAATAACAAAGATATTTTTTTAAAAATAGGATAAAGTAGTATACGAATTGAAGTGCCATCTTTTGAGTATTTTCAGTACTTAAAAATTTTCAATTTTTATATACAGATGGTAACTTTTTATTGATAAGAAAATAGCAAAGAAAATAACTAGATAGCGTTACATGTAACTCTATCACGTGGCGCCACCATTATTCATGCAAATATTCATATGAAATTTATATGAATAAGTTTCTACATTTTTTTGTGTTCGTCTTTGTTACGAAGTCATAACGAAAGTCGAAATATTGGTGGTACTTTTTAATATTAAATGTTTCGTTAGAAATTTTTCTTTCGGAATGATGCGTAAGTGGATTGTGTTATCAGTTAATTCTTCAATTGAATTGAATGCAATTGAATTATGAGGATTAGTTAAATCTAAATGGTAAACAAAATTTTCTTATTCATTCAATTAAATTCAATTATAGTTTTTATATTTGATTATTTAATAAATATTAATAAATATTATAGAAAAAAGTGTTAATTGTCTTCAAAATTGACAAATTAAATTTTTCTTAATGGAATTTGAGGTTAGAATGTTTCGTTAATATTAATAAAACTTATTATACAAAAGATCTTTTCGTTATCAAATGTTACGTATCAAATATGATATGTTATCAAATGATTTTTCTTATGTTAAATTATAAATATAAATATTAATATAAATAATATAAATATAAATACATCATTGCGGAAGATTTTGAAAATTTTATACAATATAGATGTTCTTATAGATTATCCTATTTTAAAATATTTTCTTAATGTTAATAAGGATATTAATCGTATCATTTTTACAGATTTATATATTATTTCAGATCTCAAATTTTTTTTTCTTTTTTACTTTTTCTAATAAATGATACTATTTTTATATAAAATAAAAGATTAATAAATAGATTAATAAGATAAAATAAAAAAAAAATATATTACATTCGATATAACTTCAAAAAATTTTTGAAATTAAATAAAATTGTTATCAATAATCTTATCAATATAATCTTTATACTTTATACTTTTAAATATTTATTATTATAAATATTTTATTAAGAAAAGTTATTTATAAAAATATAATGTTTGTTTCAAATTTATTTATTTCTCATTTAAACAATCGAAAATTTGTTTCTTAATTATTTTTAAATGCATTTATGTATATATATATATATATATATATATAAAACAGCATATATTTATAATATATAACATATAGTAAGAAATTTAATGTAAAAAATATAAATAAAAAAATTAATATTTGACAATTAAAAAAATTTGTCATAATATATATAATTTAATGCATACGATGTCGATTCATAACAATTTATACCAATATGTGTTTATTTTTTTTAATTATATATATATAATAAAACGCTTATATTCGTAATTCAATCTAAATAAAATATATATATTTCTTTATAGATAAACAATCAAAATTATATGTATATAATTATATATATATATGTATATATAAAAATAAAAAAAATATTACAAATAATCGAACAATATATTTTTATATATGTGATGATTTTGTTGAAAAAATCGATAAATAAAAATAAAAATTTTAATTAATATTAATTAATATTATAATTATAATTGTTAAATTGCTTTTTATAAATAACTAAAGACAATTTAAAAGAAATATTGTAAAAAGTTTATATTATGTCTTATATATTTTTCAATATCTAATACTGAAAAAGATATGTAACATTATATTATTGCAAAGAAAATAGAAAAAAAATACCAAAAAGTATAATAGATTGTAATAATAGATAAATCTTAAGAAGAAACAATCAATGTAAGTAAATTGTTTATTATGAATATAGTTTACATCAAATTTTATCGAGAATATTGTACAAAGTTTTCAAATTATCGATTTTATTTCGAAATCGATATGTATCTATTATCGTAATAAAATAGTTTTACATTATTTATAAAATAATTATATATAAAAATCATGTAAATATTATGCGAATATAATACAATTTTTTAAAAATTAATCTTTAATTTTACATTAATTAAAAATTGTTATATCAGTGATCTTATTAGAGCTTTAATATCAATTTTTTATTATATAAATTAATAGTAGTCTACAATAATAAAATATTAGAAAATATTAGCATGTACAATAAGATTTTTATTTAAATAATTTTCGTATAGAAATTTAATGTAATATTGTTCTTCATTAATGATAATATATTAAATTATTATTTGCAGGTTATTATTGCAGATATCAAAAGATATAATAGTAGAAAGATATAATGGCAGAAGATGAGAGGCAAATTTTAGCAGCTGCTGAAACTTTGCTAAACGAATCTATAAACTCCCAAAGAAGTATATATACTCAACAGAATGTAACGCGAACTCCAGACATTATTCTTAGCGAGGATCTTATCGCGGGTGCTATGCAAAATGGAAGGATGTCCAATGTCAGACGTTTCTTTTGTCTTTTTGTCACTTTCGATCTTCTGCTTACTTTTCTAATGTGGCTCATTTGCACAATGGTAATCGCATATGTTATAATATTTAATTAAAGACTGAAGAAATGAAATCTTTATGCATTTTTTTTTTTTTCATTTTTTTAATTTAATCATATGAATAAAAGAAATTTACTTGATAATTTCTAATCAATTTTGGAATATATTTTTAGATCGCTGGCGAGAGTTTGGAATCCGCTTTCATGAATCAAATAGTCCATTATCATATCAAAACCTCACTCTTCGACATAGTAGTAAGTAATGTTTATATAGTAATACTTTATATCAACTTGAAAAAGAAAAAACAATGTCCAAAATGACATTCAGTTCGTCGGGGACAGAGATTTTAAGGATTTCATCTTCTCAGATGGCAGCGATTTGCAGGTTTACAGTGTTGTTGCTCTTCTATGCGCTGCTTCATTTGGATCATTGGATTATTGTAGCTGTAAGTGTCATAATTTGGTAAGCAATGAGAATATAAAATTATAAAATAATGATATATTATATTTTATTTATTATAATATTGTATAATGTTTTTACAGTTAACAACTGCCACAACATGTGCTTTCTTAATTGCCAAAGTATTTCTTTTTGATGTAAATATACTGATGTTATATAAATAAATATTTAAAAGAATAAAATTTGTAACAAAACAATAATATAATTTTATTTTATTTTTAGTGGACAATATGTAATCAGCCAGTATTTCAAGTTCTTCTTATCCTTACTTCTTTTGTATTACCTTGGGTGGAAGCATGGTTTTTTGACATTCGTGTATTACCTCAGGAAACACAAGCTAGAAATTGGTTTAGAAGTATGCTACTTATGTTTTATAGAATGTTGAATTCATATTATATATTCATAATAAATAAAAATTTTAAATCGATTTTAGATTTCATAGATAATGAAAGAGAACCACTTCTCCGGGGTGTTATCTCGGAATCTCGTCAATATACGAATAATGAACATGCTGGTACATTTTTCACACCTATGGATTCACCAGACCATTCTGATCACGAAGATGAAAATACAAGACCAAGTAGTTCCAGAGGTTTTCTAAAAACGAATGAAGTATTTCCGTCTAAACCTTTACCAAAACTTACATCAGAAATGGTAAGTAAGAATTATGTAATGGTTTATATTTAAAAAAATATGAACAAATTTATAGAAGTCTTTTATAATATTTATAATATATAATATTAAATATTTATAGATAGAAGATTATAAACGGAGAGCAAATGCGTTAGTGCAAAATTGTCATGATTTATTGCAATCTAAAGATTGGCAAATTCAAAATATAATGACAAATGGCGATATCATATTTTATATAAATCGTCCTAAGCCAGAAGGAAGGATTTTAAAAATAGTAGTAAGTTTAAATAGGATATATTGTTTTCTTCGTTTTCTGTTTTAAAATTACATAATACATTTTTTAAGGGAATGATTGAAGCTCCAGCTAGTATAATTGTGAATAGATTATTTGATGAAGTTGAATTATTACCAACATGGAATAGGCTTGTTACAGAATCAAAAAAATTACAGGTAACATAAAATATATATTTTGCATAATTTTGCATAGTTAAATTAATATATTCTTATGTATTTTTTTAATCAGTACATTGATGAAAATACGGATATTGTTTATCAAGCCACGAGTGCTCAAGGAGGAGGTATTATTGGCGCTCGTGATTTTGTTATTTTAAGACATCGTATTCATTATGGTAACTATTATATAAATAGTGGTACATCAGTACCTCTAACATCATTACCAAATCGTAATAACGTTGTCAGGTAAGATTACAAAAAAATTGTATCGGTAAAAAATAATTACATATATTAAAAAATTTTTAGAGCTGAAAACAATTTAAGCTGTTGGGCAGCAGAACGATTACCTAACGAAGAAAATAAATGTAAATTCACATGGATTATTAATACGAATTTAAAGGGTTGGCTTCCACAAAAAGTTGTAGATAAATCAATGTCTACTGCATTAATAGATTTTATGTCTTATATAAGAAAATATATGGATGACACACAAAGATCAACTGCTTAATACAACATAATAAAACATATTCGTTCTGATAATCAGAGATAATCAGATCGATTAATCGCCATGGTCTTTCATAATCAGTCTGTGGATTTGTGTAATTGAAAGAATTTCAATTTTTTATAGTATTTTTAATGTTCTGAGAACAACGCAATTTTTGGTCAAGTCAAATATAATTTTCTTATTGTGTTTTCCATGTGTTATATACTATTAATCTAAATCAAATGACAAATGTAGAAAGAGTCTATGAATGTCTTTTGTTGGAGAGTTGATAGACTGACAGAAGGACGACAAAAGACTTTTTTTACATGCTTTGTATTTCGTAAGCAGAAATTAAAATTAAGGAATACTTTCTACATATGAAATATATAAAAAAAATTGATATTTTACTTTTTCAATATAATTATATTTTAAATTAGTAAAAAAACTTATACATTCATATAGGTGAAGTAAAATTTAAGTGAACAATATGTTTTATATTTTGCAATATGACGTAACTTAATTATTCTATCGTTTTTTTTTTTTTCATTTATAGTTTAAAATATTAGTAATACTTAAAATATTAGTATACTTATATTTTACATTTAATTTTCTACAATTTTATTCTACATACTTAATTTTAATTCATTTATAGTATATTTTCAATGTAAAAATGTTAAATTGTAAATATAAAATGATCTTGGATAATATTTCTTTTATTACATAAATATTAATTTCATTAACTATTTTAAATTTTGAAAATTTTCATTGAATTGTAATCTAAATGTATAAATATAAGTATTTAGTTCACATAAATTATTTACCTATATGAGGTAATATTTATTTATATCATGAAAGTTTATTATAATTACTATATATATTTAAATGATATGCATATGAATGTGATTGGTTATTTTAAAATGTTGCATATGCGAAAAAAAATATCAATAAATTATTGAATATTATTGAATAAATTATTGAATATTATTATATAATATATTAGTATATAAATAATTTGAAATTAAAAATATAATTGAATTTATTATAAATATACTATTAAGAAATATTACTATAAGTTTTAAAAAATATATAAATAATTTCTTAATTAAAAATGTGCATTTCTCGATAATTGCGTAATAATATTCTTTGTTTAATAAATTTATTTTATAGATATTAGATATGATATGATATGATATGTATAAAAAAATACAAAGAATACGCTTACAATATAGAAAATGTATATATTAATATAGCAATTTGTACATTTTAACATATATTTGTATGTTCAACTTTAAAAAATTATATTATGTTCATTTCTACTCATTTTAATGCAATTCCAATAGCATTTAACATTAAGGTCATTTTTCTATTCTTAATAAAATTTATGCTAGATAAAAAATAACTTACTGTAATAAAATTGAAAAAATTATAAATGTGATTGTTATATGTAAAAATAATTATTTTTATTCATATATCATTATATTCATGTACATATTGGTGCATGTTTTGCTAATTATATTTTTTTCTTATAATTTGAATGAAAATTATTTGATGTTATTTCTTCAAATGTGCGAATATGAATTATTTTTTGGAGCAAACAATAATTAAATCGAAGTTTAATATGTTTAATTTTATAAAATTGGGCTATAATAATGAAAAACATTGCTTATATAAATTAATATTAATTGTATATAAGTAATAAAATTAAATAATTTTCTTTTCTTAATCGATTTTTTAAATATTTCAAAATTAATAATCTTAATTGAAATTTTCATTTATAGTACAAAATTGTAAAGAATATGTGTATTTATGTTAATTTATAGCACGTATTCGTAATATTACATCATAATCTGTAATCCAGGATATTATGTTTCAAAAAAATTACATAATTGAATTATCATTTATTATTTATTATTTATTTCTGTGTTTAAGACAATATTTGCAAACATAAAACAACAATAAGCTCTCTGTATTTATAGCTTAACATTCTTATCAAATCCTTTATTCTATATTGTTACTGTTTTAATTTCTGTATCTATTAAATGCAAAGATAAGACTGTTATCTCCAAATTTATCTATCAAAATTTATCGTTATCGGAAAAAAGAGTTAAACTTTAATGCTTTGTATTAAATATTGTCATTCAGTTTTATTCTGTTTAAAATTTTGAATTGTTCAATATTATTTTCAGTTTCGTAAAAAATAACATATAAATTTCATAGGTAAATGATATTTACTAATATTTTGATCTCGTATGAATAATTCGTGAACAAAAGTTTACTATTATCTTGATAATTTAGGAGAAAATTCAAAAAGAAGAGAAACTAAAAAAAAAAATTATTGAAATGTTTACATAATGCGCATGCATTAAAGCGAACAGACAATCGGTGAAACGTTCACATAAAACAGGTGGCGCTAGTGCAGGAGCCAGAACCGAAATCGAGAAAGTCAGTCAGTTGGTCTCGCGCCTTACGCGTGTGCTTATCAGGTTAAGTGTTTGTAAGAAGTGTCGGGACATTGTGTTTTACTATCACATTCGTTGTCAAAACGATTGTCAGCATTTATTGTGACAAGAACATCTTTTCTGTTCAATTCTAGTATTCTACGATTGCAACTTGCATCTCAGTGGAGCAACGCCGGTTCAGGATGATGCCGGAAACGTAAAGGACGCTTCAAAGCGTCTATGATAGGATGTTGCAGAAATGGTGAGTGTAAATAATTTTTCTTATTATTTCTTATTAATTGTGCCTTAATTTTGTAAAAGTGACATGTAATGTAATAATTCTTCATATTTTAATATTCGAAGACAGTTAATATTTATCATTTTAAGCATTTTCTTTACAATATTTACGTAGTTATTCAAAGTATATGCGACAGATTCTCAAGTAAATGTTAGGTATCTATATAAACGTAGATCTTGATTATTTTTATAATATTTATGTAGTTATTCGAAGTATATGCGACAGATTCTCAAATAAATGTTAGTTACCGATATAAACGTGTAGATGTTGATTGTTTTTACAATATCTATATATAATTATTTGCAATATAGGCGACAGATTCTCAAGTAAATGTTAGTTACCCGTATAAATGTATAAATGTCGATTGTTTTTATAATATCTATATATAGTTATTCGAAGTATATGCGATAGATTTTTAAATAAATGTTAGTTACCCATATAAACGTGTAGATGTTAATTGTTTTTACAATATCTATATATAATTATTTGCAATATAGGCGACAGATTCTCAAGTAAATGTTAGTTACTCGTATAAACGCGATTGTTTTTACAATATCTATATATAGTTATTCGAAGTATATGCGATAGATTTTTAAATAAATGTTAGTTACCCATATAAACGTGTAGATATTGATTGTTTTTACAATATCTATATATAATTATTTGCAGTATAGGCGACAGATTCTCAAGTAAATATTAGTTATCCGTATAAATGTATAAATGTCGATTGTTTTTACAATATCTATATATAGTTATTCGAAATATATGCGATAGATTCTCAAATAAATGTTAGTTACCGATATAAACGAGTAGATATTGATTGTTTTTACAATATCTATATATAATTATTCGAAGTATAGGTGACAGATTCTCAAGTAAATGTTAGTTATCCATATAAACGTATAGATGTCGATTGTTTTTACAATATCTATATATAGTTATTTGAAGTATATGCGACAGATTCTCAAGTAAATGTTAGTTACCCATATAAACGTGTAGATGTTGATTGTTTTTACAATATCTATATATAGTTATTCAAAGTATATGCGACAGATTTTCAAGTAAATATTAATTACCAATATAAACGTATAGATATCGATTGTTTTTTGAAACACAATAATCGTGAATAGAAAAATGCAATTTTAGAATATAATAAATAAGGTCTATTAGAATGGATTGATAAAGAATTTCACAAAATTTTTTGATATTAACGAATGTTTAAATTTGATATGTTTCCATTTGAAATTAAACGAAAAAAATATGTGATAGATTCTACCTAGAATTTATTCTTTTGTGTGAACGTGTCATAAGACACATCGAGGTCGCATATTCTATGTCTATTCCTGATCCTTAGTCCACGATCCTTTTGACCTTCGACCTTCGAGTCAATATGCATATTAGCTATCTGTATATACGTTTAAAGAGACGTATATGCATAACAATTTGTAATAGGATATTCTTTCTTCGCAAAATACAGAATTTTATGGTTTCGAATTTTATGGTACTATCGTCGGGAAAATAACGTCCCTTCTTTTTTTTATTATTTTTTTATTTTTGTTTATACATTTTTTTTACTTTCATTTCGAATTAACTTTATTTAAAATTATGCCTTTTTTCTCTATGATTTTTCAATTAAAAAAAAGATTTTAATTTTCGTCTATTTAATAGCAATCGTTGTTTTATGTTGTTACATATTTAATTTTTATATATTTTTTACCAATTATTTTATCAGAAAAAATATATACATTTTAAAGAAATAATAAAATATCTACTCAAAATACTAAAAAAAATAATATACGCAATAAATGAGACAATACATAAAGATAGTAAAATAACAAGAAATTTGTAAATAATTATAAGAAGTTACGAATATTCAGTTATGTAAACATTTTGTTCTTTCATAGAAAAGATTTTCCTTGAATAATTACAAATATATGTATATTCGATATCTAGATCATATATGTGTAAACGAACTATCATATTGCATCGTAAAGTTTTGTTGACAGTAGCATAGACATTGACCTTTGGCAACGAAACTAGCAGTTTTCTATATATAATAGTAGTCTCTTCCAAAGTAAATCGATTTTGCACGCAGTTTTAAAATTTAAATTTAAACATTAGAATCGTCACACAATTAAAAATTTTTGTTTGCTTTATGCATTTGAAGAAATATGTTCCTTTTAATGCAATTATTCATATAGGTGTATTAAAATTAGTCAAAATAATATTGGATATTTCATTTTTTAATTTTTTAATTTTTTTAATTTGAATTTTTAAATATTTTATTTTGAATTTTTATCACTGACAAAAATTATATTAAAATAATGATGCATAGGAAAATAAACTTAAAAATTTAAAAACTGTTGATTTAAAAAAAATTAATTAAAAATTAAGATTGCTTTTTGAATTTTTTCTTCATAAAATATAAAGTATTTTAAATTATTGATGAAATCGTATCGAAATAAATTAATCAAGATGTCCAGAATTAAATGTTAAGCTTAATTGTAAATCCTTATCTTGTTAATCGAAAGGCTGTCCGTCCAATGTTGGCATTATTTCAAAATTTCTATTTATAAATAAAAATAAAATTTTCCGCTTATAAATAATTGCACTTAATATTTTGTTGGGCCGGAAACACGATTTTTCGATTAATGTTATACTAATAAATTATTCCTTGTCGATTGTATAAAATCCAACAACCTTATCTTTTTTGTTATTTCAGTCGAGAATAATCAATTTCTTATTTTAATTAGAAGATTTAAATAAAAATTTAAAAAAATTAGTTTTATTATCTTTTTAAAGAAATTAATCATTTTTCGTAATCTTCGCAGACATAGAACAAACTTTCGACAAACTTAGAGATTAGAGAACAAGATTAAAGAGATAGAGAAGAAAGGAGAAACTAATGGTTTTTTCTATTTGCTCGAATAACATTTACCTAAATAGTCGTTAAGATTTATGAAATAGATTTCAACAGGTTGTTGATTTACGATCACATAGTTTTCTTCCCCTCAAATATGAAAATCATCATCAAAGAACATTTATTGATCTCTTAGTATTTCCCTAATATGATATTGTTTCTACCAGAATTGTTGAAATTATATTATATTTGAAAATCGAAGTAAATATATAAAAAAGAAGCATGATACGATTCTAGATTAATGTTAATCTTTTATATGAAATAAAATTCATCAGATATTAACAATTGTTATTTCAAATATTTAATTTTTATTGTGAGTAAAACTATTTGATAGAATTAGAAAATCTTTTATTCATTCTATGATTCTTTCACAAACAATTTAAATTTTTTTTTATAAAAGAACAAAATTTCTTTATATAACACCTCTTTCAAATAGGATTAATAAAACATTTATATATAATAATATGCTTAATAAATAATTTTTTAATTATCTACGAAAAATGAACTAATAATAAATTTATAGAAAAATTATATGAAATTAAAATATATAGAAATTATTAATTATTATAATTATTGAAATTCTTCTTTAAATCAAACGTGTTACTATCAATCAGACAATCCTAAATCAAGATGGAAGATCAAAGTGTGCATGAAAAGACGGCAAAAGTCGCATAAAAATTTTATGTACTTTTAAGCACTTTTAATCCTTTAAATCTTCCTTTTATCTCGTGAATCTTCTTTAGTCTTATCTTTAAACTTACTTCTTATGTTTTTGTTTCTTAGTTATGTCTTCGTAAATCCTCACAAAAAAGATTTTTCTATATGCTTGATATTTTTTTTATCCCTTATATTTTCTATATTACCAAAAACCTGCGTATTCCTCATGATTTTTTTCATTTCCTATTCAAAATTTCTTTTCCATCATGAAATTCGAACTTCTCTCTAAGAATCTTCAGGTTATCAAATAATTCATAGTGGAATCTCGAAGCAATAATTTTCTATACTATCAACGATGCTTAATAATAAACTCTCGAGAGTATATGGGGTAGTTGAAAATTTCCTGTTGAGGCTATAAAGAACTTTTTTAACATTACGCTCGATCTCTCCTCTCTCCCTCATCCTTGTCTTTCTCGTCTTTCCTTTTTCCTTCCCCTCTGTAACACTTTTTCCTTTTCTCTTGTTTTCCCTCAGCATTTCCAAGGTCAATCTACGAAGGTTACGTTACCATGGTGACGAATAAGTTTAGGTTGACGATTACCCACTTTCATCCCTTTTTCATGTACTGAGCGTGCGAAAACACGCCTCGTGAACCAGGAATCATTCTGAAACGCGGAAACACTGTGTCGATGATGGCGATGAAAAGTTGGAAGAATTTCAAGTGTGGTTTGTTTTCATGGCCAAAGGGGAATAAAAATATATTCATGAAAATAGAATTTGGGATAAGGATTTTATCTACTTTTTATTCAATTTTAAATACGAATAATTAGGATTTAATAGAAGAGAATGGAACGTAATTAAAGATTACAATGGAACTTTTCGATTGTTTATGCATTATTTTCCATAGAAATAATTCTGTTGGTAAAATTTCAGATAGTAAAACTTGTGTAATTATCTCTAGAGGAAGCTATTTACAATTAAATCGATATCATCAAGTTTGGATTATTGCATATACATATTAATATAGCAAGTTGGAATTCTTAATAAGATAAGATAATGTCATTCATGAAAACAATTCTTTAATCACTTTGAATAACCACATTGTATGTTCAATTCTTGATGTTAATTCAAAACTGATAATATAGAAATGAAAATTTTCTCAAGTTTCCTTACTATTTTTTAAATATTATATCCATTTTAATTATATTTTATTAGTTAGTTTTTACTTCTTTCTTCTATTATAGCTTATATTTCAAGCTATAATATCTTAAACGCTTTGATACTTTTCATTTCGATCAATTTAAATTTACTTAAAATATCCTAACAATGTTCTCATCAAGAATTCAATATCTCACATAGTTTAGGATGAAATTTTGACGAAATTGTAACGTTTACATTAACCAGAGTAATTTGCCAGCTATGGTTATAAGATTCCATTGATGTTAAACTGGTCTCGCGTTAAACACGTTTAATAATCACCATTGTCGCGCATGGAAATCGTTAATTGCTCACGTTACTCGCGATTATCAGATACACAATTTGTTCATGCACCATGATGGGGAGTTAGTAAACCACCAGAGAAAATGTTCGTGTCCACGAGAGATATGACGATCGAGCGTACACAGGTGTGAAACACAATGTCAAACGTTAATTCGATTATTCCGCTCGCATCCCAGTGAACGACTTTTTTATGATTCATTGCAAATCCCGTTCGATGCGACGGGCAACATTGGAAAAAAATTGAAAAAAAGACGGAGGATCATTTTTATTTTTAGCAGCCGAATTTCAGCCTTTCTTTCCCCCGAATGAAATCGCGTTACGGATATCCATGGAAATTTATTTGAAATTACGTCCCGGTTTATTTGCGAATAGAAAGGAAACGATGGCGTTTGTTTGACATTCCCCTTCCCGAAATCGGATTTAATTTGCGACGAGTGAACGAACCGTTTCTTCTCTCGTTTCATACCAACGTGCTCGCCACGATCTTCCCCATTTGTTTTCCAACCATCTTACGTATCGTATTCTCGTTCGTAACCGCTTCTCCCTTTTTCATTTTTAACACGACCGATTTGAGAATTGACTGCTCGCCTCTTCGAAGATATCTTCCCGGCCAATTCTTCACATCCCCGCCACGAGCATTGTTTTCAAAGAAAATAATCTCACAACGCCGATTCTCGTTTATTCGCCTCGCATCGCGAATACCTTCATCCGTTCTGTCCGATGCTTGGAAGCATGACTTATGAACGTGTTTTTATTCGTGGCGCCACGAATTTCTTTTTCACCGATCGGGATCCTCTCTTTCGAATTTCGCGCCGATTTCTTGCCAAGAATTTCGTAACCGGTGGCTGTCGCGTTGATCCGTGCCATTGACATCGAGGATGCCAACCGACCACCTGTAGAAACAAACGTTCGAGCCAAACTACTACAGTCGTCGTCGACTGTTTCTGCTAATTTTGCGATTGTTTTGTATAAGCGAAATGTCAACCGACGATCGTGACTTAGGCAATTGATTTCGATTCGTTCGAAATTTTTAATAACCAAATTTCAATGTTTGGCATTGACTCTTAGGTTATTGGAAGTAATACAGTTTCGTAATTGATCAGACAGTTATTATTCTTCAATTTTTAATTATTTTCTTATCTATTTTTGTATCTCCATTAATCAATTCTTGATTATCTTTATTTTTGACAGTATTTGAACTAATTTATCATTTACTGTTCGATACTATTTCAACTATATTTGATGAGAAAATGTCCTAAATTTTTATTTATTTTTGATAATAATATTGTTTGAAATGATTATATTTTAGACGACTATTAAGGTTTTCTTAATCTTTTCTTGTGCGGATTCTTTGTTGAAAGTTTGCCAGACATACTGTTTATGTCCCGTATTGCGGAATTGTATCTATTCCGTTTCCTGAAATCGTTCTATACTTCCGCGTACGTTATTTCGTGTACGGAAATAATCGAGTTTTTGATTGTTCTCTAAACCGAATCGCGATGAACACGTGTCTCGGTTGGTGCACATGTTTCGCACGAGATGTTTCGTCTGCCAAAAATTTCTATCACGTATACGATGTTCTCTTTCGAGCCAAATTATGTCAAATTCGTTCTATTGTTCGTAAAATTCTATAATTTCTTTCGAGGTATTTAGTCAATTTCACTTTTTACAAATTTCAATTTTAATGTCTAATTTTTCAAAAAATCGATCTTCATAAAGTTGATCGATTTTGTTTTTGAATAGTTGAAATCTTTTTTTTCTTTTTTTTTTTTTTTAAGGACATTAAGTTTTAAAGTGAATGAGAAGTGAATGAGATTACTTCGAACGTCATACAAATATAATTCATCGTACTTTTTATATTTAAAACTCGTTGGAAATTGTTATCATAACTGGTTATAGTGGACCAACTCCGTGTGCTTCTGTTAGTCATTTATTACAGAAGTTTATCTCATAAGATCTTTGAAGTAGCCGCATTTCTGTTATATTTTAGAGTAAATACGCTTTGCATATTCTCCTCATTCTTCTGCCGATTTAAATTGCCTATTGCCGAGATATTAATATTAATGATAATCTTATCGTATCCTATCCACTTCTATTTTCGATTTTCGTGTATTAAATAAAGAAACTTTTGAATTTTTGAATATTTACAAAAAATTAATTTTGTAACTTTTTAAAACTATTTACTTTTTATTATAAAAAACTGTAATATCAAAATATATTTATCATTATATTATTCTATAAATAAGATAGTTTCAATCAATATAATTTCTTCCCTAAATTTTGTCTGATAATTGTATTTCGTTCACTTTAACAATCACGATCGCAACAATCAATCCGCACGACACGTGAGGCAACAGTCCTTTCAGCCGTGAAATATCGTTGTATCACGATAAAGCATTGATTTATACAAGTGTTCTAGTCATTCTGGAATCACGATACAATCGAATATCGTTCGGTATCTTTCGAACGAGTTAATCATATGATGTACAGGAAGAATCTATCGATCCGTGGTCCCTATTGAGTTTAATTACGAATCAAATCGAAATGGTTGGCTCGCATTTATATTCTACACGGTATATCGACAATGGTATTTCAATTACGCTTCACGGATCGGGAAAATATATCGTGCAATATTTTATTGATTCGATGTTGCACGCTATCAATCAGCCATATTCGATTCCTATTAGATTGAAAAGCACTTGATCGCGGTGCTTTAATAACAATCGATAATGTGAATAATGTATAGCGTAATTGTGAAATCATATCGAGTCATAATCAAGCTAATTTAAAACTGCGCAATATAATCCGTGTTTATCGTTTACATACATTTTTAATCATTTTTCATTCGAAATTTCTTCATTTCTTTTTGTGATGATCAATTTATAACACGATTCTAATTTCAATTTTCTAATTTCGATTCGTGACTCGAGAAGTTGAAGAAGTCAATATTATGAGTTATTCAAGTTGATATGAGACGAGTTATATTTTCAATTACGTACGATCAATTTATCAAATTTAATTTATGATCAAATTCGATATTTATTAACGAACTATTCATTGAGTTCCTAAATTAGATATTATTCCACCATTAAAAAAACTTTCCAATATCTTATAGTTAGAACTATAAAATAAATTTCTATTCAGTTATGCTTGCAAAAATTTGCAATCTATTGCTTAAAAAAAGAAGGAAAAAGCTACTTTTTTACCGTCTTAATCGTACCAACTTCTACCATCTATTAGACAATAAAAAAAAGTTACGGTCAATAAAACGTTTCTATTCTAGTTACACATCTATCAAAATTCTCGTCCCTCGTAAAATTCATTGTCTCGATGAACCACCCCCGCTGACCGGTATTCCTAATACAAAAATCGAGCAGAAACGATAGTTTTTCCGCGAGGTTACGAGACTGATCGACGCTTTTCCTTTTCAAAAATTCCCCACTCCCATCCGAACACTCGAAGGGATAATTTTATTCGATTTACGGAGGCGTCTCGTCACCGTAAGATTTTAATGGCCATTCAGACCGTGCACTTTACTTCGCCAGTTACGTTTCAACGTCGATTGCAAGGCTCTTTGCCTTTTATGCAGATATCTCGAAACACCAACCCAAATAGATACCATAGAAACGTTGAGAAAATTGTGAATTCGTTTGTCTCGATTCCTTATCTGGAAAGATTCTTTATCCATGTTTATTCTACTTACGTCGGCCATAAGCGAGCAATTTCTTCTTCTATATATATCGCAGCGAATGCCTCGCACTTCCGGATAGGGGAATCTCGATTGATCGTTTTGCATGGAGAGGATGGGCACGATAAATATCGAGCCGTTGATTAGAGAGAAGAAATGGATAGAAGTAGGTTCGTCATGGGGAAAGTTGGCCGGAAGAGGGTGTGTGTCAACGAGATATCGGCTCTATAAGGTGAAACACCTTACGATGATAAAACGAAATCGCGGAGTTACGGTTATTATGGGATCGATGAGATTACCACGCCTATCTCTCACGACGTCGTTCCCATTTCCTTATTGTTTTAACTTCTGCTGTTCGCCCTTTGCTATATTCGAATGCTAATTTATGGATGCAGTGTGTGGTTAGAGTGAACGCGCGTGTGAATGAGATTGTAAGTTAGTTAGAATATCGTTACGACGACGAGGAATATCAAGTAAGTAAATCGTTTATTGAGAATCGTGATGATAGAAGTCGAAATTTTTTAAATTCTTCGATTTGCATATGCAATATTGCGCTTTAATTACGATATATAATACAAGTGAATAAATAATCGAACGATAAATTTATTCGTTTTTGATGAAAGAGGTAGTAAATTTCTCTTCATAGATTACAAAGAGCTAAAGTTTTCTAAATTGTATTTTAGTTTTGTAAACAACGTTGTAACTCATCGAAATGTTGCATATTTCCTCGATGAAAATATAAATAATTTTAAAATCTAAAGAAATTTATAACTCTTTGTTCAAATCATTTTTGACATTTTATTTTAAATAATTTACATTCGATAAGTTATATTTAAAAGCTTTTTGTAATTTTGCTTTCTCTTTTTATATTTTCATAATCGACAATTCATGATTATATAATATCATTAGTATATTTTATAGGCAAATCTTTTTCTAGAATTTTTGAAAGCTTAGCAATAAAAAATGTTAAATTAATATATTTGTGACATTTTAAAATTAAAAGAAATATAACGAAATAGAATATCGAGTTCAACATGACTTAGAACCGCGAATTTCCGCGATTAATCCAAAGATATTCTATTATAAACACTTTTATTGTTTCCTGCTTATTTGTCCAGATTATGTTAAAATTCCTCGTTATTCGAATTACAAAATTATTCGCGGTAACAATCGCGAACATTTCCAGATTAAATCTATATTACATACAAACGCAATTCTGGATTACTATGTGCAAACATTCGAGTATCTCGAGCAGAAAGCACGCTTTTCAGTCCGATAAAGGACATCCCTACGATTATGCCGACCGTAATTAATTATCGTGCAATAATTAACGCGTTGTGGCGGTTTGCTGGATTGAAGCTTATCGATACTTGTTATTGCGTATGTAACAAAGAGATATTTCGTTGTTGAAAAACTTCCGACGACTAATGAACTTATATTATACACCAAGTTTTCGTGAAATTAATGGAATTCACAAGAAAAGATTTATTGGTATAATCAAGTTCCAATAGAAAATCTTATAATTTTTGACAATTTTTCGTAGTTATTTTACATTAACATTCAAGATCACTCACTTCTCAAGATCGTGATTAAAAAAACCTCTTTTATTCTTTTAATTCTTGACGAATAATTTACCGTATGTATTAAATTATTTTCCTTTCCGTTGATATATTAATTTTTCAGTTTTGCATAGATATAAATCAGCGTTTTCCAGGAAGGAAAATTAAAAATAATTAAAAATATGTCATACTTTAATAGTTATATATTTTCAAAACTTTTTTTATTATTAAAATTAAGACAATATAGATATTTTCGAGGACATTAATTTTTCATACGAGATCATCCTTAGTGTGACAATTCTTCTTCGTTTTTCTTTGAAAACAATTATAATGCGAAGGATTAAATAATAATGGATAAATCTTTGAAACATTAAATCATTATCCACAAATGTTCATTTCACTTGCACCTATCTAACACCTATTTACAAGTTTCAATAATCGAGCCAAGTCGAGCAAACACTGAAAGCTTCCACTCAACCATATTCGTCTTCCCAATCCATCGATTATTTTACCACAAATATCGCAGTTTTCCCATCCTTCCACTTATTAATATTCCGATATTTTCATCCAAGTGTACACTCCAGATAAAACCAGAAGAAACTTAGAAACTTCAACTTAAAGTTTGTAAAGGGAAAGGAAAGGCGGATAGGTGGCGTGATTTCGTACGCAGAAATTAGGTAACTCACGCACGAGTTAACTCTCCGTCAGATATTCAGGTTAATCGAGGTGTAACGGTATAATTCGATCGGGTGAGCATCATCGGATGAGGCCGTTGTCTGTCGTGTACGGTCTGTTAATGCAATCATTGCCGGAGCTTGATCCACGATAGGTCGCTTTAACGAGCTCCAAGCGTCGAGTAACGAAACTTCCATGGGGATTTAGGTTGAGGATGAAACTCGCGCGTTCTCTCGCTAATAACTCTACTCCGATGTCACATTTGGTATCGCTTGACACCGGGTTCGATCACTTCGGGGACCTTGTGTCTCCGATTCGCGATACGTTATACCCGCGAAAGATTACGTAATAGAAGGTTAGTCGAGAAAAAATATTGCGAGGAAAGATAACGATAGAGATACTTTAATCCTTAATTGGATTGCGTCGTAGATTGGGTTATCGAGTGATAGAGTTTCAGTAGACTTATTTTTGAACGTAGAGCATTTGATTTTTATTTATAATTTATAAAAGAAATTTTTTTGTTTTAATAGATATTTATTTCGTATTTTTATTTCATAAGAATTTATCGTCATTCTCGTTTCTTCATTTTACGTTTCACGAGACAAATATTATTAGTGCAAAGTTTTTCATCAAGTTTTATACTTAGGATTGATTTTCTATAGAATATCTAATTTTAATTCTTCTAAACTTCATCGATGGTTACTTGCTATGAAACAAAGAATACAAATTATAACAAAACGTTTTAAACTTAGATAACTTATTAATTCGATATATTGTGGACCACCTACGCAATGGTTTATATCCCTTTTGTTGGAGTTTTTATAAAGTATCGTTGTGTATTGGTTGCGTGGGTTGTAATGAGTGGTCGAAGATATCAAAGGCGCCGCTCAATCAATTCACATTCTTATTAGTGTAGCGTGACCTAAAGCTCGTTAGGAAGTTGTTCCTATCATGTTTGAGATTGTCTTGCATGAAGTTTGATTGCTTCGAAAGTTCCTTGTCCAGTCTAAAAAGCAGTTTGCGTGGAGGATCGCGCGTGATCGGACTTGGATAGATAAATAAAAAAAACTTTTCATAAACTATTTTTTAATCCGATTCGTCTTCTCCTTTGATCTTCGAATATATTGGGAAAAGAATTAAGATAAATGGGTATTTTCACAATAAAAATGAAAAAATTCGGACCACGAAAAATTATATTATAACTCGAATTATTTTTTCATCGTTGACAAAGAGCAAAGATCATGAACTTACAAGTTTAATGTCAAATGTACGTCATTAAAACACGTATCTCTCGTGAGACTTTAACCTGAAATTTCAAGTATAACTTCAACTACTTGACACGAACAAAACGCGTCTGAAATACGTGTCGTACGGTTCTCGAGATTTATTCACGTTTGAAACAAACATAAATATATCAAATAGCAAGATATTAATGCGTTATAAACGAGAGTACAGATATTTATACACGTGAAACGTTCTCAAATTGGTCAGCATCGCCGAAAGGAAGGGCAATTTCTACGTGCCCAGGTTTATTACGAGTTTTTGAAATTTTCCTTCTGGCCATGTATTCGTCCCGGTTATTAAGCAACAAGAATCATAAGTCTCTCCTTGTCATTTTTATCTCTCCGTTTTCTGGAACATCACTTAGGCTTAACCAACGTTGCCTCATAATCAGGGTTGGTCGAGAATTTCAGGCCTTTAAAAGCTTCCCCCTTGGCAAAGTAGCATCCGTAACATACAAGCGTTGCATGTAAGCTAGTTCCATTAAATTTGCATGTCGTATTCATGAATTTCTGACTCTGGCAGAAATAACCTGTACAATATAATAGGATTCTAAATCGTAGAACATCAAAGAATGACACGAATTGATGCGGCTGATTTTTGTTTAAATGTGCAATTTTTTAGGCTCTCCTAAAAAGTTAAAATCTTTTCTTCGTGAAAAGTTTTTCTATATATTATCGGCTATATTTTTAAATAATACTCCCTCAAGGGCTGCGGTCGACTTTTGTCGGCTGCAGTACGGGCTTTGCGCACCCGAGGTACCTGAGCAATTCAAATTTACAAAAATTATATTGTAAATATGAGAGAATATTCGATAATATTATCGCATAAAATCATATGGCTACATAAATTATCATGAAAGTATAGACGATCGATTGATATTATCCACTTGGATGGATCCAAATCACTTCCACGTTCCCGATTTTCACGATCAACTTCGCGATATTAAGCAAATACTAGTTGGCCATATATTTGACGTAAACAGATATTTACCTTGTGGCCATTCAGTGGTGATTTTCTCCAAAATCATTTCTAACGATTACTGCAGACGTGTCTCTGGAGGTTTCCAGTTTGAGCATTACTTTGGTGGACAGTGTCCATCCCAAATCAGCAGTGGAAAATAATCTGCTATTCCCCACGGATCTTGTTTCAACGATATCTTTCTCGGGTGCACTTTGCTATGATGAAAATGGAAGTTACAAATATTTCCACATTCGCGAAAGCTACGAAATTCCACATTCCGCTACGAAAGAAAAGGGAGAGAATATCTCGTGAAAATTTTAGAAGAAAATTCAATCTTCCAAGGAAAGAAGAATTTCACTAATGTATAAAAAAAATATCAAGCAAGGACAAGAAAAAAAAAGAATATTACAAAAAAATATATTAAAAAAAAAAGGGAGTGAAAGAGAAACGGTACAAAGAATAAGTTTCTCGGAACAAAAAAAAAAAAAAAAAAAAAGATAGTAACAGATTTCAATGAAAATTCCAAAAATCAGTTCAAAGATACAAGAAAGAATTATCAACGGTAGGAACAATAGAAAGTCATAAAAATATAGAAAAACTGGAACAATATGGAACAATATGGAAAAAAAATAAAATAAAATTTCAAATACCAAAAATTAACAATATATATTCAATCCTGAAATATATTCTAGGAATTCTGAAGGATAAATTCAAAAATTTGATAATGGTAGATCGAAAAATGCGGCACAATATACGCAGATCCTGGCGACGTATTCACGATTGTCCACAATACATTTGATTTAATATACGAAACGATATGTGTACTAAAGAAATGCAATAACGTAATAATGTATCGCGATTTCAAAGAACAATTCCAAAAGTTTCTGGAAACAGTATCATTGATATCTTTGTCGATGATTTGCGATCGATTCATATTCTTAGATAGTTGGATTTCGTCCCTCTCCTCTTTTTGTCTGATCGAATTGTCGAGCTTTTCGCTGTGAATTTTAGGGGCTCATTAAAACTTAAACCATCTGCCGTCCTAATTTTATCCTGGATATCGATGACTTTACTGGCGTTTGAACGTGAAACCATTTTCCTCGAAATAATTAGAACTCGGATAATTTGATAGTTTTGTGGTTTTAGGAATATTAAAATTATAAATGATATTTTATTAGTATATTTCTTTAATTCCCTGTCTCGTGACGAGAAGAAACGTAAGATTGACGTAATTTATATTACAATAACGAATAATTAATATTCATTTAAATATCGTTTAAAGAAGTTATATTAAGAGTAGTTTGATTTGACTAATTTTGAACGCTAAATTTTTTTCACTTATTAAAAAATAATAAAAAAAAAATTATCAAACTCAGATTAAAAGAAAATCATGATATATATTATTTTATATATCATATTTTTCGTTAATGAACAAAAGTCTATTCAAGTTTTGTCTAACACTTCTTTAATTTAATTATTTAATTAAATTGATACGAAGAAACGTTAAAATACGATCGAAAACAAGAGAAACCATGAAATTTCATTCTGCGGACAAATGTCGGAAAGTCTGGGAAGCACCGACCATGTCGAAAGTTCCGCAACCACGTTGTATTTCCAGCACAGAGTACTCGGTATACGATTATATCGAGCGCTCGTTAAACTATGAACTTTCAAAATCGCGATAATATTTGTGCACGAGATAGTCGCGCAAATAGATGCTCAAAAGAATAAAACTTGAAAGAATTACGCACTATATGTTCCACTACTTGGAATTACGATTAACTTTAATTTTCCTCGCGGCTGACGTTAACAAATTAAAATTAAATTCTCTAAATGAAACTTTCCGATTTCATTGTTTTCCAATCGCGTAATTCGACACGAACGGATAATTTCTGAAGAAACCGACGATTTCGATTCGAAACCAAAATATAGAATTATCTGAATTAAGTTTCTCGCCCCGAGTCAATTTCGTTTTTTCTTTTTCCAAGTTTAGTAGAAAATGTTCCGCTTCGAATTCACACCAAGTGTTTTACTTTCTCGCGTCTACTTTTCTCCACTTGTTTGTCACGTACACCGTTCAAATGCTTTATTTTCATTGCCCTTTGTTCAAGAAGAAACGAGATTGGAAAACGTAGTGCACGAAGCCTATCGAAAAGTCCAAAGGCGTTCGATTACGTACATCTAGAAAAGATGCCGTGCACATATCGTTCCCTTGATTTCTACGAAAAAAAATTCTTCCTTTTGTCTTTCCAGACTTTTTCCACTTGCGAGATGCAATATCTCTAATATTGTCCGAACATATTTCGTTTAGCATATAGAACGAATTCGTGGGGCAAATGTTAGTATCGTTTAATTTCGTGTTGAAAATTCAGGAGGATATAACTGCAGGAGGCTGGAATTTCTTGCTTTGTTCAAAGTTTTTAGGTCAGTTACGAATATTTCTTTCTTTTTTTTTTTTTTTTTTTGGCAACGAAGTTGCAGCTAGTCACGTTTGAATATTTAAGAAGCGAGTTGGCTGTGAGCAATGACAAGTTGAGAAGTTTCTCGGATAAAATAGTCGTTGCCAGCCTATATTCCCGGAGGTTGAATCAAATATCATAGCTCATAATCCTTGATAGGGCTTAGCCTGAAGCTGATTAATATTTAACCGAAAACCACGATCGGCGTACCGCGGTCGAATGAATGATTAATCACGGCTAGATACGTAATGGAACAATGCGCACCGGAGAAATTAATTAAAAGGACTACAAAGGGATTGTAGAAACAGGTTGTAATTAGCAAGGGAATGATAAAGAGATGGAAGGATGTCGCTGAGAAAAGATGTTTTCTACCTCGTGGTAGATGTCTTCTCATTCCCTTATCTTTTCTTAGAACGTACCATTTACACTCCCTTGTCTTTCTTCATTCGTCCGTATTCAACAGCTAGCCGCTGCTTTTGTCGCGCGAAACAATGAACCGAATGATTCAGCAACTATGGAACGGAACGGGGCGATGCTAACTTTGATATATTATAACAATAATGTCCTAACTGGGAGTCGACTGTTCGCGTCGATCAAAATGTGTCACGTAGTTCTACGAGAATGGAAGATAGCTTGTTAGCTTAGAAGATGCAAAGGAACGACGTTGGGAAGATTTCAAAGTGTAGTTTATATTGCATTGATTCGACGAATTTATATTTTTAATGACGCGTTCCATGCTCGAGAGTGTGATTTTGTTATTGGAGATGTGAAATTGGAGATGAGAATAGAAACAGGGAATAGAATCAATAGGAAAATAGTAACGATGCCTCAAAATATCGAGGCATCTTATCATAAATTGTTAAAAAAATTTTAACAAAAGACGATTAATCGTTTTATTGTTATCATTCCTTCGTTATTTCATTCGTTCTTATTTAATTGGAACAAGATTACTCGATTCTGTGAAATAAAATTAAATAAAAGATTCTCCTATAGATAAAAATGACTCGTTATCATCAACGGAATTATCCGTAACATCAATTACAAATAACCATCCACTAGCATTTCACACGGTCACGCGACTAGAACCGATGAAAATTCATTTTGGATCCGTGCCAAGTGTTAAACAACTGCGTGCGCGGTTTCGACATTCACCTTCTCATAGCTCCCACGAGCCTATAATATCAGTGTACGCCCAATTTCGGATCAAGAGAAGTTCCATTTGCCTTTCTCTCGTGTCACGAATATATTTTTCTACACATCAAGGAACGATAGGAAATAGCAAAAATGGAAAGAAGCCACGGTAGAACATATCAAGGAGAAATAGAGTTCTATACGGTTGATATAATATTCATATTCCAAAAACGTTCTCCATCGCACTTTGTAACTACGTACCGACGTGTTCGTGTAATCAACCACTCGTAGACGCAAATATTTCATCGATTCGTAAACGCAGCTGCAAGATGACGTTTGCATATGTTCACACATGAACCGAGTCTTGGCTTGGATGTACTCTGCTTGGATATTTACCATTTACTATATTTGCTCGATACAGACTGATTCGCATAATTTTCGAAGCCAGTTGCACTTCCGTCCAAGGATTATTTGTGAGAAACATATCCTGCGGTGTGTACATAAAACGTAGAGTTTTATGTCATTACTTGAATATTTTATCATGGTTTCCGCGATAACATGTACGTTTAAGATATTATATTAAAAATATTATATCATAGATATTTAAAATCTAGAATTCTAGAAAGTAATTTAAAAAATTAATTTTTTAACAGAAAATTCTTTGCATCGATCAATTTTTGATTTCAGTAATTTCCCAGATATCTCTGATTTTCAATAATTTAGTGAAAAGTAAAACGAATTATTTAGATTGTAATTTTAAATATTATCATCGGATAACTTATAATTTATAAAATTTAATTATTTAGAAGCAAGAGAATTTATCAATTAAGTTATATTTCGAGGCTTCTAAACTGTTACTAATTAAATTAAATTTTAGACTTAGAATAAAAATCGATAATGAATGTAAATGATATTTTGACAAATAGATAAAAATATTTCAAGCAATGAATATATATGTAGAATACATAGAAGAAGATGCATCATCAATATGACTTAGTAGCAGTGCATAATTTTACCGAACATTCGTCTAGTTTCCACTTTGAAACGAGCGATGCATCTATTATTGCAAGCGGAACATCACATCATTGTAGATCTCTGTTGAAATCTTAGATCCGCGTTGACTGATTCCAGACGTCGAACGATAAACATAACCATCTAAAAGATCAACTTTCCAACTAAAAATACGAAATTATTTTCAAGATATACAGACATTGATATCGCGGTCTACGTTCAATTAAACATTGAGCAGTCTAGTCACAACCGAACTGTATATTATTTTATTCGCGTTGCCTATTCGGTAAACGATTCCGAAAGGAGAATAAATCTCGTTAATTGCGTGCGTTCAGACGTTCGAGCGGACGATATTTCACGAAACAGTGAAAATAAGTGCACGTGGAATAATCAGCCATGAAATTAACAGAGGCGAATTTTCACGGCTGCACGAAGAATCGGATATACAGAATGGTCCATAATTCATGATACAAATGGAATTAAGGAAATTACGTGGTTTAAAATAAAATCAAGAATAAAAAACTTGCTTTGAAAATTTTGGGTAATTTGAACATTTATCAAATTTTTACAATAGTCTCTTACTGATTACTGATCATTAAAAAATATGTTTTCCCAAAAAATGAAATCTCTTACATTTTATATACACTTTCGTTATTTTTATCTTAATATTATTTCTTAAACCTCACCTATATCACGGATTACAAATCTATTTATTAACGAAGAAACAAGGAAGGAAAAAAAATTAATAAATTGCGCAATACATAATTGCCAACGAAGATATAACGAGACAGCTATTTCGCGAAGGAAAGCGATAATTCAACATAAATTCATCTCTGTTCTAAAAATTCTTTCCTTCCTCTCGCGTGGGCGAATATAATTTGCAAATACGCTTGCGAGCTGGAATTTTCATAAATCCGTCGTGCACGCGTGTGAAATGGAACGGAGGTGTGCGATACTCGCGAAAAATCGGGAAAATGAAAAGTACGGTAAAATCCACTTGATCGACGATAGAATGATAGAGGAAATCGTGTTACATGATCGCAAAATTCGCTCTCGCGATTTTATTTCGCGTCTCGTTATGCCTATCCCGCGTTATCATCGCGCCGATAATAAATCAGAATAAAATTCTTTTTCGATTGGTTTGATGTGATTTTACGGTGGAAAATTGTGGCTGAAATTTCGATATTTTGATTTTATTTTTTATCGAGTATATTATCTATATTTTATCTACGAATAGAAAGCTTTTCTATTCGTAGATATTTAAATATTTTCTAATTTTATGTAAAACGTGATGATTGATTTGAAATGTTTAAAGAATTCAGAAAGCGATCGAATGAAATTGTAAGATGGTTGAGGTTTTTATGAATTAGATATAAAAGGATATCAAAAGTGTAAGAGAAAGTGTAAGAGAATTTATTTTACGTATGAAGATAATAATTTCAATTGATTCATCAATTTTAATTTTATTATAATTAATATTTATCTTTTCAATTTTTCTCGTTTTGCCCATAAGTATTCTAACGCGTATATTCTTATGAACGAAAATATATGCGTGGAAATGAGAATTGTGGTATAATAGTTTATCGCGAATGATTGAGTTTCAAGTGTTAGAGAAGAGTAGAAGAATGGCGTGCTTGAGATAAGGGTTTGAAAGAAGAGTGCATAGTCATTCAAAGCCATTCAAAAATTCTTACAATATTATTCATACGAGAAATAGTTATAATGGAGATTATCTAAGAACGTTGATTTAAAAGTTCATCAAAGAATCTATCGATCGCATTTTCAATTACGAGAGAATCACTATTTTCGTTAAAATTACCAATAACATGATTAATCGTTCTCATTAATTAAAACTATCATCCAATGTCAAAAAATCAATCCGATGGAATTTCGCAGTGCAATTCGGTCTAGATGAAATCGTATCGCGCTATAAAATATCAAATATCGTCCAATGAATACTTGATTAGAACGCAACACCGTTTGCATTGTTCGATCCCCCTTCCAAAACGTGCACGTGCATATGTATACATATTGAAACAATGGAGAACAAACAATAGCAATATTCATACAGAAGTTCAATTGCGTATAGAAAAGTTTCGAGTTTACTTACGCGCACGACTTACGATCGACGTAAAACAGTAAATTTTAGGGTAAATAGACCGGTAGAATATATTTTTGGATTTAACGGAACAGAAGTTTCCGGCTGGGTACAACGCAAAACTACTTTCGGAAATGACGTTGTTTCATCTTCTTTCTGTTAAATTCATCCCATATTTTCGATTAATCTTAACATCTTCCTTTCGTATTCGTCTTTTTATCCATTCGATTAATTCGATTGCAACGAATAAAAGCAAGAATAATCCGATAATAAAAGATGTTTAGAAAAAGAAAAATGTTACGACGACACACGCGATGAAATCGAAAGCAGGGAAGAAAAATCGCAATCGTTAACTCGAAGGAGGGGATCGAATTTCCTTTGAGACTTTTCTACGCGTAAAGTCCTGTTGCCTCCCTGTTCCAATGGCCGATTCCTCGTAAAGGGTAGCGAGAAGAGACGAAAGGGAAAGATGACATAGATCGGACGTGGCTGGTTTGACTAAACGTGAGAAAAGTGAGGAGGGACGGTGAGAAAAGAAGTTTCCTCTTCGAAGATAACGTTCCTCTATCTCGAATATCTACTTCCTTTCGGAACATCCCTTATCTCTCTCCTTTCATCGTTTCACATCGATGTCGTTCTCCCGCTTAAGGAATTGTCTACGTTTTTTTTTTCCCCTCGAATTCCTACTCGTATAGCCACGTGTTACAATTCTCTCTCTTTCTCTCTTTTTTCCTCTCCCTCGCCCATTTTCCAAGTGGTCCCACGCAATTTCCTATTTGTTTCGCGAGAATTGAAACCCCAGAGCTGTTCATGGGGCCAAACTAATCGGATTACGGGAATATTGTTTGGAAAAATACTACCTACAATCAGAGGCGAAAAGTTTTACAATTTTTTTCCTCTATTTTATTTTTTTATTAATATTATTATTATTTTTTTTATTTTGATTTTTTTTTTCGTTGAATGAAAAGACTGATACTCGCGAATGAAAGTCTAACACTTATCGGAACTTGAGGTAAACTTGAAGGATCTCGCAATTATTGATGCATGTATCTATTTACTTACCCATGTCTTTCACTCGGTGTTCACGAGTTCGCTAATTGTAAGTCATTAAAAGGAAATTGGCCCGTAAATTTGAGACACGATATTTAAACGTTCAAACTGTTCAAAAGCATAATTCAACGTCTCTAGCTTGATATTCGGATTTCGTATGACAGGTATATGTAGAATATTTCCAACTATTAACCCTTTGTTAGTCATACCGTAAACCATTGTAATCCATGGTTATTTATTACCTCATCACTAGTTTGCTTTTACCGGTGTTGACCCGAATCTCCGTATAATTTCTTGTCAAAGTGCAGTTTCCGATCTGTTACGTTCTGTGGCGTACATTTCTCAGAATAATTTCAAGACGATGTCTATTAATTACACCTCGAAACTTCAATTTTCCATTCCAAATATTTTATATTCACGCGTTACGTTAATTATGATGTTAATAAATTTCATGATTATCTTTATCAATTAATAATCAAACTTCAATAATAAAATTACGAAGCAATCATTTCATTAGTTTATCATCGAAACATAGTCCACAGAATTCAATTTATTAGAATTATAGTTTTCAGTTTTCACAGTAACAGATGAAATTCAGAATAACTTGCAATAACTAGGGAGAATCGTAATCGTTAATTAATGTGAAAACTATAATATCGCGATGAATAAAAATATCTCTTTAGCCAAATAAGATCGATGAAACGTTCAAATTTCATCATCTTTGTTATCGAAACTTGCAGAGTTCACAAAATTCCGTGGATCAAGCGCCACAATAGTAAGGAGACTTTTTCATCCTGGTTCGAACCCCTATCGTTCCACGTAATTATACCAGAATGAAACGAGATCCGGTCTCATCTGGTATATGTTCCACTTAATTCCACGCTGGACCTTTTCGTTGCAAAAAAAAAGGAGCAAAGATCGGCAAGCGTTAAATCGTTTTGCTCCGGCAGGATCGTAAATTTCGTCGCTGTAGATTCGTCTCGCGTCGAGAGGCAATGAAATCGAAAAGTGGAACATTCTTGATTTCTTATCTGTCGCGTGAATCACGCGATCCATTTTTCTTTTTATATTTATTCGCATTTATCCATTGACACAACGATGACACAATCTATTTTGGAAATTTCTTTTTGAACATACATGGGAATATTTCAAACACATATATCATTTTTATTGGATTTTAATAAAATATTAGTAATCGTATTCACATTGAAAAATTTAAGAGTAAATTTATATTTTTTTAAATATCTTATAGATTAAGGGAATTTGAAAATTTCCAAAGCAGAATTAAATTATATATTAAATTAAGTAACGTAATGAAAATATGTTTAAATTATATATGTTTAAAATTGTAAAATTGCAATGGTCATGATTTCAACAGTATTTTATTAGTGATTAGATTTATGTAGTCTGATGATAGATTGATTGTTATTCTATGAGTGTCTGTGTATTCTTTTGAGTGTTATCTAGGTTTTCGTAAATTTTATATGAGAATAGATAAATATCTCATATGTATTACTGAATCTTCACATTTTTATTTAATCGCCCGTTTATATGACACTTAGTATTAATAACAGTTAGCGTGTTCTCGAGGCACTCAGGTGTAGGTGTATGTATTTTAGAATAGAACTTTGGAAACTATTCTAACTAAAATTATAACTATTGAATTCCTTAAAGTTCCTTAGAATTCTCGACATTATATTCCAACTAAATTTTTCTATCGTCTTTCCAAAACATTCTCCTCAAATTTTCAAATATCAAACATCTTTCAAAAACATTTTTTATATTAAAAAACTTTAAGAAATTTTTCTTCCAAAAGATCTTTTCTCAATATCAATAATAAAAATCTAGAATCCGAAAACTTTCAATCTTCAAGATCTTTACGATATAATTGAACGTTGGAACACGAGCCTCTTTTCATTTTGTACACGAAACGAGTAGTTTTTGGCAACGATTCTCACGAGAAAAATTGATAATTCTCCACGACGTTTTGAACAAATTGACACTTCCGCAAATCGTTCCAAAAATTTTGATGAGATTCCTACCGTCGAACGCCGCGACGAATGCGAACAATGCGCAATCGAAGTCGGGAAGCTTAAGGGAGAGGGTCTCGAACGTCCCGATTGATCTTTTGTGTCGATGTTTCGAAACGTGAGCGGTGAATCGTGAATTTTGATCGTTTAAAATATTCCGAGAGACCGACATCTCGTTCAATGTTTCAGAATTCTCTCGAAAAATGGCAGTTTCGATCGGCTCCCATTTCTATTTGACCGTATAATGCATTCCGTTTGATCAGGTATCCAGTTAAAAACCATCCATTGCGGTTAATAATTCGTTCCACGATGGCGGTTCGAGCAAACGTCAATCACAAAATATGTTTCGATACTAATGCGCCCCTAATTCGAAATTGTTTGTTCCAATTCCAATTACGTATGCACGTTTAAAGGTGTTGTGGAATATAGGTTACGATATAATTCCATCTTTATTTGGAATTGATACAGCGTTCTATGTAAGCCTGTGTAAGCCTATTCATTTCCATTCAGATCTCACATCTCCGCACAGATTACATTTATGCGCTTCTAATAAAAGAAAAAAGTATGTCTCAGCCTTAGGATCTCGCACGGTAATTTATTCGCGTTTATTTATTTATTTCACGACAAGATCGCTGCGATCTTTTTGAAACGAGAGGCAGGTATAAAATGAAACCTACGAAAAAAAGTCGACTTATATCTTATATAAACCGTTTAAAAAACATGACGCGCCTCTAATGTATAGATGCTCGATATACATTTGATCCATGTGTTTCCACATTCTGAGCTCGTCTATTCGCACGTTATATTTTATGTCGCTACATATTTATGGGAGAAAGTAAATATTCAAATGAATTAAATTCCGTTTCGTTGTTCGAGTAAAAAAGGATGGAACGAAAAACGAAAAAGCGTAGTCCGAATTTGAAATAAAGTCGATAGATGGAATCGAAGTAGATGGAATTGTAGTAAGTGGAAATTTAATTGTGAAATCACGGTGGAATAATAATTATGAGGAGAATTCGATCGAAAAATTATAACTTAATTTTTTTCCACGGAAAATTGTGTTACGCGAAAATGGTGGACGATGATTGAAGAAGGAAAAGAAAAAAAAAAAAAAATGTAGAGCAACATTCATTTTATGCAATTTCTTTCCGTCCACGATGAACGTATGGATATTGAACGTGCATATTTCATGACAGATGATACATTTTGGTCACTTGGTGTACAATTGCATTGATAGATAAAGCTGAAAATGCACATGTCCTATGACTGATATTCTCCGATTTCAATGATATTGATTATAACGAGGAAGCTTGGAATTGAAGGATATGCAGCGTTTTTTAAATTTTTTGCATTTTATTATGCTCAAATGGATTTCAATTTGTATTTATTGACACGATTTTCGAATGAAGATAGTCAATGATATAGACGAATATATTACGATATATTAATCTGTCGGTATTTTATATATTATGTAATATTACAAATATATAAATAGTTGGAATTCCTTCGAAAATGAAAAAATATAAATATGTATTAAAATTTTACATTCGTATATATTACTATACAATAGCCATACGAAATCTTCCACTTATAATATTTTAAGTTGACAATTAGATGAAAACAAATATATAAATTAAGAGTAATAAAATTATAATAGATGAGATTTGTTCTTAAAAAGAAAAACCTCGAAAGTAAAAAATGTAATATAAAATTTTATTTAAGGTATTATCTTTGAAAAAATTAAACTCTCTTTTATTCAGGTTTTATCCGATCAAGAATTAGATTACTCTCAAATTCTTTCAGATCTTTCAGAAAATAACTTCAAAAAAATTTTATTCTATCATATTTCCTGTCATCTTTCTTCTTATCAATTGATAATTAATAATAAATTTCTGATATGTGTTAATAAAATGCATCGAGATTCCTATGCATATTATCAAAATTGTAACTATTTACTTGAATGTACTAACCCGGTATACAACAAACTGACAACAATTTAATATTTAGATGCAGAATTTACTATCGTATAAATTTAATATAATATAAATTTGAATTATACATCAAAAAGTTCGAAAACAACTAACCTATATCTCGTATATGAACTTCGTGATTTTGGATAAACTGTGACAAACTTTAATATTCCAGTTTTAAATAAGCGAAATGTACTTCAGAATTTCATAGGGTCTAAAGTATCTGTCCAACGGGAACATAAGTACCATCCACTTCTCTCAGATGAACAATACCAATGCATTTGGGGAAAATATTCAGTGGAGTGCGTGTTATGTAACAAAGGGCTCATAGAAATTCTCCCACGAGGCAGAGATCGTGTGTGCGCATTCTGAAAAGATAAAGTTCTCAAGCAACGCTTCATAGTCACAGTTACTTCCTGTTTCCGTGATCTCGTTTCTGATGTACCAGATGTAAATATTCCCATCGCTAATGTTTCCTTTAAACACATTTTACTTACTTCAGCAATAACACTCTTTCGACCCATCGAATAGCATAGTGGATGTGTTTTTAACGTGTTTTACATTTTTATATCGTGTCGAAAATTTCGAAAAAAATTATCAGTACATTTTCAAATATTTTTAGGTTATATATAATTGATGATGTTCAGAAGATATATAAATTTTGTATCGTTTTGTACGATAATGGATTCCGATTTATCATTGTAGAATTAGAAAATTTCGCAAAGATTTAAATCGTCATCTCGGTGACTTAACGAGGGAAAAAGATTTTCATCCGTTCGTCGTTCACGGTCGCGTTGCTCTCGGCTGAAAATTAGCAATTTGTAACGTAATCGCAATACGTAAAAAGGGAGATTTTTCAGGGCTTGATCGTTTCGCGAAAGGAGTAGTAGCTCGCAAAATGGCGAGTTCTTGATTTTGTCACGCCGAGATACCAGTTGAAACGCGTTCCAGACGGTTAGTACGTATTGATTCCTTCCTTGCCCTCTCTCCTTGCCTCGAGAAAGCATCCTTTGCCACCCGCGGATCTTCCTTAAACCTCACCCTTTGACCTCACCTATCGCCTTCGGGAAAGCCAGGCTTTCTTTGATCTCTCCGACTCGATACATAACGAGACTTCCGGCTGCCTCTGGTAGGCTAAAAGGATTTCGTTGCGAGAACGATGACTGAGAAATGTTGCGATGAAATTTATTTTTTCCGCGAATAAACAGTTCGAAGCTAACGAGGGAAATTTTATACAAATATCACTTTTTCCCTTGTTACTATTTTCCTTGTTTTTCTTTTTAACATTATTCGATTTGTTCTATTTTTATTATTTTTTTTTTTTTATCTTTTTTAATTTAAGAAAACGTGTTATTACATGAAAATTATTCTTTTATTCTGAAAAATCTTAATAGTCAATTCTTTTTCTATCACAAAAATAAAAGAATTAGAATTCATCGATTCGCAATGTTTGGTAGTTCTAGTAGCATCGAGCAATGATAATCAGACAGGCCCAACGTCTGGCAAGTTATCGTCTCGTACTACTTGCCGGCGGCTGCGTACCGAACGCTCTAAACTTCTAATTTAATGAATGCGTATAATTATTCTGTGTTTCTGTTGTTAAAGTGTTTCTATTGTATGAAGTTTTAATTACTATAAAACGTGTACAAAAAAAATACAAAGATATAATTATATAAATGATTTAATTCCGATGAAAGAAAGCGTGAATATTAACTTATAAGCGAATATTATTTTGTTCCTTTACATAAACGAACTTTTAAAAATACTCGATACTTTTATTTGCGCAATGTTTTTAGTAAATAATTTTTCTTTTCTTTTTTCACACGACACACTACCGTAAAATAAAGGCAATTTGTCGACGAATCCATTCTGCCAGGGATTTGTATTTCAATTTTAAAAACGTTTGGGCGAAACCGCGTTAAAAATCGATCAACTATGCAAACAAAACAACTACAAAGCAACACAGATCAGAAATTTTTTAAATTCGTGACAACAATGATGTTTGGATTGTGATCACGTAGACAATTTGAATTTCAGATTCCTAGTTAGTTATGGCGTTAGTATTACGTATTATTATATCCAGTTTTTGTTCTCCAAAAAAAAAAAAAAATCGGCCGAGGATCGAAAATGTTCCTGAATGCCACCATATACGTAAAATTTTTACGATCAGATGAATTTCGAAAAGAATTATGGAACCGTGGCAAAAATCATTTTTACGGAACAATCTTCCTATAAAATCTCAACTTAATCATCGACGCGATATTTCAATTGCCGACAGATAGAAAAATATACGCGTATGAAAGCAAACGTACAGTAAAAATATTTAAATATAAAAATTTCTTTATCGAGAATTACATTTTCAACGAGACAATGGAAAAAAGAGCGATAAATCGAAAAATTTCCATTCGATAATATTTTTTAATCGATATTTCATTTTATCCAATCTCGTTTGAAATCTCATATGACGAAGAAATTTCTTTCCCTTCTTTCTCAGTCAGACGGATTTTCATCCCATCTCATAATGGTCAGCCACAACTTCTTCCCCGGCGCACATTTCGACAATGTGCTGGCACTTTAAACGATGTCTCGGCAAAATTTTTCCCAGAACATCGCGAATGTCTATTGCAACTTTCACGCTGGCAAATAAATTCCACTCGTTCTTGTACGTTCGCCGGTCCGACGACGTCCGAAGAGGCCCACACCCTTCGTTTTTAATTAAATGCTCGCCACCCCCGCCTCCCATACCCTTTTCCGTCTTTTTCCACTCTCATTTATTCGTTCTATCTATTTTCTTCTTCCCTTTGATTAATCCTACTCTCTATCACGTATCTGTTTTTCTAAACAGTGTATTATCTTGCGTCTCGTTTGTTGTGTCTATCAACTTGCTTCATCTTTTTCATTGATTTTTTTTTCACGTTTACATTTAATTACTTAACTTAACGATCAACTACTTTTTAAATTTGTTCCTCATGTTTCAAATCAAAATTAAATATCTGAATAATATAAATTTTATATTTTCGATAGGTATCAAAATTGAATGTCCTACTTGTTTATTATTAATTATTATATTAATATTTCATAAATTAATTTGTACGACACTCTTCGCATTCAAATTCATCACACGATCACAATTCCGTTTCTTCATTCACAGTTTCTATATTAAATATTTCTTTCCAGAAAATTTCCCTTCATTTTCTCCCAATCGTCCCATGCATTATTATTTTTTCTCGTTCCTCTTCTCGCTATGCATCCTCCTCAATCGCGTTTCCACTCATCTTCGGTTCACTCACGCTAACCCATCCATTTAGCTCGTCTCTTTTTCCGCTTATAGCCTTCGATATCGATCGTGGTATATAATCAGCGATACCGGAAGTAGAAATAGCGGCCAACTTGTTTGCCAGTACGTACATACATATTGTGCAGATGAACAAGGGGAGGAGGGAGGAGAGAGGAGAAAGTGAGTGAGTGAGTGAGTGAGTGAAAGAGAGAGAGAGAGAGAGGGAGAGGAGTACGTCGATCCGGTTTTTATATATAAGGCAGAGGGAACTGAGAGTGGAATACGCGGACAATACCGCTTTTCTCCTCGATATTCGAGTATCTTCGACCGACAGAGCTGTTATCTTTTTGCATTTCGTTGCAGCGACTATTCGAGCGTTGTTTAAAGCCATATTTCACCCTCGAGCTAAACTTATCTCTTTCCTTTTCATTTATTCGTCTTGTTGTTTCGAGCACGTCAATGCTTCGGATATATTTTTTACGGATGCACGCTTTATTTACGCACATCGAAACGGTTTGCTTGTTTGGTCAACGCACAGCGTTTATAGCGTGGACAAATATTTAAATATTTGTCGATATTTATCGTCGGTTTGGTACGGTCGATTTAAACGATTAAGTAATATCTTGATATTTGTGAAATATGAGATGTGATTTAGTATGATGGGGGAAGGGAGGGGGGGTCGAGAAATTTCATTGACAACTTAATATCTCACGTTCGAATCCGTAGTTTGCACTTTACAATGAGGCGATATTCGAGGCCGGGGGACGATCGAAGGAATACGGATAAAAAGTTGGTAATGGAGTTTTCCTTAATCGAGAAAACTTTAATTTCGACCCATGAGGGCAAATATCTCGCTGTACAGTCATTTGCTCGTACCATTTTGACGTTTGCATTTAAATGGGTATTGTCACCTTTTCTCATTGTCGAGTTCCTCTCTGCCGTTTAAATTTCCCAACTATCACCGAATTTATTCTCTGTTAAAACGTTTTATTGTAAGTCTATTTTCTTTTTAAGTCTATAGACAAAACATTTCCCGTTGTTGTCGATTAAATATATTGCATTTCAATAGGCATAAATTATACATTATAAAATTATAAATTATAAGACGTTAATAACGATTAATTGTATAATGTGTTGTGTTTTTAAAGAAATTTTATTTATTCCACACTTTGATTTATTAAATTCCAATTGTACATTTGGATATTTAATATGAAATATATAGGAATTATAATATGATATTATAGAAATGAAATTATAACGGAGATATCTCATCCGAGAATGTAGGCGTTAATAATGCTAAATATTGAACGTGTTGGTCCTTTGAAATTCTTCTACGCGAAACAAAATTTAACGCATTTTGATAATTAAACAAATATTTAATCACTCACGTGAAAATCTTCGTACACTTTATAGACAGAATATACAACATTTATTGAAAATTAAGAAGGCTCGAATATACCCGCAATTTTATTAATAATATAACTTCCATTAAAAAAAATTGAGATTTCGGCATTATTTATTCAAATATATCGAAACAATGTACGAAGAATTTCACAAGTGATTGTATATCGATTACGAACAAACAAAATCGCATTACGAGATATTTCGTTCGCACGAAGAGTTTCGTAACAGTGCTATATTCCACTCTGAATAACAAATATTCCTCTTCTATATCTTTCCGATATAGTAACCACGATGCTAATTTTTATCGAATCTATCCCCCTCGGGCATTCACGAATCATCCCCGTTAATCAATCCCCAGGGATAGAATTCTATTTATTCGTTCTCGATCGAGTCCCCATACTCGCGTGTACCACGCTATCGAGCCTGATTGAAGCTAATTTATTTCCCGCCGCGTAAACAACTTCCCGTTCGCAAAATGGGAACGGAAAAAATGGCGGTGAACGATCGTCGAGGATCGGGGAACGATAGAATTTCTTCCCCCCCCCTCATGAAACGCGATCGCGTTCTCGAAAAAGAAAACAAGACTCGATTAAAGGCAAACAAAACATGGTGCCACGGCTTCCGTCGAATTCAGATCTCAATAATTGACCGGATAATCGAAAATCCACAATGAACCCTCGCTTCATCCCCCATTTTATTTCGCTTCACCCTCCGTTTTTTTCTTCTTTCTTTCTGCTCGAATATATCGCGCGTTCTACTTTTCCAAGACAATCGCTAGTCGAGGAAGACGTTCAAGGAAACATCTTATTATCTCACTTATGAATTCTGTCTTCGTGCAACTTCGTGTAACAAATTCGTTCTAATATGGCGGCACTGCTTCCTCGATCTTATTACAATTACATAGCACGCTTGGTGTGTTAGGTTGGCACTTGTTCGCGTCACTTTCAGCGACGATCACTTTCGTGACTTTGTCGAACCGGTTCCTTGAGTTGAACAAGTTGGTGGAATGACGAGGCTTCATTAAGCATGGATGGAATTAAGGAATTAAGTTTTGTATTATTAGGATGGAAGTTTGTAAAAATACGCAAGATTTGAGGATTATCGTTTAATACGTAGAATGTGTTTTTTAAAAGTATTCATACGTCGTTTCATGTATTTACATATTAATTAATTAGTTGCAAAAAATTTTCTTTTTCACTCTATGGATATACTTCTATTAATTTTTAAGATTAATAGACATAGGAGAAATTTTTAAATGTATAAAAAGATTATTTGCATACTTATATATGCTCATTTTTTTTAGTGAATGTATCATTGTAATCTCGTATATTGTATAAAGAGAAAGCGTAATCATTTAGAAAAGTGATTCGATTAATTCGGGAATAGAGATCAGACAGTGAATCTTTGTTGTCGAACACGAAGCACATTACTGTGTCAGGATCACGAAACGATGCCTTAGGTACGTATCGTATTTTCGTTAATCCGACTAATAGCACTTTATTAACGGCCATTACCTACCACAGCGCTCTTCGTCTGTCCAAGTGATTTCGGTTCATTCTCTCGATTTATCCAAAATTGATGGTATCACTTTTCGTGAAACTATCGTTCCTTTTTAATCAAACATGTCGAATCGTTCAAATCGAGAAGTATATAAATAATTCTTCGTATAATTCATAAGCTTGTCATTCGATTAATTTATATTCTTTTAATTCGTAAATGAAAGTTATAGAAGAGTTATTTCAAAATTAAAATTGCAATTTTCTATTTCTACATTTCGATCTTTCATCGTTGTTTAGTAAGAATTAATCTCGTTAAAAAAAAATAAATAAATTAATAAAGAATCCTGCCAGTTGGTTATTGCACCTAATATTTTAATTGAAATGAACGCAAGATATTCATGTCGAGAAGCCATTTAGTAACCGTGTAATTGGAGTGCTATCTCAGTATCCCAATGAATGCTTTGCGTAACGATACTTGTGCCAATAAAAATTGTTTCATTTTCTTTTCTTTTTTCTTTTCCTTCTTTTTTATTTTCTTATTTTTTATTTTTATTAAAAAAATGATTAATAATTTCATCAATTATTCAACCACTTTATTACATGGTATAATTGTTGAATATTCGAGGAAATTTTGTCCAAAGTTGCTTTATATAACGATTCATGTCGTTTACATTTTTATTTATCTCAATTCAAGGTTATTAAACAGTCCGTAACATAGAAGGTAATTTATATGTGCACTTCACTGATAAGAATCTACGATGTACTTCGATATTAGATACGTGGATCGATAAATTTTTTTTAGTATCTCATACCATGCGATCCCTTAATCGTAATTATAACTTCGTTAGCTAAATTAACGCACCTTTATCGGACAAAATTTGATGCAAATTATTACGAATAATGGATGAAAAATACTGTTTTGTAAGAAATAAGATAAGCATATCTAAAGTTAAATAATTATTCATCGAGAAAGATCATTTACATGCTATCAATAATAACAAAAAAATAAATATAATATTAATTATTTAAATCATTTTTACTTATTTAAGAATTTAATAAATTGTAATATCAATTACAATTTAAAAGTATTTGAATATTTAAATTAAAAAATAATAATTATTAATTTTTCGTCGTAAACGAATTACAATGTCCAAGTTGATAAAATGCATGTTTGGTCAGCATTTAACTCGGCTAATTTAAATAAGTGAAGCGAACTACGATGTATGCAGTCGCGAATAATTAGTACACTTTCTACGAAGGAATAAACTTCCATTAAGAGAAACAATAATTAAATTGCATTTTTTTTTCGCGGTGCATTTATTTATAGAAGTTAATTGGTTTCCCGAACAATCGTTTATCTTTCAATCCAGAATCCCATGTAATTACTTTCTTTTATTCGTTTCGAATAAAGTTGCGTGCGTAGAACGATATGATTAGTTGAATGTGGACGATGAAAAATAAAGGAATAATAGAGAATTCAATTAGGAGACTTTCAGCCACAAAACGAACGTAAGTATTGTATCCTGCGTTGTGTAACAAGAATCTGTACCTTCATTTATATGACGTGAACATAATTGCAATTAATTATCAACTCCCTTACTATTGCATTATCACAGAACTGTAAGTTCACCGGTAGAACCTAGGTATCTGGGTTAACTCAATTATATCTTTGATCTAATTGCCGTTATTCAACGTACTTTCAACTATCAAAAGAATAATTATTACCTCTAAAAGAATTATTTTTATTAGACAATTTTTTTCTTTTATTAGAACATTATCATTTTTAATATAAAATATCTTTATTGAGTAATTTAAATTAATTTAATCAATTCTTTTTATCGTGACAACAAGCTTCTTATTTAATACAGAATATAGATAAATGTTATTATATAGTTATTATATAATGTTATGATAGAATTTAATTTTAATTTTAATTTAGGCTTCAATTTTTTTAGACAGAGAGAATTATTAGTTTAATTTATTCATTTATTCGGAAATTTAACAATAGCCAATATTTACATTGGCTACGATATTTACAATATCGTATTTTAACGATAACCGATATTGATTTAAAAAATTATTAAAAAGATTTGTTATTATTAAATTCTTATTATTTTCATCAACTATCGAACAAATGCGGTTTTTAATTAATCGAAGGATTAAATTTAATAAATCGAAGAAATCCAATAATTTTTCATCGATCGCAACTCGAATCAAAATCGAAGAAGGCGACGTGTTTCTAATCGCAATGCATTGCTGAATCGCCGTTTCACAAGGTTTTAATTACTACAACATGAGCGCCAGTGCCACTACCAGAATTACTCCATTAGTGAATAAAAGCTAGCTCAGCTTTACTAATTCTACGTGCCTCTAGCTAAAACGTTCACTGCTTCAATTATAGAAATTCTCGCAACACGTTCGAACTTTTCATCCTTACAGAAAACGAAACTCTTTTTCATCGACTGTCCAATCGATGATCAAGAAGAAACGATTACAGAATTAAAATCTATTTTTTCGATCGTTCTCACACACTTTTTCTATTCGAGAATATTACACGGCTCGTTCATAATGGATTATTCGTAAAATATAATCGATAAGAGAAACACGCGATTCAATATTCCACACTTCTGAGTGTGATACATACATTTGCGCCGACTTTGACAGGATGTCGATCGATCGAAAATGCCCATATATTTTTCTGTCTTCCCATTACTTGCGTGATATATCGACCTACAGTGACATCATTCCGAATACACACCTCTCAGAAACGGCTGTTTCTACGTGCGAATACAAAACTCGTTCGCTGGACCCCTACGTTACACCTCGTAGATGCATTTTGCCATCCTCGATCAGTTTCACGACGAGTCATCGATATTTGTCAATTCTATTCCAACCGGATATACCTTACTTAAAGTTCTACGTGAATATAGCGAAATAAAATCGTGGAAATAAAGAAAAAATATTCTTTTTTTATTGAAGAAGTGTTAGGATTTAGCTAATGAAAATAACTATTTGAAAATATTTTGATTAATTTTTGTTCTTTTCTTTCTTCATTAAGGAAACTTAATTCTTTTAATTCTTGATTAATTTTTTATTACTCTATTTTTTTTTTATTAATTTTTAATTTTAGTTCTATTAACTCAAAAAAGATACAATCAAAGAAAATTATATGAAAACAATATTTGATTGGAATAAAGTTTCACAATAATTTTTTAATGGTTACATTTTCAAAATTTAAAAATCAAAAAATTATAATTGTTATTAATTTTCTTTTTAGCGATAAATTTGAATTTAATGATATTACTTTAAGAGCACTAATGTTACATAACACTCTTGGATTATATCCTCTCTCGAGGATTCTCATAGAATTGTTCACTCCATAAAAGTATATGTACTAGAAAATGTCTGTTGTTGCGTACTTTTGGGATCTCCTGTCTCATGGTGCGATAAACTGTACACCTTAGTGGAATTTTTAAAGCGAAAGAAGATAAGAACTTAAATTAATAGCTTCTATAAATGACGCAAAATTTTCCGCTAGATTCATAAATCTATCCGCATATTTAATCGAATATTTTATAATGAATGAAATATTATTTATTAGAAAAAAATCACCATTCGAAGGAAAATAATCATCCTTAATTATACAAATCCAGAAACTTTCTATATCAAGATCAATCATGCAGTGTTATCTTTATTCTTTTTCCATTTTTCTTTTTCAAAACTTTGAAAACTCAATTCTCCTAAGAGAATAATTTTAGAAACCTTTAATGCTAATGAGAAATAATATCAATCTCGCGAGTATTCCACGATGAACTTGTAACAGATATTATCTTATAACAATTCTACTGATTACATTCAAGCAAACCACGTTACTTATCAAACTATTCATCCGTTTCTTCGAACATAAGAGAAAAGAAGCAATTTCCAAAGAAGCAAAAAATTTTCAATTTTCGGACTAATTTAAAACTCGATGGAATTCGTGATTCGCATTTCCCATTTCGCACACATACATCCCTTATCTTACTTTTTTTTTGTCGAAATCGTCCAAAATCCTGTCTCATTTAACGCTGTATCGTTCGAAGATAGAAGGAGTTCACGATAAAAGTAACAAACTCTCGTATTTTTCTCTCTCGAAATTCACCGATAAACTCCTCCACGTTTCTCGAGGAAAGAGGCAACTTTGAAAATATTTGCCTATGAACCAGTAATTTCACGCTTGACTCCTGTCCACTCGTCGATCTATGTGCACCCGAGTTTTGGATCGTTCCTCTCCATCTTTCCATCTAACATTTAGATAGAAAGTGAAAATTAAATTTCCTAGAAATTTAGGCTTGTCTATCGGAACATAAAATATGGAATATGAGGAGATTTATGGTCTTCTCAATCCTCTTGCTGACTCTTAACTTTTCCCTATTCTTTCTTCAATTCGTTCCGCCATTTTTACTTTCGAGTTATCTAAGAAGAAGAATACTATATATATATAGTATAGAAGAATAATATGTCTTCTTGATGATCACTGAAATTCTTTTACATGCGAGAGAATTCCTTCCTTGGATATTGTGCCGTAAAATCGATTGCTTTAGTGCAATTTTACGTCGAATTAATTTAACGAGTTGTCAGGTATTTAAATAATTTATTGTGAAAAAAAATTCTTTTCTATCGCATGAAAATATTTCCTTAAAAATATATCGAATAATAATCACTTGTTAATGGTCACATGAAGGCATATTATATCGCATGGAGATATTTTTCAAAAAATACATATTGAAATAACTTTGTGCATACATTTATATTCATACATTTCTTCCTTACGTATATATATATATATATACGTGAAATATTTCCTAGGTAATTTCTTTGGTTAAAAACAAACTTTGGCAAAATTTGACAATCAATTTTACAAAATATCAATTTAACATTTTCCATTTTGGAAAATGAGAATAACTTCAGTGTTCTCGTTTTCCGATATTCATCTCTAGAATTTTGCACCGTTTTTGATGGACACGGAAGGAAAATGGTTCGCGAGACTTCTTCCAAAGGTAAAATGGATATCTAGGCAAAATCCTTTATAGCCGGTAGATCCTTGAATTTACGAAACTCCGTAGGCGAAACTTCCAAACTCGTACCAAGAATAAAAATATCATTTTTGAGAAGGAATGGAAAATCTAAATTTCGCCGAATTTCTCTCGATTTTGTTAACGATAATCGTTATTCGATCGATATTTATTCAGCAAATAACCGTGAACGTGGAAACGAGATAATCGTCTGATATTTATCGAATAATCGCGACCGAATTATTCCTGCGATAATACGTTTAATAATGCCAATGAACGTTTGAACTTTCGGATTAATTTATCTATGCAATATTTATAAAAGAATGAAAGGGAAAAAAGATTGATAACGCAACGGAAGATGAAAGAATCTTCTCCATAAAGTGAACGTTAAATTATCGCGAGTTACTTTGTCGCCTCTGAAGATTGTCAGAAAAATAGGTCGTAACGTTTTGCACAATTCTGAAAACTGGCGAAAGCTTCTATGGCGTGATTAAAAAGCTTGTTTCAAAATTTAAAAATGTATGCTTGAGTGAATTCATTCCGAAGATGAAAGTCGTCCGCATAGTTCCAAGTGGTTTTTTAATTATAAAAATATTGCAATTAAATTTCTGTACTTCCAAAAAAAACGTAAGCTCTTAATTCGAAAATTGTTCTTGTCTACCTTCTTTTTAAACGATCATGAGATTCCAACATCTGGAATTACGTATCATCATAGTCGACTTTCACGAGTGAATTTATGAGATCTGTACGGACAATAGGATTGGAAAGCTTTTTTCTAATCTAGTGATATCTTTTCCACAGGTGACGACTTTCAACGTTGAACAACTGGGCGTCGTTCGTCCTGTGGGAGACAGAGAGCAGAAATAAGGATGGCCTTTCATTGGGATAAGCTCTCACCAGCGGAATTTCAACAACTCCAGGATTTAGCAGCTTGTAAGTAAAGAGGAAAAAGTGGAAACAGTAGAATGTCACGGTAGAGTTTCATCAAACTCTGTTACACTGAACTAAGGGAAAACCAGTAGTATCGGAAAAATCGAGGCATCGGTGTAACCGAGTTTTTATATCGGTATAGAGCACTTTCCAAGAGAATAAAAAATTTTATCGTTCAATTGTATTGTATACGTGAAAAATGCTCTTTATATTTTGAACAAATCCCGTTGAGATTATTTTATGATAGATTTTATCGCCCGTGTGTGAATAAGATTTTCACAGAATTTTTTGAAGTTATTACAAAGTTATTACATGGTTGATACATATAAGATTTTGTTTCTTCAAAACTTGAATTTGATAGGTATGTATCATTAAATTATTAAATTTTCTGTCTTGTTTTTTATTTTTATGAATAGTAATTAAAAAAATTTTCTGTAAATTAAAGAAATTTTCTGTAAATTATACGCAACGTATTATATTTGGAATATTACGATAAAAATATTAGAATAGTAGGAATATTTGTCATAATTGAATTTGAATTGAGTGAAATTGTGTCGAAAATATAAATTTAGATCCACTTAAATAATTTTTCGATCGATAAATTGTTTCGAAAAAGTTGTATTCGAAGATTCCTTGACTTGGTAACGAATAATGAAACTAGCATAATATTTCAAAGTACATATTAACATACTAAATACCCAAAGCACACATTTGAAAATGATTAGAACTCGTAGCGTGATTAATAAAATAACTTCCGGAGGTCTCGAGTGAAACTCGTAGAATGTCGAGCTCATTGTTTATGGAATTATGGAAATTCATGCGGTATCGTCTGGAAGGAGCTGGAATTCATTTTGAATGTATTGTAGAAGGCCGGTTGCTTTTCGGATAAATTCCAAATTTTGTGACAGCGCACTTTTCTCATATAATACTCTGGTAAAACTTACGATCTTGTGTTCTTTTATTAATCCTATAAACACCGTTGAAATTGTTAGCTTTCCGTATTCAATATCATGAATCTTCGCTCGAAAAGGGCGCTTTCACGTATCACGTATTTATGTATTCGTCCGTAACAAGTCATTTCCACTGTATCCGGCCAGGCAACGCTATATAATTTCTATCGAATGATTCGTCAAAAACGCAATCACCGTTTATTAACCATACTTTGATGAACATTAATTACTCTATTTACTCAAATTGATAATTGCTACCTCCGTCAATTTTAATTTAAATAACGAAACGTTTTCGATCGAACACCGAAACAAAAAAATAAAAAAAAAGGAAAAGAAAAAAAAAAGAGAAAAAAGCATAATTGCAATCAGTATTCAATATCCTCGACATTGATTTCCCATTTTTAAGGAGAACTAACCTCAATTTCCTGATTTTCAGATTTTCGACCGGAAACACGAGTTTCCACGCAAGGACGTTAATCATACGTTCCATCGGTGCACGATCCATCATATTTCTCGTCAATCGTCCCGAAAATAGTCGCCATCCAAAAATATCCTCGTTCGTTAAGTGCATTATGACGTCGACGCTGGCTAGATTAGGCCAATGGTCTCCTATTATTAGTCAATTTATCGTCGTTGTTTCCTCTGCAAACGACTGAATCCCAAAAGTACGATCGATCGCGTTTCTGCCCCTGGCCAAATCTCTCCTTTTTCTTTCTTTCTCACGGCAAAACCTGGCCAATAAATCGGGTGAAAAGGCGCCTTCGTCGCCTTTTTGTCTGAATATCGGTTCGAGCGGTCAGTTTCCACTCGACGAGCTCGAGTAATAACGCGCCGATATCGTTTTTAATTGTCGTCGCGAGAGATATCGCGAGCTGTTGACATTTGCCCAGATAAAGTTTGCTCGAAGGTTGGATCAAGTGGATAAAGATGTGGTTTCGTTTCGCTCAGAAATAGAATCAGAAATAAGAAATAAGGGACAGATCTGGACGGTACGTTTTACGAGCACTTGAGCGAGGTTTGTTATTTTTGAGATCAGGAAGTAGCGTGGGTTTTGATCAGAAAGCTCGTTTCGTTGATTCGTGAAGGACAGAAGTTGAAATTTGAAAGATTTGATAATTGAGAGATTTTAGAATTGAGTATATTTTATTATCTTTCGATATCTTAATCTTAATCAAGTTGAATGTAACGATTTTATGGAAAACGTTTTGAATATGTATTTATATTTGAAACGTTTTGTTATATGTATTAGAAATTTTCTTTAATTTGTTTTGTCGTATTTATATTCATTAATTTTATTTAAAATTTTAGATATAATTTTACGTAATCTAAGATTGGCAAGTTTTCGTACGTTTGACGTCAAAACGTTGTACGTTTCCTTGTACATTTTAAACGGAGAACTCGATGCATTTCACTCATTACATTACTCACAAAATTACATTTTCTGGTAAACAGGAAGTTGGTGCTACCGCATACAGGAAATCATGGTTGCTTTTAACTTCATTGTTTCAGATTCCACGCGAAAGCTACAGGATGTCCTCACTGAATTTTGCGGATCAAACACAACACCCAGCGGTGCACCCAAATATCATCCAGATGGTGTAAGTTTGAACCAAAATTATCCACAAACTAAGGTACTAGTAATGGTTTATTATATTTATTCGGCATGATCTTATCGCGCGTACATTTTCCATCTTTTCTTTGATTGACAAAAATTTTATCACTTTTTATCAAAAATCGAGTGATTATATCGAAAATAAATATATATGGGGAAGAAATAAATTGCTTAAAATTAAATAAATAAATATATTATTCTGTTATTATTAAGGTTGAGTTAATACAATATTTCGTTTTTAATTGTTTTCATTTAACATATAATTTTATTCTATATTGTAGTTCTAAAAGAATATGTTCTCCATCGTTTCTCTTTTTCTTTCTATTTAAATTTTGTACAATTTTATACAATTCTAAAAATTTGATTTTCATTTCCATAATGATAGTTTCCTTTTCAAATAATGGAAGTATTTTCTGAATTTTATATAATTGTGTTTTTTTAATGGTATTTATACATATAATATCTATTATAAATACTCGTATCGATGAGCATTATTGTATTTACGCAAAATATTTTGAAAAATTTCAACGCAGAGGTAAATTTGAAAGGCCAAAACTGTATAAATGTAAAATTTTGTTACGATAAAAATTATTTTTAAAAACATTTATCTTCCCCAATATATTTATTAAATAGCATAAGGAGAAAAAATAAAAAAAAAAACGAATTCACTGAAATCGTTAATGATGGCTAACTTTAAATTGAGCGTCGTCTAATTTTCCACGATCAAACGATTCCCATTAATTCTCTCGCTTGTTTCGAGAAAAATACGATTTTCCTTAATATTTCGAATTCTCCGTTGTTTAAATGAAAGACTCGAGGAAGATACGATATTCATAAAATATGCTCAATTTTTAAGAGAAGAAAAGATATAAAAGAAAGAAAAAGATGATGTAGAAGAATAATTAGATGAATCAACGTCATTGTAACATTGAAACGATCGAATAATACGTTGCGTACTTGAAAGCTTTAATTCTCAGGGTATGATATAATTACGATTTTTCGTCTGTTTTCTTTCTTTCCTTTTTTTTTTTTTTTTTCGACCAGATACAGTCGTCGAAAAGTAGTCGACTGAATTTCCCTCAATGGATACGCGAAATAATGTACTCGCAATTTGCATTTTTCCTTGCTTCGTCGGTTGTGGTTGAAATAAAACAATACTGATAAATAATAAAATGTGACGCGATGAAATAATTTCCACAATTTCCGGGTAAACATCTTCATTTTATTTCTTTTTTTTGTTTTAATTTTTTTTTGCAATAATGAATTGTTTATCGAAGTACAATAATATTTTTTTTACGCGACCAACAAATTTTTTATCTCAATACTCTACGTAAATATATTTACAGTTTCTTTTTTTAAAAATATCCTTCTGATTATTCATTGATATAAATATGTTAAATATCCAAACGTTTAATCGTTGCCGTTACAAAACCTGCTTGTCGTAAAAGACAAACTTCACTGGTCAGAAATGCGTTTGTATGGCGTTATATTCCTTAATACAATAACGCAATCATATTCACGCATGAAGAATATAAAAGTGTATGGAACACTTATGTAGGCTAGAAATTTGTATTAGTATGCATCGAGGAAACGCGTGTCCCATAAAATCTCAAATTATTCCTGTAGCTATTACAGTGGGAATACGTCTGAGTCCAGAGGAACAGGTGCGAGTTATTGCGAGTTTATACCGCAGGATGGTCCTCCACGTATGTTTGTGTTTCCGTATATGCGGGGGCGTGTGTTGTTTATGATGGTATCCCCAAATCGATCATACCTCATAGGAAAAATTTGAAAAATTCGAAATTTATTCGAGACATTTCTTTGAAAAATATCTAATGGATTGTACAAGATGGATTCGTCAATTATTTTCTTCTATTTTCATAGAGAAAATTATCATAGAGAGAATTCTTTGTTACTGCAATAATTTATTATTTAACAGAGAATCATTTATATAAACGCAGACTCGATATCAAGATGCTCGTGTTGAAATAAATGAAACAAAGTTGAATTTATTTGATGAAATTGCGTTGGATTTTTTTTTTTTTTTTTTTTTTTTTTAGAAATTTCATTTTTAAAGCGAATGTTTCTGTTGTGACGTAAGTGGTCTCTTGTTTTCTGGTAGAATCGTTGGAAGAAGGTATCACAGTCTTACCATACTTTGTTACCAGATCTTTGAAGATCAATGTTTACCGACTGGCTTGACATCCCTGTCTTTTTCTTTTTATCAAGAAACTGGATATCTGATACTCTATAACCTCAGATTTCTGTCATCTATAGATTATAACCAAGTATTACGTTACAAATTAGGAAATGTTACAAAAATAATTAACACAGAACAATTTCTTATAAAAGCAAAAATCAGAAAACGATTCTCTGATATCCTTCACTAAAATCTATCGTTATAAAATATAACGACGTCGATCTCCATTCAAAAAAGTTACAAACAACATCAAAAGATTATTTTTAATGTTTATCGAAGCATTAGTAATAATTGATTATTAGAGAAATTTACGATGTGATTTTTTGACGCAATGATAAAACTATGAGAGTACTAGGTGTTATCGTAGTCGACTGATAATGTCTCCTGACTGATAGATTGTCGGGTGGCGCATCAACCATAGGGAAGCTGTGAAAGACGAGTATACGTCGTTATCCGCCACCAGGATAACGATCCCTTTATATCATGCTCACTTACACTTTTATATTTATTTTCCTTTCATATCCAACCTTCCTCCTCACAAATGTAACGCAAGAAATTTTTCCGTATCTTTTTCAAGTCTTTTTTTTTTCCAACTAATTTTTTTTTCTTAATTAATTCTTATCCCCTTATTTATTTATCCCCATTATACAGAAATCGTCTTCGTTTAAAGTAAATAATATTCATCTTTATTCGATTCTCTTTTTTTTCGTTTATCCTTGAAAGAATTTAAGTGAAATTATCCTTGCACAAAACAGGATTTGTTACGCGTTTGACGTAAATACAATTTGCCTCGTTTTATTATGTACACGATACTCATGGATATAAATAACAGAGAAAATTCTTTGATCGAGTAAACCGCTCTTCTTTATCTATAGAGTGAGAAAGAGATCTATCAGGATGGATCAGTTTGGTGGAAAAAATAACATCGGTTAGCACTAACCGATCGTCCATCTAATTCGAATTTTCTCTTTCCCGGAAAATGGTTAAATTCTGCGAAAGAGTGATAGAAAAGGGAAAGACAAGGATTTCGGATAATTAATCCTATTGTAGAATTGCTCGGAAACTCGGAATAATCTCTCTGAAATTAATCGTTTATATCGAACCGTAAAATATGGTTTCTGTTAACAAATGACTCCGCTGGATTCAATTATTTTTCATTTAATATCTGTTCCTAACGATACTATCAAAGCTTTTAACAAAATAAAATTACGAATAAAGCAATTGATTATTTAATTAAAATTTTACGTTTCGAAAAATTTTTCCAATTTTTTCCAACTTCCTAAATTAAAACTGCTTTGAATTATAAACGACATCCGTTCCCCACAATTTTCCACACTTTTCTTGAATAAGAAGCAACGAACAATGCTTCAAACATGAAACATTGGACAACTATTTGTACATTTTAGTTAAAGCAAAACTCAAAGAACAAAGCTTCAAAGTAACGGGATGAAAATTTTCACTGTTTCCAATTTCTCAAATTAGATTATTTGCCTCTGTCGAATCTTCTCGGCAGGAACTCGAGAGAAACAAAGTGAAAATTTTCACTGTTTCTGATTTCTCAAATTAGAGTTGGCTGGATTGAAATCCCCCCCCGCTACGGAACCCAAGAGAAACAAAGTGAAAATTTTCGCTGTTCCTGATTTCTCAGATTAGAAGTGACTGGATTGAAATTTCTAGGCGAAGCTCGAAAGGGACGGAAGGACCGTGCCGTGGCAAAACGTTTTCGTCCTATTCACTGATCGTGAATCATAATTGAACATGCCAGACGTGGTTAACTATTCGGTGTCGGTCACGATCGACCTCAAATCTTCTCACTGACCACTACTGAGAGAATTCAATTTGCTCTGTCACGCCTTCTCCTAATACACGCTATTAATTATGCACGCTAGAATTAGGATATTCGCCGTGGACACTGATGAGCGAGCATTAAGAAGTTCAATTTGCACGGGGGAAGCGTGGAATCCACTACTGTGGACTTCCGGCGGATAGGAAATCTCTGCCGTTAATTCGAGAAGTTCTGGCGGAGATCTCGAAGCAAAATTAATTACCAACGAAATTATCTTGGGAAGATAGAAGTGAGAAACGATTTCTTTAAAATTTCTTATGTCACGAGTTTATTTGACGATTTTAGAAAAAAAGTGGTGTTTATAATCACTTGGAATATTTCGTGTATTAAAATACTGTTTGAATGAGTTGTTTGAATCAATTTTTGCTTTGTTATAAATATAGACAATTTGGATTTTAATAATCGTGATTTATGGAATTTCAATAATGTTAATTTAATCGAATTAACGAAGAATTAGAAAATGTGCGGTGTAGGAAAGTTTCCCTCGGTTTGTTTAGGTTGCATGTTGATTGGTTGTTGTCGATAATGCTAATTTTCTAATTAAGTGTCCTAAGTGCCACGACTATCTTACTATCACGCGACCTTAATGCCAAAAAGAATTAACGTGAAGTGTGGAGAGTTCATTGGAAAGGTCAGAGGATCTTCTTTACCAGTAATTTCAACTGTCTATCATTTCCATCGTTATAATATTGAATTTATCAAGATATCAAGCATCATAAAAATCAAATATACTTAGAACAATTTGTATTTATTTATTTTCTATTTAACGTGATTTCATTCATAAACTTGATGAAAGTGTATTTTTATTCCCGAACAAAAGAGAATTTATCTTAAAAATTATCTTAAAAATAAATCGAAATTAAATTCCATCGAATTTCCACCGAATGATTTCAACAATATTCAAATATTTCCTATTTAATTCGTCCTTCTGACCGTTTGAGCTCACGAGTCGCCCAAACGAGCCGACAAAAGCTACTCACAGGAAATCAGAAATTCAAACGCAACGAGGAGGAAAACACAGACGGATTCCGGCCCGGGCAAGAATGCTGGTCGAGAACTCTCAATTAGGCGCAAACTTAGGGTCACGTTCCGTATAGTTCGTTCGTGTTCGCCTGTTTGAACGCATATTTCCGCCATTAACCCGTCAAATATGCAAGAGAAACGCTCCATCGAGTATCGACTACGTCCGATAATGATTCTCCGCGGAAACACGAGTGGCTCCATCGAAACCCGAGATGGTTGGCAAAGCAGCTTACATCTCGTACACCCGTTTCACGCCGTTGAACACGGCAAATCAGGTTTATCGTAGAGACCCGAGTCCCTTTTCCTTTATCGAAGGAAAACCAATCCGTTGTCCCGTTTAAAAAAAAAAAAAAAAAAAAAGGAAAAACGAAGCTTCCTTTGCGACTCCTTTCCTTTGCCAATCTCCTGATAATTGTTTCCTGGTAAAGGAAGGATACGAGACGATTAATTTCCAGTTAGATGTTCTACATATAAACACAAATAAACGTATAAATGCGGTTTACAAGATGCGGATAAACAGGGATTAAATGCGAATAAATTGGAGGTCAAACGATATGGATAAATAAATGATGCGATAAACGAACGTGGGAATAAATAAACTACGAGTCAGAGATATAAATAAGCGCGAGTGAAAGAAGTCAATAAACGGATCGACGTGATCCGACGAAGGCGACAGGGATTCTGGCAAAACTGTAAACCGTGGAATTAAATGCCGGTGTGTTAGATGAAAGATAATCGAGCAACTGAATCGAAAGTTAGTTTCGACGATCAAATCGAGGAAAGTTGTCACACATCGGTTGGGATGCCTTTTTTCTTTTCCCAATACTGCGTCAGAGTGCAGAGGTCGCCGATATCGAAATCCAATTTAGTGGAACAAAGGGGACCGCGAATCTGGCGCGTACAAGGTGTTAAACCCTTCAACGGTCCCTAACTCTCGTCATACTTTATATCACTGGACTAGATTTTTCGAAATTTCCTCTCAAACTCTTCCATCGTGCTATATTTAAGCTTTAGAATATAAAGGTGAGAATATACGCTTGAATATTTCAGTGGTTTTGCTTTTCATTGGTAAAATCGTTAAAAATGTAAGAAAGATGGTAAAAAGCAGAAAATTATGAAAATCGTAATCGTAAGAGTTTATTATTGTTCTAATTTCTATGTATCAAGGATTCTTCTTCTATTTATTTGCTTTTTTTTTTTTTTTTTTTTTTAATAACTGAATAATATATATAATAAGAATGATTTATTTCGATCGATCAATCACAAAAATTTTGTCACATCATTTTTCTATAATTCGATATCTATATGTTAATAAAAAAAAAGCATCGATTTAATAAAAACGAGAAAGCATCGATTATATCGTTTCATTCTCTTTTGTTCGAACGATTGATGGACATATCTGTTTCCATCAAAACTAAAACTTACAATTCTCGCGAGATTCAATAGAAAATAAACCGACATAACGGTATATCTCTCAAATAACCCACTCGATAAAAACTATCTATTTTTCAATCGAGTACACCAATTGAAGTACGGTAAAAGTTGAAATAACCGATGTGACAAAATCATCCCTCAGCAATTAGAAAATCGAGCCAGGAATCGGGTGATCTCGATTGAAATCCAATTGCAAACACAATTGGAAACATCGAGTCGATAATTGGACAGGGGGAATCCTGTTGCAACGAGAGGCACGAAATATTCGTCGAGAAGATTTCTGACTAATCGCTCGTGAAACGCCTGCATCTGTTCTGGCCACGTGCCAGAATCCGGAAGCGTGAAAAATCACGCAGCTTCGTTTTACTGGAAACACGTTAATTTCCGCCAATTTCGCACGCTTTTGCCAGAGCGCGCCATTAACACGCAGCACGATGAAAATCTCGAGCAATGAACGAGTGATTAAGGAACCGTTTGTTCTCGGTTGAACAATCGAGTGGTCGTCCGATAGTTGATTCTTCCAGATTTTCTCCATGTTTCGTGACAAGAGTTTGTTCAATTTTTCGATCGATAATTTCCATCTTGGATCGAGTGGATGAAAGGAGAATGGGGGGGATGAAAGAGCGACGATTAATGCGATTCGCGGTCGTTCTTTCGGTACGTCGCCTTGTGATTGATTAAGGTAGTTCGATTCAAAGTTTCTTAGCTACGTCTTCGATGTAAAGTTTGTTGAGGGTGAGCGAGAGAGAGATGAATTTATTATTTAGAAAGTTGCACCAATAACTTGGATTAATTTAGTAGAGAGCTAGTTAAGCCGCTACGAACTTGATTATGTATTTAATTAAAATCCATGTATATGTATATAGTTGTGGATAATTACCGTGATAAATTAATATTCTTTATCGTGTAAAATTTATTATCGAAGAATTTATTCGGCTTGTATAACGTGACGTGCTTCTTCTATTAGTCGATGTATATAATAATAACGATGAATAATTTTATAAATATCTTAACGAAAATTAAATACGAAGAAGAACGAGAAAAAATAATTATATTTCTTATTCGTTAGTTAATATTCCCTTTACTCGTAACGACCAAATTTACCGCCACGCTCTATATAAATAAAAAGAATCGTTCCACGCGTTTTACTCCTCTTTTCCAACGATTGCTTTTTTTGCGATTAAACTGACCTCGCGTATCCAGCCTCCGTGGTTTTTATTTATACGAAAGCAAAGTTGAAAGTTTGCCGAGTTTAAAAAATATTCGACAACGAAAGAATAGCGCCAAGCAGTGGGTAAAAAAAAACTCTGGATCTCTTTGAAACTGCAACAACCGTAAAAGTTTCAAACGAAGATAAAAAAAATGGGGGTGAAAGGAATGGAAGAAAGAGAAAAATTTCGTGAGATTTTATTTCTACAAATGGACCAACAATTTTTTAATCCCTCGCCCTCAAAAAGTAATGCTTAATTCTTAATCGGCCGGTTTAAGAAAACTTTTCCCTATCAGAGAGAGACACCAATCAACTTACTGACCGGTGTGTTACCACGAAATAGCCCTCGAACGAGATATCTCGTTCTCGCGTTTAAACAAATAAAGCTGCACGCGAAACACGAGTAAAATTTAAGTGGATAAGCTTTCAATTGCATTAATCCCCGGTTTTAGTGCGTGCTACATTATTTCCCTCGAGTAAAGTTTCCCTGTTCCTCGAATGTTTCCATTGTCCACGAAAACGCGATGTCGTGGAACTAAGATGATGGCCTGTAACGCCACAATTATCTTTTCCTCTCGCGTGAAGGAATCGTGGCTAATTTTAAAGCGGATCTATCGAGGTAGATAACGATTCATCACACTTTCTTCATAAGTAATACGATCCAACTATTCGCGCGATTATTTATAAAAAAAAAAAAAAAATATTAGCTTTACACATCCTTTGACTCGTCAAGGATGGTGGCTCGCACAAAGCTATCCCTGGAAGATGAACCATGCGTTTAATTTATTATAAGACGATTATTTCTGAGAAGAAAAAATATCTCTCTGCTCTTGACCCTTACTCTGACCTTCTTCCGCCCTATTTCCTTCTCTCTCTCTCTCTCTCTCTCTCATACACACACATACACATTCTCTCGTGCACCGATTAACCGCTATTTTGCCTCTCTTTATATAACTATCGATTTATTTAAACGCGCATTACATCCCCTGTCCCCCTTACGAAGTTTCGCCTCGTCGACGAAACGCGTTGCCTTCTTATCCTGGGATGCGGAGGCGGATTGGATCTGTACGAGAAAATTTCATTCGAACAATACCTCTGTGATGTTGCCTAAATATATTCCCGTCCAATGTTCCCCTTCGCTTCGACGATCCTCCATAGGTGGAAATTCGCGCCCATATAATAGAAACTCGTGGCCAAGTATCGTCAAACTGTCATGCATAAAACATTAACATTAACGAAAGCAATTTACCGCGCGAATATTCTCGAATTTTGTGAATTCGCCTGTTATCAAAGCTGCGAAAAAATAAATAAATAAATAAATAAATAAAGATGGTGGAGTTCGAGATATTCGAGTTATCCATTTTCGAGGAATTTCCAGAGGTATAAAACCAATTTCACGGGACTCAAGACGAAGATAAACAAGAGGAGATCAGGATGAATCTCGTAAAAGAAAGGGGTTTTATATCGAACATTATACGCCGATATTTTCGCTGGAAATGGATTTCTTCTGCAAGTCTGTGCAGAGACATCGCAATTGTATATCATCTAGAATTCTGATGGAATCGTATCTGACGATGCAATCATTGTTGATCGTGATAAAACGCAAGTGATCGACAGAATAATAAGTAATAGGCCAAATGTTTCGATTCATAATAATTTAACATCCATGAAGAAAATTTCCTTTGTTTTTTAAAACTTTATCTTGTCATCAACTAATTTATTTTATACTTTTATACTATATAGTGGATTAATATAAATACAATAATTTGGAGAAAGAGAGAATATAGAGATAATTACATCGAAATAATTTAATAATATTCTATCTCAAAATCATTATTTTATTGTTATTATTAAGTAAAATATTAATATACGATACATTAATAATATATATATATTACATAATTTAATAATATTAATACAATAATATTGTCTACCAACACAGAATTATTATTTTATCATTCAAAGATAAAATATATAATCAATACAAGTATAAAATTAATTAAATACATAAAATATACGAACGAAAATTAATATAATACACAAAATATACGAATATTATAAATTAACATTTAAAAAAATACATAAAATACAGCATTCGAATTAAAATCGTAATCGACAATCTTCCAATTAAAATTCCAATTAATGAACACCGGATTACATCCCCCGTCCGTTCTTTGCACCAGCCAGATGGTGCACGCAAAAGTGCGATAACGTCTCATCGGTTCGGGCCAATTAACTTAAGGAGAGGAGATCGTCCGAACGTAAGTAACAGTACTTTCGATATTAACGAACTTCCACTACGACAGATCATTAAAGCAAGCAAAGATTGCCTTCTTCTCGTGTACCCCACTCTTCGGATTCATTCTTGGCGGAAGAGGTGGACGCGTGGAGGTGGACGAATAGGCAGGGTAGAAACGAAAGATAGAGAAAAACCGGGTGGATCGTGAGGGTGCGGTTGCCTAGCTACTACGTGACGTCATTCGTGACGCAGTCGAGAAGATCCGCATGGAGAAGACGAGGAAACGAGATAGAGAGAGCGAGGTCAAAGCGTCATCATCCACGGGTATCCTCTTCCAAAGGTGGATTGACCGGATATCTTCTTTTTGCAGGTTCTCGAACCCCTCTGTCGCGGAATTTATCTCGTCACGGTGGATGACAGGGATGTAAAACGCATAAAAAAGATCCGCTTTCGATGTGCGTACAGTTTATTAACCAGCCTATTTGCGTAGGATGGATATCTTCCATAGCGTAAAATGTACTACTGATTTGGCGGGAAAACGTGTTGCGGAAATATTAGAGATCTTTAATGTTTCTTGGATAATGAAATTTCTGGTGAATCGATTTGAATCGATTGTTATTTAATTAATGAAATGTTATTTTGACCAAGGTAATGAAAATTGACACGTGAGTTGAACAATGAAATTTGAAATCTTATAGCACGTGTATTGCGAAGATTAAGATGTGATACAATTTATCCTACTCGTCAAAGTTACAATTTAACTATCGATGAAGTTCAACAATATATTTTGATAAACGAAGAAATAAATAGCATTATTGATATCGGAGTGGAGATTGATGTTTGACCATGGCAAGTACTACCGTGATGTCTCGAAGAAGAGATGGGAATATTAGAATTTTTCAACGAGTTCCCGCGCTAATAAGAATAGCATTGTCGTAAATATGGAATTCTCCGTGACCTCGAGAATCATACATCACGTTCAGACGTGTAAAAGATATATCTTCCATAAGGGGAACTTGTCGTCGAGGCACGAAGCGAACGAGCCGTCGGATATTACATTTTCTTCGGGTCGTCTCATCTCGCCTTGCAACGATTATGGCCACTGATGTCAAGTTATTCACGCTCGATGAAGCATGCCACGGGTATCATCCCGTGTTGCTTCTGAAAACGATGATGAAAAAGATTCGGCCGTTTAAGTCATCATACATACCTGTCGCCGCTTTCTTTCGGAATTCGCATTGACCGATCTTTTATCTCATTCGTTGTCTACCCATCAATCATTGAAATCGATAAATGAAAACGGAAATTGATAAACTCTTTCTTAAAAACATAGAATTGATAGTCTTTTTTATTTTATTTTTTAATTCTTCTAGTTCTTCCTTTAAACTCTCTAGATATTGAATTTATTTCATCTAACTTATTGATATTCGTGAATTATATCCTTCTTTCTTCTTGTTAAGGTTGTTTTACCTTGTTAAGGTTTCATTTTTTAAGATAAGTATCACTTGCTAATTATTGTTCTTGCTCTTAGTTTGCAAACTTGAATTGTCTATTCATCTTCCATTATTTACTCTCCTTTTGATATTTTATCCGTTTCTCTCTTGAGTTAAGCTATTTTCCTATTTATAATTATTTTTTATTCTTCCATCTATATTTATTATATTATATTAAACGTATCATCGAAGAATTATCTATAAGGGAAATAGCGAAGATCTGATAATGAAAAAAAACGGAAAAAGATCATTCTTATTACGAACTTCTCGTTCCCTCTGTCCATATAAAATGTTTCATACTCGGTGAAGCTTGATTTCCCAGATGATTCCATTCCATATGCACGATCCATTGGAATTCGCAGGAAATTGGCAAGATAGTCGACGTAGAGAAATCCCTTTTTATGCCATACGTGGCTCGTTCTTGAAAATAATTGTTCTTAAGCACCACTAGCTTCCACGGAGACGTGTGTTCAAAAACTGTCTGAAGAAAAACCGGGTCACGTTGAAGAAGTGCATCGTTCTTAACGTGTACCCATCATGCTGTGCCGTAACGAGTATCACTGTTTCCGGTTTGAAAACTCGGAAAGAGCTTGACTAAGGGAACCGACGCCTTGTTTTCTCGTTTCGCTTTAATCGAGTATCTTTCATTAAAGCCCTCTCGGCATAGCATCACGATGAAAGGCTCGTTGGTTAAGTAATGGATTGGAAACGACGAGAGCGAGATGAAAATGGGGAAAATAATAATTGAAAAACGCTCGAAACAGGACGAGAGTAGATTCTTCTCGCAATAGATATCGATCCTGTTTCTTCTCGCGCGAATGCTCTAATTAACGGACGCCGTATAACTTTGGCTTTTTTATTTGCGTGAAAATTCGAAAATAACCGTGGATAAACCGTTATAAAAAAAAAAAAAGAGGCAACAGAATTGATCCGTCTCTCGAGAGAGGGGGAGAGACATAAAGATTATTGGATGGAAAAATTCACAACGATTTCACGGTAAAATCGTCGTTTCGATGTATTCTATTCACGTGGACGAAAATACTGTTGCGAGGCATACACGCATCGTTACGTTAAATCACGATTCGCCCGCGAAATTTTCCGCTAACGAACTGAATAACTGAGTAAACGTTTTGGACAGCTGGCAGAAACGATAAAAAGTCGGACGAGCTGGACAACTACGAGAACATTGATGTCGTTCGATGGTTCTTGCTGTATATAAAACGCGGAAAATAACGAGGTGGATATCACTGTATTCATATCGTAGAACATCGTACAAAACGTGCATAAAAGGATGTATAATTCACGATATTGTCAACTTATTATCTCAAAAAATTCGGAACGGAATGAAAGAGAGAGGAAAAAAAAAGATCGACGATTATACGTTCATCGAAGATCTGCATATCGTCAGTGCAACTATAAAGCGTGCAAGTTTGCGAAATTTCAAGGTAAAAGAATTACGCAATATTCGAGGAACTCTGAAATTCTCTGCATCGTATCACGTATCGATACAAACTTCTTTGGTATCGAGAAATACCAAGGAGAATGCGAATATTGCACGTATAGAAAAAAGAAATGCATTAAAGAAATATGGAATCACGATATTTTTTTCTCGAGGATGCGAATGTTTCTTACCTCTTTGTAATAAAAAATTGAAAGCAACGAGGATAGAAGAGGAGGAATGGAACGAGAAAAGAATCGAAGGATCCCTGTGGAAAAATTTACTGCGCGATTTCCACGTTGCTGCGGTGGCTGTTTCTTGTCCGTCTCTTTTTTTCTCTCCCCCTACAAACTGTGTTTATCTTCCTCTCTCCTTGCTGCCTGCTTGTATATCCAACGAAGTTTCAGCAATCGCGGGAAAATATTTACAGAGATCCTCGAAGCCACGGTTTTTAAGTCGAGACGGAGGAAGGAATAAGCTAAGGCGTGAAATTAAAGCGACGTCTTGGGAACCGGCCGACCAATCCACGAAAACCTTACCTAATCTCTTTTCTTTATTACGTTCTCAAAGCGACCATCACTTCGAGCCTCGATTTTCTATAAAGCTCGAATCGCTTGGGTTATTCGAATTAAAACAACGTCGAATTTGAACAACGTGGAAATCATTTTATTGGCGAGAAATTTATTCGAAATGTTTTTTTTATCGATCACTTCAAATCCTTTGAATTTAAAAACTCTACATTGTTAACGAGCACCTGTTATTTTACGTAATTTGAAGTAGCCTCTTCGAGTTTTAAACGAGGGAGAAATTGAGGTTCTTTCAAGTATTGCTCGAGTTGGAAAAGATTTCCAAGATACTAGGTGCCAGTTTCGTGTTATTGATTTTACAAGTCAAGCATTTTCACGGATTTTGTAAAATTATCAGATATACGAAGAAATATTATTGTATTTCATTTTTCTAATTGCCCTCGTATAATCATCTCTGATTCGAAAATTGCAATCATCGGTGCACGATGAATTCATACAGTTTAATCCCGTAGAATAATGGCTCACGCTCGATTGTACGCTTTCGATCAGCTTGAAAAGCATCGAGAGTGAAAAGATTTGAAGAATCGTGTTTCAATAACTTCCTCTATAACCGAGTATTATATTGAATATTACGGTTGTGCGTCTTTTCGAATATCCGATGATTATTAAGAAATAATAAAAACCGTTTCTCGCTCGAAATAGATCGCTTTTCAAAATATCGAACGAACGTGAAGAAAAAAAAGAAGAAAGAAAAATTGCAAAGAACTACTTATTATGCGATAAAAGTAGGTCAAGCATGCAGATCGTCTTTTTCTTTTAAAAAAAAAAAAAAAAAAGGAATTTTGCAATAAAGTAATTTTCTCGAATATTATGTTCCTCGAGGATAAACAAGCTGTAATATAAAATAATTACGCATGGAATTCCTTCTCTGTTCTAAACGATTTTCATAATTAGACGAATGGCGAATGATTGCGCTCAAAAGGAATTCCCTCGTTAATTGAAAAGTGGACGAGAGGTAGATATTACTTTAATTCGTTGATAATCAAATCCATTTCTTTCGCCGCGCTCTTTATCGTTGGAGGGGGGAAAAAAAAAGATGGAAGAATTTAAAGAAATTCGATTGGAGACCGTCAACCGATTGAGATACATCGAACGCAAAATGGAAATTTTAACGAAAAGATATCCTTTCATCGATTGAGGAAGTTTCTCTTTCAACTCTCATGGAAAATGCGGGTGAAAAGCGAGCCGATTAACGATGGATAAGAAAACGTATTTTGAATCTCGTTTTGTGCCGCGCTGTTTCTCATACGTAAATAAACAGATATTCTTTTATTGGAAGCGCTGCTTTTCTGGATTAGCGCCAGATTTCTTTTTTTATGAAAAATGGGGTACAAGTCGATCTAAAACGAGGGTTGAAGAATTTAGAGTAGAGCACGGTAGAGAGAGTAGTCGTAAAAGTGGACGAAACGTATTCGCTCGAGATAGATTTATAAATCAATCATTCTGAAATATAAAAAGTGGAACTTATTACGGATCAAGATCTCATTTCGCAAGATCGTAAAAAATGTTTTAATCCCTGAATATCACCGTATACACGCGTTATGAATATTTTTCCCATAGATATCTTCGCATAAATGTGATAATAGGTAATAATATTTAACGAATTTCAAGAAGTTGGAAATCACCAAACGAACGAAATAAAATTCATTGATTCTCCCTTTTCTTTGCATAACATTTTACAAGAAGAAAAATTGGAAAGGAAAGTTGGAAAACAACGTTTCATTGGTGATATTTTTGAATATCGAATTGCCGAAAGAACGAGGTAAACATCTGCGGCAGCGAGAAGAAAATGATGCAGTGACGTCATTGCACAGATGCACTCCAGATGCAGCGCGCTGGGTGCACCGACCTTCGGTGCCGTCACCCCGAGCTCCCGCGGCTAGTGACGTCATCGTTCACCCTCCCTCCCATCCCGGTTTCCATGAGAACAATGACGTCACAGTTTCCGGGCCGTGAATCCACCTTGATTCCCGGTCGGTGAACCAATATTCGCGGATTTTATCGAACGAGCCCGTGACTCGTCGCCTTTTGCGCCGGAACAAATGGACTGTGAAATAAAACTACACGTTCCGCGTAATACAGCATGAATAATACAACGGTTCCGGTCCAACGAAATAATTAAAATGTCTCGTAAAACGAAACAGATTGAATCGAGAATCGTTCGGTGGAAAAATTTTCAAACTTCGTTTCCAAACGCGTGTATTCTCTGTCGAGAATATCTCTGTTTATTTATAAATTCTGAACCGAGTAATTCGAGGAGTCTAAGGGGAGAATCTCGTCCCTTATTTCATTAAGAAGGTGGAAAGAACGGATGAAAATGGTCGAGATAAAAGTGGCCATCTATGTTGAACGCCAATATATTATTCTTGAAAACGTTGTCCCGAATCATTGATCGTATACCTTGCACGTAACGACCGACCTCTTTCAATCTGACAACACGTAATACGCGAGAGATCTTTCCGATCTTTGCGGTCACAAAAATAGGAGGAAGTTTAGGAATTCGCCAGATCTTGTTGCATATGCTTTACGATCGCAAAACGAAAACTTCCCCTCGAGTGGAGTCAGGAGTCAGGCTTGTTAGCGAGCACCTCCATCAAAAAACTTTGCTTAAGGATAACCTGTGCGCCTTTACGCGTGTTTCTGATTTTAATGATCGTTTTACGTTGTCCCACTACTTTACTTCTTAAAAAAGCTATTTGAGTAAAGTTTTGATTAAACGATCCCTTCGGACCGGTACATTTACTCCAAGTATTCTTAATTCTTCTCGCTTAAAAACCCATGCATAACTTAAGTTAAACTGTGAAACGTTGAATTTTGATTGGATATCCTTTTTTGACCATTCTTTATTGAACTTTTCACTTGTCCATTCTTTTTAGGAAAAGATTTATTTCATGTCGATGATCGGTTAGATACCTGTCCCTTATTGCTTCTTCGATTTTTATCTTCATTGTATTCTAACAAAGATACGAATACACGTGAGCGTGAGTATTATCAGAAAACCCGGATGCTGGATGAATGCGTGCGTCGAATAGTGCGTACTATAGTTATCACGACAGCAACAAACAGAGAAGCCCCGGTTATTTTCGGAGTATCAGCCGGTACACTGTATATTTAGATGATACGTATGCGTCTATAATGTATGAACGCGTGTGGCTACGCAACTATTCCCTTTCGAGTGACGCACTCGAAGAAGGGTGCCACTGACCTCCTCAATAAACAATCCAATTGAAACGTGGAAAACATTCGTTTCTTTTTTTCATATTTAGACGTGTTACGTTGCGGAGATATTTCTGGACATCTATGCGTGAGCTATTTTGGATTGCAATATAAGAGAAAATTAGAAATTGGTATGATTAGTAAATTTAAGTAGTATAAGTAAATCTTAATAGCACAGAAAATTGTTATCGATGTCTTAAAGATATCTTGTAGTAAAAGTTTTATCTTATTGTATAAATTTATAAATATCTTGAAGAAGAATCATCTTGATTCTTACAATATTCAATATTACAGAAGTTTTTTTTTTTTAAATTTTCTAAATTTTAACAAAGTTTAATATTTGATATAAATCATATATTTTTACTGTTACGCATTAAAATCTCGAGACTTTTTTATATAATATAAATTAGAGACATTCAGGTTTAAAATGCATCTCTTCAAGGTATCTATCAAGTTAGGAATTGTTCATAAAGTACAAATACATTCCATTATCAGTAGGTTAACATAATAAGCTATCCATAGTCGCGATCCATTGCAGGAATTTACCACATGGAATCCTAGGAACGAGAGTTGTCCAATAGTCTGGATTCCAAAGAAAACTTGGAGCAAAAATTGGACGTTCCCTCTTCAATAATATCCACATAACAGTCCAAAGAGAGAGAGAGAGAGAGAGAAAGTTTGTTAATAAGAATGGAAAGAAAATTGAAAGTCCGCTACTTCGAAAGTAGCATTCACGACCAGTTTGCAGACAGATTTAATGATACGCTTTGAGTTTTACGTTTTACGTTGAGCTTTTTAAATTCTGATATACAGACTATTCTTAGCCGATCCCCTCCAATCGATTTCGGTTTATTTGAACGTTTCTAAACGGGAGGTAGCAACACTCACAAATGGTATCTATATTTGTTTTAATCAATCTAAAATATGGTTTAAACTGTTTACTGTCTGTCAACGAATCGATCTTCGAATCCACGAATTTTTAACTGTTTTAACTGTTACACGCCAAACGAAAAAATTGTTTGATCTCTCAATTTAATTTCGCGGCGTGGAAACTACTCTTTCGCCACAGAAACTCTCCTCTAGCGAGTTTTATCTTCTTTCATAGGTTTTTCGTTTCTCTCTCTCTCTCTCTCTCTTTCTCTGTTCGTGTTTCACCGTTTATTTTATTTTCTCTCTTTTCCAGTTCCCAATTTCTCAAAAGTTAGACGGTCAACTTTTTCTTCGTCGACCGATCTTTTTAATTTCCCTCGATGATCCCAAGGAACACGAGCGATTCATTCTTATTCCGCGTGTGTAATTTCCAGCTAGAAAATTTAATAGCTGTCCAGAGAATCGAAGACGATGCAACGATGCCAATGTGCCTGCTTTTTACTCGTCTCTCTTTTCGAGAACGGCTCGTACGACAATATTGAATTCGAAAGAAGGAAATCCATCTCCCTTCTCGAACCACTCTCCTCGGGAGAGCTACTTCCTTGTAATTCAACGGGTATTGGCTTAAAAAGTATCCAAGGATACTTACTCGTCGATAGCTTTATGTAACGTGTTCGAGCCACGAAATCGATGCCTCTAATGTCGACGAACGAATCGTTCAACCGTATCACCGGCGGAAGATCATACAATCCGTAATTTCTTCCCATATTTTATTCACGAATTCAACCGTGCCTTACTTCAAACTTCTCGCTCAAGTTCGAAGCCCGCTTCCGAAAATAACAAATATTTTTCCGCCCGAGCGATGAGAATAGAGGGGAAGAGATACTTTGATGAAAGTGTTCGAACCGATAGAAGAGAGGAGCGAAACTTTTCTAACACGGGGATATAAGTTCGATCGAGTGGCTTCCATTTTGTCGTCGTTTAACGAACACGCGATTCACTTGCGCCGATCTTTCGTACCAAAGAGACAATGACCCAGAAGCGATTGTGCGCTGCGCTTCCCAATGAAACTTGGAACTTTCTCGAAGCGAGGCATAAATCTCATCGGGTTGGAACAACCGATCGATCCATACGCGAGATATAAAGGATGTGCTCGATGCGGAAACAAGATCGAACGAAGAATCCTTTCAAGAATGGGAGCGCCTAATAAATATGATTGGATCCGCGAGAGGATAATCTGCTCGTTTCATTTTATCCGATATGGAAACTTTTAATTCGGAAACGTGGTTCCTATGGAAAATAAATTAAATTCTTCACGCTGTGAAGATTGATTTGAAACAGGGGAAGCATCAAGAAAATTCGTGTTATAGTTCGGTAAATGGAACGAGTGGAGTAGGACTCGTTATCGCGTTTGCATTGCAATTGTTCCTCCTTTGGAACGTGATACTGAAAAGCGTTTATCGATCCGCGAGATAGTGCGAGAAACGAAATCAAATCAGACGATGAACAAGAGGCGGAGGGGAAAGTTACGTATCAGTTTGATGATTTATTCAGTGAAATGGAGAAGAATAATGGGAATATTTTATTTTTGATTCCTTCCCTGATTGAAATATAATTACAACGTATATAATGTTGTTATCAAAAGAATATTCATCACTCTCTATTGATTCTATTGTATTAAAAACTTATTAATATTAATCGAACGATTATACGATTAATACTTTTTTCCTAGAAATTAAATAATAAGATCCGAAGTTTGGCTTATAATTTATAATAATAAAAAATTATTACAAGTATTTGGATATTACATTTTCGATCAAAATAACTCTCTTCTCGGTATAAAATTCTAAATGGTACAACAATACAAAGGTTTTTCTTCAGGATATGAAGGATGCTTCTTAGAGCAAAGAACTGAGTACATATGATGGTAGAAGTTCAGCCAGACTCGTAAGGGTGAAAAGCTTATTATGTTTGTACAAGGTGTGGATTCTCTCCATAAGAGGTTTAATTGAAACCAACCCATCATTCGTGGCAGACAACCTTTAAGGTCTCCTTATAGCCAGGTACATGGATGATACTATTCCTGGCATTTGAATTGTTGACACTGCTCCACCCCCTATCGAATAATCGAATCCTCTACACACTGCCCGTATAACACGTGTAAACATGTGTTGAATTTTAACCACGATAACACCGTTGAATGAAACTTTCTTTCCTCGCTTCAGGTTAGAATTAACAGATTCGGATTAACGAACCGCCCTGCCTCTGGTTAGGAGAAATATTTAAACAGATGGGCTGGTTTAAAACGTTTCAATTCAATCCTGTTTCGTCGTTTTAGATTGTTTTGATTTAACGAGTTTTTGTTTGCCAGAATTTAACATGGATGTATACAATTATTTTAACTTACTCTTCCACTCTTGTTAAAAAATAAAATGGTATAAAAATAGATTCATTTTATACAAATACACGCGGAGATATTTATTTGAATATTTAAACAAATGGAAGAGTATCACGATGGAATGGATAAAATTAAAAGTTTTAATTTAAAACTTAAGGGATTCTAACGTCCTGGTGGTGATTTTCTATTCCATTAAAGAGATGCAAATCCACCTTTTAACCTGACCTCTGATATTACGGAATCTAAGGCCCACTAAGTAGCCTTTCCGGCAAATTCTTCGCCACTGACGAAACCCACTAGGAACGAACGCTTCTTTTTATCCTTTCATTACAAAGTGCCGACAAAGTCTCTCACACAGACCCCTATAATTTGCAACACATCTTTTTTACATGCACGAAAAAATTCTCCTTTCCTCTTTCACCGTCAAAGCCGAAACACGGCCAATCGATAAATTTTTCCGAAACGATTTCTTTCCCTTATTCGATTCGATTTCTCGACAACATTTATTCAAAATTATGACATTACGAGTGTTTCCCCAATTATCCAAGATATATCAAAATTTATAAATCTCTATAAGAATAGCTTCGGCCATCTTTCATCGTTTACCAGCCGTGTGCCCCATTGGAAAACACAAGCGGCTCCCATAGTGGACGTAATACCAGAATCCATCGTTTCCCATTTTTCTTCATTTCTGAGCTGCGTATTAACGGGGCAATGAGTCAATTTTACAGCAGCCTACGTGACATTTGAAAATACCTCACCCTCTCTCTCTCTCTCTCTCTCTCTCCATGATCCAACAGCTATGATCCTTCACCACTTTGACCTATATACCCAGCAGCCTTATCGGGGTTATGACGACCTCACGATGATGTCATCGTCCCACTGACGTCACCACCACTCCCTTACGTGACCATTGAGAACAACCTCGTTTCTATATTCCCTCGCACCCTCCCTCTCCTCTTCTCGTTCATCGTCTCGCCCTTCACAACTTCTCCGCGCTCTGTATCTCTTCCCAAAGCTTAATGGCCGTGTCCTGTCTCATTCATGCGGATATTCCTTCAGACAACGAGCGTGACCCAGTTTCCGGGATATTCGTATATCGAGGATAAGCCGCGATACGGTCGATTCGCAATTCTTGAAAGGAATTCCTTCTTGCTACCGTTCGACTCGATCATCTCTTTCTATCCTCGATGAAATTTCTCGGCTATTTTCCGATATTGATTTTTCTTCTCTTTCTTTTTCAAATATTATTTCTTTCTTTCTTTTTTTTTTTTTCCTCTGTTTTTGTTTATTGGATTATTAGGTATTGGACGAGATAGGAAATAGGTTGGGTTGGGTAATCGTTCGACGTGAAATACAATTTCAAGACGATCCGTGTTAATCCTTTGGAATAATATTTTGATTTATTAAAGCAATCGCCTTGATGAATCTCCACGTGACTTCTTCTCAGATTATTATTGAACTTCCGCCAAGTTCAGTGAGACAGCAATTTTTACAATTTTATTATCAATACGATAGATTGAACTTCAAAAACGATTTGGAATAATATTTTTTTAATATAGTTTAATTATTAACAAGTTGATAGTCGTAATAATCGAATGAAAAATTTGTTAAAATATTACGAATCATGTTTCTTCGAAACATTTTCCCCTCTTTCGATTTCGTTGCACAACTTCGAACACGAAGCGGCGTCGTAAAAAGCAGCTTTTCACAAGACCTTATATACTGTAACGGTTCTTTTTACACCATAGCGACACCGTAACAAGCGTTTCACTTACCAATCTAGAGATTTAAATGATTTACAAGTGTATAGCCAGATTCAAAGTTATCGTAGAAAAACGATTTATTAAAATTTTCCTTTCTTTCCCTCCTCTCTCTCTCTCTCTCTCTCTCTCTCTCTCTCTCTCTCTCTCTCTCTCTCTCTCTCTCTCTCTCTCTCTCATCATGAAAATTATATTGACTCGTTAAAATTGTAGGAGCCTTTTAAGGAAAATGCTGAAAGTGCACCACTTGGCTTAACTAACCGGCCAACGAGTAAGTCGTAAACCGTGACCCGAGTACAATCGTTAGTTATAGTTACGATCAGGTTGAATCGGTTGTTTCACTTTAGAATAGAATGTAAAATCGGCAATGTTCACGGTCCCTTGTTGCTTGCTTGTTCCTTGCTCGCGAAAACACCCTGTTAAATACGATTGCGGCGTATATGCCGCGTTGCCTATTAAGTAGTAAATTCGAGCATTCGCCGGACCAATTGCATCCGCGGTTAATCGATCGATAACAAGTGCATTTGCGAATTCCATTTCCAAGTCTATGTTTTCCGTACGGAGAAACTACTTTAGAGAGGAAGATAATGAAAGGGGATTCAGAGTGTTCGAACAAACAGTTTCATAATTTTCTCGTACTATGGTAATTTCTTTTTTTTTTTTTATCGAATATTTGAAAAACTCGATAAAGATTTATATTCAGCTGTAACCGATAGTGTTTATCACGTAATAAAATATATGCAGTTCGTCTGTATATTAAATGATATAACTTTCTTTTCTTAGAATCTTGAGTATATATTTATCAACGTTTTAATAACATTTACATATTTCTTGAAAGAGTATAAATACAAATAATCAAAATCAAAATGATAATGCATATAATTTTTGCATATACAGTTCTGTGCATATATTTCTTAAAAAATTATATTCTTAAAAAAAAGGTATGAGAAATCGATATCTTCGAATGTTTACGAAAATATCTGTTAATCTTTTCAAATATATTTATCCGATAAATAATACCGATCTCCTCGATAAGATGTATAAAACGATACGAAACGCGAAATTTCTTGAATCTCAAGCTGTGAGCAACGCGATATTTTATTACAAAATTGAGTATGTACTTTTATTACAACGTGAAATAATAATACGCTTCGATTATATATCGATAAATTGCTGTTTTTTTCTTGGAATAATCCCTTATTTCGGGACATTGTTCCGTTATAGCTCGTGAGTAACTACTTTAACTGTGGTTCGTTCTAGAGCTTTATCGTTCATGGTGTTCAACAGAAGGTGAAGGTAAGAAAGAGAGATGGAAAGGAAGAAAGATGGGAGAAGAAAATGATAAAGGCAACGCCCTTGGCGCCGGAACATCGATAAATGTCGCTCTCGAACGGATCTGTTCAAATAAAACGCGAAACTGGGTTGGTCGTTAGCGACTCGTGGCTTGTTTCCTCATTAACTTGACTTGCAATCAAAAGATCCTGACGAACTTAGGCCCTGAATCCTGATGCAAACTCGGAAAGCTTCCATAAATAAAATGATCGATTGTCCAATTCTAATGAGATCCGCAAATTATTAATTATAATTAGTATTATATAATTTGTAATAAGTGGAGATTTACAAAAAAATGGAAAAATATAATACGTTATTAAAGTAAGAGTGTTTGTAATGAGCGTTCTGATAACGAAGGGAACACATATTAAAATGCCAAGATAATTAATCATTTGTGATATCGCCGACACATTATTCGAGACACCTTCACTGAAATAAACAGCTGAATGATTATAATTGGCATTCATAAGCGGCGACTAATGAATGTTAATTAATTTCACGCGAGCATGTTGCAAGGTGTCGTAATTATCGATTATGTTAAATATCTGTACAAGTGTTGAACAAAATTCTGTTAAGCGAAAAACGAATTAATTAACGACGCCAGCAAGTATTAAGTGATAATCATGTTTATATTGCTCGAATGTAGAAAATATTCAAAGTTGAAGTTATTTATCGGGGCGAATAATACTTGTACAACTTCACAATCTCCGTAATATTACACATACGACGATTAATTTCGATTGCTCGATTACTCTTCAATTTAAATATATAACTTAATTTAAGTGTAATAAATGGGAAAAGGCATGCAACCAATTTTCCCCATTCGATCATTTTGCGTCAAGTAACATTACGATATTTCTTGCTCTTGATCAACAGGTATAAGGGCCGTCAGCCCAGTTAAATATCCAATCAATTAAAACAATTGCTTCATTACACAGGTGCTCGAGCAACTTTCACCTGAGCCTCGATGAAATTTAATTTCGATTCTGCTGTGCGATTATACCGAGACAAATGTCCAAAGATTTCCGTTGCAAACCCTTTTCCGCCGGAAACGATTACGTTACCGTGTCACAATCGGCACCGTTATTTTAATCTGTACGGAAAACGATTTTAATATCTCTCCTGTCTCAATTTACGATCGGATGGAAGGTCATTTTCTGAACAGGAAGTTTCCCATATGGTGATTTGAAGCGCGTGATAGAATCTCATTTCGTACCGCGAACACGATGTGCCGCCTTTGTGTGCGGAAAGCTTATGCGTTAACAAGATTTAGATCACCGCATAATCCATGTATAATAGCCGTTGATCTGGATCGACCAGTCCCGAGCAAACTATTCAGCATTGCTGATTACAAGATGTCTATTGCTATTATCGAGCTAATATATTCACTATGGGAATCGTGAAGATCCGATAAATTGGCTGGTTGGGAAAATTGGAAAGCATTTTTAACACACTATGATATAATAAATAATTAAAAAAGGATTTTAAAAATTGTCAAGCCTTTTGAATAATTTAGATTTTAATAAGAATTATACGTATTATTTGAATATTTTTATGGCCATCTTTGATCTTTGAATCTCAATGGTGTACGATCTTGATTTTTGATAATTTTTCAAATTTTAGAAATAGTATCAAAGATAGTTTTTCCACAAGCTCGAAATGCTATATATTTTTGTCCAATGAAAATTTGTTTTATAGTTAATTTGTCGGATCAGGGATTTGATAATTTAATGTTATATTTAAATTATACAATGCTTATATGCTTCTACGATAGGTTTCAGGGTTAATAACTAATTAAATTAAGTGACATCGATCCGGTTGCGTAATAAACACTTCGTAATTTCGATATAGATTCCCTTAAATAATGGATTTACCGTATTTATGTCTTATAAGTTGATGCTTATTTTTTGATTGAGCTACATCCTAAATTAAAATTAAAACAACTCATTCATTGGATATTGCCAATTTGATTATAATTGTATGTTCGTTTAACATTTGGAATAGATTTAAAATATTATTATCGCTAAGATAGTGAATCTTTGTTTCAGGACATTGATTATGAAGGATTTCGTAAATTTCTGGACACCTATCTCGAAGTGACAACCCCTGACGAACTTTCACGACATCTTTTTTTGTCGTTCGTTAAAAAAGTGCCACGAGGAGTCGATGGGAAAGCTTTTAAGGTAGGATATTCTTTCTTATAATTTTTCTAAAGATTTTTCTATTTAAAAAAAAATTAATAATAATTTTCAAGTATTCTTATTGTATTAATATTTAATACAATGTTCGATGTTCGATCAAATTTTTCACGCTGATTTTTAAATTAAATATTCGAAGATTTATCAGAGATAGGAATCTTTGCATCAGGAAATGGCCGTGCTTTCGTCGACGACCGCTTGTGCCGCCATTACGTCTCACACAACGTCCAGCAGCAATGTGAACAGCACAGGTCTACCTGGTGGGACATCGTCGGAGGGTGGACACGGTTCCTCTTTGGCTGACAAAATTCACGGTCTCACAGAGAAATTGCAGGCGTTGGGGCATCATAGAACGGACAGTGAAATCTCCACCAGAGCACGCACAGGTAATTAAAATTTTATTTTTGAAATTACATTTAAAATCAATTTTTGAAAACTTTTTGACAGAGAGGAAATTATTGTTATTATTTTAATTACTTGCTCGTTTAATCCTTGAAACGTTAACGAAGGAAAAGTCTATTTAGAATGTCCTTCGATCATAAATTTAGATCTTTGATAAAGATATTTACAGTGTAAACGCAATATACTTACACGTAAACGCGTTGAATCATCTTTAATCGGCGCGAGTTTACAGCTATATTTTGCAATATTAACATACTTTGAAGAGAAAACAATGAAACGTTTGCACTAACTGGTTGTTTCTCACGGGATACGAAAGGATCAGACAATAGATATTTGCAATACATTTCACCGTCGATAGACAATTCTAAGAGAACTATGTAATGCACACTATACGTATATATCCTCTGAACGTTATTTTATCCTTACAAATGCTCGACGAACGACTACGAACGACGAATTGAAAAATGTAAAATATAAATCATTGAAAAAATTGATTTAAATTTCAATGATACGCATATTCATAATTGGAAGATTGAATAGTTTAGCAGATCAAATAATTTACAATCTTCGATGATATAAAATAAATAAATTTTACCATTGTATAATTTAAAAAACCATACATTGTCTCAAAAAAATAATGTTCCAACATACAATATTCGTTATCTCTATATTCAATTATCTCTCATTCTAATAAGAAGCGATAAATTACACGATCGAATGTTTCTGATATTGTCACGAAATAATATAGAATTTCGAAGCGAAAGCGAAAAAAATCGGTCCATCGTAGAAAGTGAATTACCGTGAATGATTACTGATTTCATTCGCTGATTTAATCTCACCACTGATTTTCCATTTTTAATTTTCTATTTTGCCAAGCTCGAGAAAAAGATTTGGTTGTCCAATGGCGATACTACGATAAACGATAATCTGAAGAAAAAAATAAAGAGTTGCACAAAACGTGCGATTTCATTGTGCGGCCTTTTGTTAAGTTTTTCCAGTTGTTCACCGGAACGTTTCTTTATAAAATTCGAGCGTAAACAAAAAAAGGATGAAGTGGAGAACGCGAGAAAAATTAAATCAATGATACATTTTTCTTTGTGCGCGATGTACAACGATGGATCTTGAAAAATCTCACTTTGACCACATTTTTTCTCTTTGATTACCGAATTGCTTTGTATGAATATTACAAATAAAAAAAAAAAAAAAATGTATTATGTATCGCTGTTAATCCGTGCGTAGCGTAATAAACGTATTTATTAAAAATTTTAACAATTCAACACGAGGAGTGACGCCTATTTTTTTAAAAATTGAGATCAAAACAATAGAACGCATCATGATAAAAATTAAGAATAAAAAGAGAAATTTAATATTAAAGTAAACAAAGTAAATTTTTTTATTTTTCTTTCATAAAACTTCTAAATTATAAACTTCTATATTAATTATACAAACGAATACACTTTCATAACAATCGTATCCTCTAAATATTCTTCCCGTCAAATCGAAAACAATACAGATTTAAAATCGAAACTCCAATCACAATGGAACAATAATATAGGATTAACATTACGGACGATATATCCATTATAATTCTGTCTGTCTACCATTGAGCATTGGGGGGAAATCAACGTTCACACGCATATCGAATGTCGGTCTGTCTGCTTGTTTTATCCGATTGATCGGGTCAGAGGAACAGAAAGCGATAAACTTCGCCACGATCGTCCATTAGACGGTCTTTTCCTTGCCATTAAATGGAGAATCTGCTCGCGATATATCAGAAGCCCCCGTAATCCTACTCTCGAGTCATCCGATCGCGTCAATAATACTAATATTCTTCCTTGCGTTCCATGGACGGGCTTCAAGGAAGCGTTCATCCCATATTGACGATACAACAGCACACGTCGTACAGTTGCCATGACGTGATAGAGAAAAAAAGCACGGACAGCAGCCCGAGCCATAGCCAAATGTCGCGGAATTCGTCCAGGAAGTCGAACAATTCGCTCCTCATCAACAACGGGAAATTAGAAGGTAGGTCGAGCTCGATATTAACGATGCCGTCAACCAATTTGCTCCTGGACGTCATCCCGTTGAAATGCAACGGGATTACATCCCTCTGATAGACCGTTTGCTCCATTTTCACTTACTTTTTTTTTTTCTTCTTTCCACCTTTGACGATGTCTTTGCTGTCGCGATAAATTAGAAAAAATATTTTGCTTGTAAAATTTGCGTAGTAGACGTGGTAGTAAGACGTGGAAAAAGCGGGAAAATAGAAAATGAATGGAAAATAGCACGATGTGAATAATTGTTTAATCGATATTAATTTAGTCAATAAAAATTCTGTAAGAATTATCTGCCAATGTTTTCAAAAGTAATTTTAAAATATTTTTTACGTCTCGTTTTAGATAATTTTTAAATTTTGGTTATTTTAAGGAACGCTTTTGCTCTACTACTTCATCGATCTAAAATCGAAAAACGGTATTAAAGTTCATGAACGACGATGAACATGAAACTCGCATTTGAGCACAAGGCAGAAATTTACGTGGAAGGCAAATAAGATGATTCCGTTTAACTCAAGCGCGATGTTATAACTTGTGTTTCGCATTTCGAATGGAATTCACAAGGTTCCGTCTGAAGGAGCATAATGGAGCGGAGTGGATAAATATCCGATTCCAAAGAAGAATAATTCCACGCCTATGGGCAATCTCGAGTTAAACGACACAATATCGCGAGATGATCTTGCCTCATTCTTTCTTTCTCTCCATGATCGTAAGATTCTTTACGATGAGCCGTGACATATAGGTTGGCAAACAAATCGATGCCATAAAAGCTGCCCGAAATCGTAAAACTCGTAAGGACGTGTACGACTTAATATGGTCGTGCCCATGGTAGCTCGATGATGCTGTAATCGATTTCTCTCCGCGTTATTCACTCACGCGCGAGATGCGTGCAAAAACTCTTGACGCACGTCCGATAAAAACGTTACTTGATAAAAAATTATTTTTCCCCGCACACCTCGCTCTTCTTCCTTCCTCGTCGTCATAAGTAACGATTTTTCTTAACATTTTAACCAATATTAAGAGAGTTTTTAAGAGAAGGCAAAAGCAAAAATCTCTCCAACTTAAACACGATGATGACAGTAACTAAGTCGGCATAAGATTCCAGGTAAATCAAGTAAATCAAAGATTCGAAAGCGGAAGACGTACGATCAAAGGAAATCTCGCCACGACCTACAAAGGAATTCCTCCTGTTCCTGAGAATAATATCGATTATTTGAATCCTTTTTTAAAGACACAGGGCCAGTGGACGCGATAAAGCCGCGGAACGGCGCATTATTGTCGCTCGACTTTGGTGAAGTTTCAATTTAAATGGGTGGAGGTGATTTCCATACTGATGGAACCGTCCGTCTGGGTTGGAGAAATTTGTGTATCGGGCCGAAAATATCGGGAGCGCAATATTCTACGGGGATCAAGGTAAGGAAACGTTGAAACGGAGCAGCGACACGAGAATACCCTTTGCCGGGTGGAAAAATTTATGTGCGTTCCGAGAATGGAGCGGAATCTCCTTTGCCTGGGGAGCCTGGGTTACGCTTGATATGATAAGGAAAGGTTTCATTCCGTACACCCACCGATTTTTACGCTGATGCATTATTCACGGGAATAGTGGGATCGTTGAATGCGGTTGGATTGTAACTCTCGACCGGAAGTATAGTATCTTCGGCGAATAATATTGAAAAAAACGAAAAAAAAAAAAAAAAATAAAGATTTTTCGATTCTAAGAAGGTTTGTGAGGATATCTATATCTGCGCCATTGTGATCAGGTATTGAATAGGATAAGGAAAAAGTATTCGATATTAATTGGTTGATTAGTTACAGTAAAATGAACTTTGGAGGATGAAGGCAATTTCTTTCTTCGAAATTTTTATTTCTATAATACAATATTTCAAACACTTTTGATTTAAATTATTATAGTAAAGTTTCATTTATTTTAGTCTGATATGACGATGGATCATATTGATTAATACGTAATCTCGCTTCTATCTATGATTTTTCGCTCTTAATAATTGAAATTCGTATTCCAATAATATGAATTATTTAATCGATCAGAAATTAATCGTGAATAATTAATTAGAATTAATTAAAACTTAAAGTTTCGTATAAATTGTATAGATGAAATTGTGTAAAATTCGCCTGTTACGCGGATGAAAGGGTCTATTAAAAAACTCGGGTAATGCTGGGATGACCTTTAATGCGTGGGGAAATATTTAGCGGAGTTTGACGCGTGATTTCGACGAGTTAGACTAAATCTTCGCGACTTCCTAGTTTCAATAAACCGCGTAAATATCCATTTTAAAATGACAGCATGATCTTTGCAAAATGTCACGAAGCGGTCCGTGAAAATTCTAGATCAACTGTTTGCGGAGTTGTCTCGGACGAGAGAGGGAAACGCCGAAATCTCAAAGGCGATATTTTTGAAACATGAAAAGAGTTGAGGGAACGGAGACATCAAACGATGTGTTCTTGCCTCGGTTTAAACGGTTTGTCACCTCCTTCCTTGATCAGAAAGGTCAATCTCGTTTAAAAAAGAATCTTTCACAGAAAGATCGAAGAAAATACGTAGCGCGGAATAAACAACTGTTTCTAATGCAAAATTAAGACATCTGTTCATTTTAGTCAAACTATCCTATCCGCTTTTAAACTTTCATCAAACTTTCAATAGAATTTTCCATTTATATATCTGCTATTTAATCTTCCATTGATTACTACAACTCCTAGATAATTTTCTAATCTACTTCGTTCCAACTGGCAAGAACACAGAATTATAAGTAAATTTTTATCAAGGGTACAAATTTTGGATTTTCCAATTTTTATTCCAATGCACAACAAAGCATCGAAATTATTCCTCAAGAGAAATGTAATTCTTCTATTCAAAAACTATCGCGTTTTAAATTGGAATTTTTTTTATTATTTGTACAACATTCAAACTATTTCTTTTATTTTACGCCACGCTTTTATTAATTTCTTTATCTGAAATTTTGCCGTTCTAGGTCTCCATTTGAACCCCCTTCTCGCCATTTAATTGTCCCGCTACTCGCCAATGAGTTTGCGTATTCGTTCGATCCCCGAAATAACGCGAACCGGTATCATCCGGTATAAATAACGTCAAGTATAAGGAGTACATCGAGACTCGTCTCGACTTCAATCTCTCTCGATATATTTTCTCAGTATCTCTCGAGTCACGCGGGAAGCAACAAGTGTCATCTTCATATTTCCCGCCCTACGATAATCGCGATCGCTGGTAATTGATATTATTGCACAATTTTCGCGTTTTCTTTTTTTCTTAATCTGTGAAACTATTAAAGTTTGTCGTTAAGTATCGATTGTTGAGGAAATGATGTTGAAGAACGATCGAATACGTTTACCGGATATTCCTGGTGCGTTGCTGAAGGAAGGTGAGTGAGGAAGAGGAAACTTTTTAAAGGAAATGAGAGAATTAGTAATAATTTAAACGAATAATGGTTCTTTCTTTTGAAAACTTTTAAATATCCAATGAATTGGAAACTTTATTAACGTCAATGATATACAATTATACAATACATATGGAAGACAAACGAATATTCTTCGAACATTTCATATTCTTATTTTCAATCAACAACGAAAATTTTACAAGTAAATATCTTTCAAAACTTCTTTCCACTTTTGTAAATAATTCGAAAGATCATTCTTATAACGACACTGAACAATTTTATACAATACTATACAATCTTCTCCGAATCATCACCGAAAATTAATGAATAGGAAATTTAAATAGAATATTTAAATAGAATGTTTCTCGATATATAACGAAAATTGAATGTCATAAATATCCACGTTGACATAAAATATATTCGTCGCGACTGGCCAATGTACAAACCGAAACATTCAAGGCCTTTTGTCAAATGAAAATGACATTAGCATCGAAGAACATCCTATTTTTTTTTTTTTTTTTTTTTTTTTCTTTCGACCGAAAAACCATTTCGATCGTAGAGGGTGGTGTCGGATTAATCGCCGCGGGAAACAATGCACGTGGTGAATTGATTGTATGATTCTATTCATACGGCGAAATGAAATCGGAAATAACGAATAAGTTAGCCCCCATCCGGTTATTCATTACAGCTGTGATCGTAGCGGCGAACCAATCAATCGTGTCATCCTGCGAGCATCGATGGTTTCAATTAAATTAATTGTTCGCAGTGATCCTCCAGTTGCTCGATGGAATAAATTGAAACCAAGTTCTCGAAACGAACCTGCTCCTCGATGAAATTTTCCTTCATCCCTAGTTTCGTTGCTCGAACGAATAATTAGGGAAGCTGCCGTTTGCATCCCCTTTTTATCATTACTTGAAACGCGCCAACTTCACGTTGCATCGTTTCGCTCGATGAAAATATTCGAAATATTTAATATCGGGTCAATATTTGTCGTTTGAATAGGAAAGTGATATATTAAGTGCTATGTACTTTTCCGTCCTCTGCCCAAAATCAACTATTTGCTATTGACGGAATTCGATGGATACCATTCGTGCTACTGTTTAATTTTCTCTGTTTATCTTGTTGCCATCTTGAGTGCAAATATTCGAAACAGCAATTTCCAATTTATCGTCGCAAAATGATATCTCTTCGTAAGGATTTACGAATACATTTACGAAACTTATCATTCAAGATGTATATATTTTTCGCAAGTAGGCATCGTCTTGGAAATTATCATTGGACACATCGCTCTTAATAGTAGTTTCCACTTGCGAAAAATACTGTGTTAAGTAGTCACTTTTTACTCTTAAATGATAAAATATACGTATATAAGATCGGGAAAAGGAAGTGAAAATGCAGCAAAGTTACAACGATCGTTCTACACGATCGACGACAAAACGAGAGAAGAATTTTTCTCTATACAGTTTCTTAGAGAATCGGTTTTCGTGCGTCATTCGAAATCGCCGCGACATATAGCCATTGGAAAATCACGGACGAGGCAAAATGGAGCGCTGGAGAGTAATATAGTAATAAAATAGTCGGTGAATTTGTTTCAACGTTGTTGCGCGTACTAAAGATAAATCGTTCGCGATTGATCGACCGGTTTTATTTCCCTCGTGACCATCCGCTTTACCCGTTTCTCCTTCTTTCTTTCTTTCTTTCTTTCTTTCTTTCTTTCTTCTCTACTCTTTTGCACAGCTGTATGTATGCGAAGATTCGTAAAATCACGGGAGAGAATTACAGAGGGAATATTGTGTTCCAAGCTTTGTCTCGTCTTCGATTCGATACTATTTTTATCGGGAACGTAACAATCACATTTTATTTTGATGTTTCGCGGAATCATCTTCGATGTCTTCATAGTTCTGATTAATTGAAATTCGAAGAAGTATAATTCGAAATTATAGATCGTACAATTCAAGGTATTCGATATCAGAGTTTTTTCGTGGGAAAAAAGTAAGATATAAATCTAATCTAAATGTAATCTCATGAATGTCTCTGTTGTTAATCGAGGATTAAGATATTTATTACAGAGATTTGAAGATCGTTCCAAGCTACGTTATCAAGGCCATTTGCAAATCATGAATATTCATTGAGAAACTAATTGTTAAATCTTCAGAAAACATTGTTATATTCTTTCTCGTAATCTCATAATCTTCCGAAATAATCAATTTGCAAAGGTCTACGAACTGGATCTATCTTATCTCTTCTCTTTGCAATTTCTCAATTAAGGTACATCTTGTTATAAATCGAGAGAATATTGCAAGAAGATGCGGAACACAGCATCAATCAAATATCTTCCAATATCTTTCCGAGAAACGCGTAATCGAAACAAACGTTTGTTACGTTTCCGATCATTTGGATGGAGAAATTGTTTACGTGTCGCTTGAAATTACACGGTGAAACGTGAAATTTCTGCTTACAAATATCGTTCCAAGAATGTTCGTCGCGACAAGATCGTCTATCTACGGCCATGCACGTGCAACCGTTCGATCGTTATAATTAGAGTTCTCGTGTACGCATCGATACTTGGCTCCTAAATCTCTCTGTGCGAAGCAACAGGTTCTCCTTGTAGAGACTCTTAAACATCGCTGACGAAACTGTTTCGTTCTAATCTAAAAATAATTCATTCGATCACTTTTCGCCGATTTAAACGTCGCCAATACACGGCAATTATATTCGAAAAGTTAATCAGAGAAAGTTAATCACGAGAATTTGTATAATAATGGTTCAAACTCTGGTCTAGTCGTTAACGTCGAGATTATAACGTCAATTTCTAAGTAATATTTTTTCTTATTTTTATACGCGCACGAGTGATGACACGTTGCGATTTCGTAGCAATGATGTGATATTATTCGATATATATTTATATATTTATATATCTAATGAGATCACGTCATTAAATATTCTTACAGAAGTGCCAAATCATACAGATACGAAATCGCAACTGATGTCACATATAATTCGCCTGTATTAAATCTTATAATTTATTCTAATGATTATATTTCTAATGATAATTCATAAGACCTTTATTTGTAATAAGGTAAAGTAATATACAATTCGATAAGTTTATCGCAATGTATCTCTAATGAAGCAATACTCCCTTGGATAGAGTGCATAATCATTTTTACATAAAATCGATTTTTGATCGCCGCCATTCATTTCGTTTCTTATGAGTTAAAATTGACTTTCTATAAAACAATCAAATTTGCAATCTACTTTCTAATTATAAATGCATGTATGGATTTTGAATCCATTATGTTTCGTATAAAATTTTTCAATATTATTGGAAATAGAAAAATTCTTCTACCTCCTCTCAGATTATATTATTCTAGTATAAAATCAAAATTTCTAAAATTTATAATTCTATATCAGAAAAATATAATTGGAAAAGAAGTGGCATGCGAATTTGTTCTAGAATTCTTAAATTATCGTGATATAGACAAAAAATTTTTTTATTAAATTTCATGACTTTACAATAAGGAAAATATAATCTAAAAATATTATATCATATAAAAACATATATTATCTAAAATTTTATTTATGTTTTATAATTATACAGTTTCTTTATATTCCTACATTCATTGTTTTGATTTTTTTTTTTTTTTTTTTTTTACAAAATTTAATTATAAAGTTTAATATATTTATGTATTTATATGTATGTATAAAATATGTATAAAGTATATACGTACAAGAATAAATACATTTACGAAATATGTATAATAAAAAAAAAAACAAAAATATACAAAATTTGATATTACATGTAGAAACATAAAATACATTTTGTCTATGAGTTAGACAAGGAAAGAAAATTGAAAAAATTAATACTGGTGGCGCCATCTCGCGGATGGACGCTGGAAGCTTCGACTTGTTACGCGGGTTACAGAACATGCAAGGAGGTATTCATGACGTCATAAACAAAGGAAAGCAATATTGTGCGAAAAGGACACAAAAGAAGCGCCACTAACTATATGCGCATGCGCAATAAAACTTTCTAATATATCGAAAACATTACATTGAAAATTAATTAATTACTAGCTTTTTACGCAAAATTTCCGTACTTTTAAGATCGCATGTCAAAGCTACAACCTTAAGCAACATTCTTGTATAAATTTTAGTACGATTCTCTTTTTAATTAATTATTTATTAATGATTAGTACGTTACGTACGGATTAACGCAACCGATATTCAATACATTTTTCCCTAATTTCACATTATTATGAGATTCATTTATAAATATAAATATATACATCAGAAATATTGTTTCTTCCGCTACATTCACATATAATTTTTATTCATAAGTTTGTTCTCGTTTGAACGAATAAATCGATTGTTTGTTACTATGTTATAGATCAAGAATTTACGATTGAGATATTCTCTATGATAAGCACAATAAATAATTAGTTGAAAAGAATTTTTTATTAAAATTAATATGAGAAACTTGCTTGAGCTTTTAACCTTGAGATACAACCTTAAAAATATAGAAATTTTTAATATAAAAGTAATAATTAATTAATTTTTAACGTAGTCATCCCGATATATTAAAAAAATTTTATTGCGCATGCCCAAAATCAAATAAGAAGTTTATAATTTACGATTAAATAACAAACAATCAGTTTATCCATTCAAACGAGAATGAAATTATAAATAAAAATTATACATAAATGTAGCGGAAAAAATCACATTTCTGATATATATATTTATATTTATAAATAAATCTCATAATAATGTGAAATTAGGGAAAAATGTATTGAATATCGGTTGCGTTAATCCGTACGTAACGTACTAATCATTAATAAATAATTAATTAAAAAGAGAATCGTACTAAAATTTATACAAGAATGTTGCTTAAGGTTGTAGCTTTGACATGCGATCTTAAAAGTACGGAAATTTTGCGTAAAAAGCTAGTAATTAATTAATTTTCAATGTAATGTTTTCGATATATTAGAAAGTTTTATTGCGCATGCGCATATAGTTAGTGGCGCTTCTTTTGTGTCCTTTTCGCACAATATTGCTTTCCTTTGTTTATGACGTCATGAATACCTCCTTGCATGTTCTGTAACCCGCGTAACAAGTCGAAGCTTCCAGCGTCCATCCGCGAGATGGCGCCACCAGTATTAAATTTTTCTATTTCCTTTTGTTTCGGTAAAGTATTCTGTCAATTATTAAAATTATAAGAAGAAAAAGAAGAAACACAATCACAATATTATATTACTCAGACATATTTGTTTTTTTTGAAGCATCACAAACTATACAAATGTTTCGAAATGAGAAATTTATAAAAGAAGTATTGTAAAAACAAATTTAAAAAATAAAATTTATTTAAAGAAAAAGATAGTAATAAATGAGTTATTATAAAATAAATATTGTAAAGAAATAAATTATAGATTTCGTGATAGATTTTAAAATGATGATTAAAAAATAAATTTGAAATCGATCAAAATTTTTAACTTCATTTATTATCTTTCAATTTTTAGAAATGAGACATCTCGTTAGAAAGCAAAGCACGATAGACGTCCACTCGATTAAAGTCAGTCTTAAGGATATCGTGTGCTATCTTTCTCTTCTGGAGGCTGGCAGACCAGAAGATAAATTGGAGTGTGAGTAATCGTTTCTTTCGTATCGATCAAAATTAATTACACTCTATGAAGGCAAACCTTGATATGATTTTCATGTTAAGTTCATGAACAACCCCTTCTCATTAAAGCGTTATATTTTATCGTGAATCATAAATCGATAAAAGAAAATTTTATCATTAATATCTTGATAATTCTGATGTATTCCGAACTTTTTAAAGATCCAGATTCGGATGTTCAATGTATGTATAGCGTCAGTTTCTTCAATTGATTCGCTATCTATGTTCACATATAGTACACTTGAACTTGCATATTTACTGCAACTTGTTGTACTAATTTCGATGAGCATTAATTCATTTGCGTTTTTCCCTTTTTTCCAGTCATGTTTCGGCTATATGATACAGATGGAAATGGAGTTCTTGATACCAATGTAAGTAAAACAAGAAAAATTTAATTTTTTTCATTTTTTTGAAACACAACGTAACTTTAATTTTTAATTATTAATATATTCATTTGATAATTTCATTGGAATTTCGAAGCAAACATGAAATTATAAAATTTTGACATTAAACAAAAATTTGATGAATTTTATTTCAAATATTATATTTTGTATCATTTATTATTTATTATTATTATTCTGTATATGAATATAATTAGTTAATTTTTAATTTTTTTTTATTTGAAATTCTTCAATAATTGTCTCTCAATCTTAAAAGAAAAAATTATAGATTTTACATCATAAAAAGATATTGAATATTTAATCGATCAATTAATTATAGGTGCATCTATCAATATGATTATTATATTGTTAAACTTATCAACAAATAGAAATAAATCGATTTGAAAGTGCTTTATCTATTGTAACCAAAATTTTAATATCATAATATTACTATTTGTTTTTAGGAAATGGACTGCATTGTCAATCAGATGATGAATGTCGCCGAATATCTCGGATGGGATGTCACGGAATTGAAACCGGTAAATTGAAAATAATAATTTAATATACGTATAATATTAATAATATAATAATAATAGTAATAATAATAATAATAATAATAATAATAATAATAATAATAATATAATAATAATTTAATAATTAAATAATAATTTAATCATTAATAACTTTCTTTTCCAATAATTAGCTTCTTGATAATTTTATTTCTATTATATTTAAAACTAATTCTTTTTCTTTATAATAAATATTATTCTTTATAATAAACTATTTGCTCATTTGCTAAAATTCGAACATAGAATAAATATATTTATAATCGTATATGCATTTATAGTCAAATAAAAAAAATGTTTATAATAAATATATATAAAATTCACAGTTTCTTTGTTTATAGAAAACAAAAAAATGAACGATATCTGAATGTAAGTTCTCTCAATATTTATAGATACTGCAAGACATGATGATAGAAATAGATTATGATGCGGATGGTACAGTGTCTTTAGAAGAGTGGAAAAGAGGTGGTCTTACAACGATACCTTTACTGGTTCTTTTGGGCTTGGATTCTCATGTAAAGGAAGATGGTAATCATCTCTGGAGGCTAAAACACTTTAGCAAACCCGCCTATTGTAATCTCTGTCTAAATATGTTAGTTGGTCTCGGGAAGAAGGGTCTTTGCTGTGTTTGTAAGTATTATCGGAAATTCTTTGATGTCGCATTGTTCTTTTTTTTTTTTACATGTATTTTGTTAAGAAAAATTTTTATCTAATAATTTTCTTATATATACATTTTTTCTTTTTTTTCCTTTTTTTCTTTTTTGTACTCTTTAATAATCCAAAAAAAACAATCTTGTAAAATATATATTATTTTTATTATTTGAAATGATATCGAAAAGGAAGATAAAAGTAATTCAACATCTTGAATATCGATAATTCTTTTCATTTGCATTGAAACACAAAACAAATGAATTATTTTCTTTTATACAGTCTGTAAATACACAGTCCATGAAAGATGTGTTCAAAGGGCGCCAGCTTCTTGTATTGCCACCTACGTTAAAAGTAAAAAAACATCCCAGACAATGGCGCATCATTGGGTCGAAGGAAATTGTCACGGAAAATGTTTCAAATGTAAAAAAACTATCAAAAGTTATAATGGAATCACGGGTTTACACTGTAGATGGTGTCAAATAACAGTAAGTAATCTTTTTTTTATAATTATTATATTTTTGCATTGAATCAAATTTAAAAAAGAAATAATAAAGAATAAACTATATTAATCTCAAAATTCGTACAGTTACATAACAGATGTGTCTCGCAAATAAGAGCGGAATGTACACTTGGTGAATATGCAGTTCATATCCTCCCCCCTACAGCGATTTGTCCAGTTGTTCTGGACAGGCAAAGATCGTTATCAAGAGATAGTAAAAGAGGAAGTAAACATGGACAAGATTCATCAACTGTTAGCACAGTAAGTGTAATAAGATATATAATTAAATATATAATCAACTAAATAGTTCATTATATTAATTTTATTATATATATAATAAATTTAATATTAATTTTATTATTTATATAATTTATATAATTTTATTAGCAAAGTGGGTTCCTAACATCTGGAACAGCTACTAATCAACAACCAGCAATGTCTTTCCAAATTACACCACCATCAGGAATCGTGCCACTTTTAGTGTTTATAAATCCAAAATCTGGAGGAAGGCAAGGCGAACGTATGTTAAGGAAGTTCCAATACATTTTGAATCCGCGCCAAGTTCATAATTTGGCCATGGGTGGACCTATGCAAGGTTTACAAATGTTCAAAGACGTAGAAAACTTTAAGGTGATCTGCTGCGGCGGTGATGGTACCGTTGGCTGGGTCTTAGAAACAATGGGTATGATTAATAATTTAGAAATTCTTTAAAAAATTCATTTACAAATAGTATTTTGTCTTTGAATTTCAGATCGTGTTCAATTCGAACATCAACCCGCTGTAGGTGTTATACCATTGGGTACAGGCAATGATCTTGCAAGATGTTTACGATGGGGTGGTGGTTATGAAGGAGAAGCTATTCATAAAGTTCTTAAAGTATGTAATGAAATAATAATTGAAAATATTTTAATAAAAAAATTTAGAAATATTTAATATTATTTTTCAATAAAATTTTTAGAAAATAGAGAAAGCAACGCCTGTAATGATGGATCGCTGGCAAATAGAAGTGCTTGATCAAAAAGATGAGAAAAAACCAAATCAAGATAGTATACCGTATAATATCATTAATAATTATTTCTCGGTGGGTGTGGACGCAGCGATCTGTGTGAAATTTCATATGGAAAGGGAAAAAAATCCCGAAAAATTCAATAGTAGAATGAAAAATAAACTTTGGTACTTTGAATACGCAACCACGGAACAATTTGCTGCCAGCTGTAAAAATCTTCACGAAGACCTCGAAATCATTGTATGTAAATTTGCTTAAATCCATTTATCCAATAATATTGATTGCATTTTTTTGTTTGTAGTGTGATGGAACTCCGTTAGATTTAGCACATGGACCTTCTCTCCAAGGCGTCGCATTATTAAACATTCCTTTTACTCATGGAGGTTCTAATCTCTGGGGTGAACATCATACAAGACATCGTCGTCTTGGCAAACGGAAAAAACGACCAGACAAAGAACTCAGTACTAGCAGTTTTAATTCCGTAGATCTTACAGCCGCAATACAAGGTATGCACTTAATATATAATTATATTAATATATAATTAAAAAAACTAAAAAATATTCCGTTTATTTGTAGATATTGGAGACAATCTCATAGAAGTGATCGGTTTAGAAAACTGTTTGCACATGGGTCAAGTGAAAACTGGACTTCGTCATTCCGGTAGAAGATTGGCTCAGTGTAGTAGCGTCACTATTACTACTAGCAAACGTTTTCCAATGCAAATCGATGGTGAACCATGGATGCAGGGTCCATGTACTGTAGGTTGATTTTTTAAATATTTAATAATAATTTAATTATATATATATTATAAATTTATTTATATATATTATAAATATTAAAGTATAATCAAAATGTTTTGTTATTTTAGATTCATATAACACATAAGAACCAAGTACCAATGCTAATGGCACCACCACCAGAGAAAGGTCGAGGCTTTTTCCGATTTTTAAAGAGGTGAACTTTGACATTATCAAATAACGAAACTGAAGAATTGAAATCATTAATTCAGTTTCCAATACGTAGCTTCAACGTCATCCCGCCTCTTTTATCTTATCTTAAATAAACAAAAAAGAAAAGGAAGTGTATCAATTCGATCGTACTTAATACAGTTTTTGTGCTCGTCCGAGCGCGTGGAACGAGCTTCGACATAACTTAGGTATTCTTGTATACAGTATTTTTGAGAATAATAAAGCATCGTTCATCTTAGATTTAGGATCTAGCGGTAGACTCATGAATTATCGGTGCTTTGAAAAGCTCGAAAATAAAATTTTAATCGTTTTATACATTATATTAAAAAGCACCGAATGTTCTTTTTTGTTTTTCGAATCCGTACTTTGAGTCTACCGCTTTAAATCTACAAGTACAAGCTTGTACTATTGCAATCAAGCGTATAATAATATACCGACATAACGGATTGTACGGTATCATGCAAAAGAGAAAATAATCTCGTAGATAATATTATTTAATCTCATAGATAATATTATTTTTAAATAATATTATCGATGATTTTAATTAATCCCTTTTTTTTTGTACAAAGCGTAGAGATATTATAAAGATTTCATTTCTTCATAAAATAAGCTATAATCAGAATAGTCGAGAATAAACAGTTCATTTTTCTTAGACAAATATTTATTACACATGAAAAAAATAAAATTTAATTTATCAATTAAATATTGAGTATTTACGAATAATATATATTATTTTATATTCTACATATATGTTTTTTGATCTGTCTATTCTCGACCAATTTTACAACTGTTTACTTTTATAAAAAGGAAAAGAAAAGAATTTATCGAATGGTATGAAACAATTCAGATCGCTCCTCTTTTTTGCACGACTCCGTCCAACAATCAAAGATCTATCTTTCCTCTCTTAACATTAAGATTTTTGTACGAAAGCTTAGTCGTAACTGCTTAGATATAAATCACAATCGATTGGTTTTATTTATTTATTTATTTATTTATTTATTCCAATATACTATTTATTTATTCGATGGCTCTCAAGCCGGAGCAATATATCGTAAGCATATCAACAAATCAAACGCGACGATAAAATAATAATAAATTTATTTCGCATTTATTTTTGTTTATAAATCATATAATCAGATATTATTAAAATTATAAATATATTTTTAATTAGATGCAATATAGATTATTAATCGATATTATATTGCGCGTTATTATAAATTATGTTTTTTTAAATTTATTATCTTTTTACACGTTGGCCACTTTTGATCGATACACGAACGTTGATGCTTTTTTCATTATGCGCATGACGAATTATTAAAATATAGAAATGGATCACGTATATTAAATATTATATTGTTAAATAAATAGAAGACAAGCATAGATAAAATATATTAATCAAAATCAATACAGCCAACGTGTTACATGTAATGATCAGTATTGTGGTATAGAATTTATAGAATTTTTCGTAGGATTCTTCTTCGACTACATCAGCATGCTTTTCCTCATTGTCTGTCGGACGAACGCTTCTCTATATTTACAAATTTTCATAGCCTTGTTTCTACGACTGCTCTAAGATATTGACATACTATTTATTTTTTTATATAACTATTATTTTTATGTAATTATTTTTGAGAAAAAACAAACTAATATATGTCAATAATTACAGAATTCTTTTTATAATTTTTCAAAAGTAATTTTCCGTCCGATAATAAAAATAAATAATAATAGATTTTTTTTTATAAATTAACTCATATTTTTATTAAAATATCATGTTCATTTTCTGAGCACTCATCACTTCATGCACATTCATTTCATGTTATTCTAAAATGTCAATTTTAAGGAAGATCGAAACAAATCCAATCATATTTCAACAAAAAATCATCGTAGCAATATTGAATACTATAATAGAGCTTCGATCGATTTATGAAAATAAAGATTAATAAATTTTTCATCCAATATCAGATCAATATCAATGTCATCAAATTCACTTACACTATTCCGTAATCTATAAGTATCTATTTTTGCTTTCGTACCATGTTATGCTTTTATATAAAAAGTATAACGAAAAAATATGACACCAAGTATATGAAATCCCGCAGGGACCATCACAAACATCGAAAATTCATGTAACGATATAAAATGATTAGAATTTATTTTGTAACAATGATGATCATTAATCTCATGTAATCAATTCAAACGACATCAATCTATTGTTTCTTGAAATTGATTAGATTTTATCATGTAAGTAGAATATGAAATTTCTTCTCCATTTCATTTTTATTTTCATATTTTTTACATTTTATTTATTCATTATTCATTTAATTACAAACAAATGCAAGAATATAGATTGTTCTCAAAATGAATTTCTATGAAAAGACATTCTAAAGGCAAGCGTTTACGAGTCAATATTTTCAAGTATATATTTTCAAGTATATATTTCTTAACCGTTTTATGTAGAGAATTAATATACAATTTATTCGTCGCGCAAATAATTACTTCCTTTACAATCGTAATATACGCATACTTCTCTTAGCGATTATATGATTGATTATAATATATATATGTATATGTATATATGTGTATATATATATATATATATATACATACATATATAGTTGCTCGTTAGACGAATCGAAATATTACGCTTATCTATAATGATAAAATCATTAAGGTCTTAATGATTAAGATATTATTCATTAGAAAAAAATCGGACGAAAGAAGTACGACAATATTATTATTTATTCTCTGATTAAAAATAAATATTGTCGTATTTCTTTGTGCGAAGCTGTGAATAAATGAATACTATTGGCACAATAATATTATAAATATTTTTTTTCTATTGGATTGGCACAGTGTCTCAGTAAATTTGTCATTATATAATGTTAATGGTATAAAGAAAGACCCAAAAATCAAAAATGAAAAAGAAAAAAATAAAAAAAAAAAGAAAAGAAATATATTCCAATGCATATAGCAAAGGATGAAAAATCGTAAAACGATTACTTATAAAATTACTAAAATTACTAATAAAAACGAACTTTTTAATCCTTAATGCAAAATATCGATTTCCTCAAGAAAGAAATATTTATATTCTAATTTATGATCAATATATATAATATAGTATGATAATATATTTAAACAGAAATTATTACATTTTTTAGAAAATTGAAAATTGAAAATTGCTAAATTTTAATAAATTTCATACCTTGGTGTCTCCTTATGTGAATTTTTCTTATTTAATAATTTCAAACTTAAAAAATTCCTTTTTTTCAAGTTCATACGTTTCTATACTATAATTATTATAAAAAATAACAATTGATATCTTCAAATAAAACTTTATACATAAAAATAGCATATAGTAACATTGATAATAGCATACGCCAATTATTTTCTTTTACTAAGCATACATGATTCATAAGAGAATCAATAAATTAAAGGAACAATTATTTTATTATTATTTAGTTATTATTTTCAGCAATAAAATAAAAGCGTCTCAATGACAAAAAAAATAACAAGATTTCTCATTGATAATTAAGAAGACAAAAAAATAATATTGAATCAAATTAGAATTCAAATTAAAAATTCAAAAAAATTCATGATATTTTAATATAATTAATTTAACTATCTTGTATATATATAATATTTTAATTTAAATTAATTTAAATAAAATGAATATGATTAAAATAATAGAATAAAAATTACATATAATATTGATTTTTTATCAATTCTGAAAAATTTTCTTATATGTATCATTTATATATATATATATATATCTTTTGATTCTATCAAAAAGTATTTTTTTCTTTTTTATTATATCTAAAAAGTGTAAAAACTATAATATTAAAGGAAATATTTTTTTTTCTTTTTTATCTTTTTACGAGTACAAAATGAAAAATATAAAAAATTTTAAAAAAATTTTTAAATAAAAATATAAATAAATAAATAAATATACATTTAAAATTATTACAACTCGTATAATGATAATTTATTTTAATTAATTTAATTAATTATTTTCTTATAATTCTCTTATCATGAAATTATACTATTTATTATTCTTTGTATCAAAACTCTTAAGCGCTTGACTCGCTTAAAACTAATCTTACTACATATCTAGATATCCTTATGACATTATGCATTTTACTTTAGTCATTATTTACATTTTTAAAATCATTTCATAATCATAATCTAAACAGATACATTCAATTTGATTCAGTGATTCAGTTATCTTAATTGGTTATTTATATCCGCTTACTAATTTTGTCATATAAAAATCCATATTTTATTAAGTTTTATTAATATATATTTATAATATTTAATGAATGATAAAACTTTGATATTAAAAAATTTGTTATCCTCAAGTTGTTGTAACTTCATTTATTTTTTCAGATTGTATTGATTGTCTAATTTATATTTTAAGTTATCTATTCTATATATATAAATGAATAATCAAAATCAATAAAAAATATATTGTTTTATGAAATTTTACCGGAGGAACTCGAAATAAACGCAAAGGGTTAAAAATTAAAAAACGTTTTATTGGGATTTATAATATAGTTAAGCGTTATTGAAAAATAAAATTATTATATTGAATTAAAAAAATTTACTGCCATTTTTCTTGGGTCTTCATACATTTGAGCACTACTGCCATTTTCCAAAAGATATTAATTATGTATGAAAAAAAAGCCTGTTTATTATAGTGTATTATACAAAATAAAATGTAAATTACGATATAGGATTCCCTATGAGTATCCATTTAAATATTTTATGTAGAATATTAAATATTATATCTTATAGTGAACATAAAATATTCGAAAAATACATATAGTACATACTTTTTATTATATAATTATAATCGTAAATTAAAAAATTATTATTATAAAAAATATATAATATAGTATAATATAATATAAAAAGTATATAATAATATATTTTATAATTTATTTACAAAGAAATATAAAATCGTTTTATGCTAATAATTTAAAAGATAAATAACTATATATAATATGTATGTATTATGTATGTTTATAATAATTGAAACCTTTAAAATTAAGATGGCGTGAAGCGCCACATAACGCGAAGTAGATAAAATATCGTTGGTGAACTTCCGGTTCGTTTTTCTGACAAGTATCTGATGGTTGCTTGACATTTCGATTTTAATAATTTTATTAAAATATGTCCATAAAGCACGTTATTTATTTATATCAATGAAACAATAATTTACGCATGATTTATTAAAATAAATAACATATAATTGGAAAAACATTTTCGCAATCCGGCAAATATATGCACGAAAGGTAAGACTACTCAAATATATCATTATCAGGCGTGCCACCGGCTGAGGTTAGATTTATCTGAATTCCGGTACGCTAATTACCAAAATTCTATTAATTTTATTACTTTTTAGGATACGCTATAATTTTTGTCAAAATGATCAAAACAGGAGAGGATAACCTAAGACATCTTCACTATCAGCAAACAGTGTACGTACTTATTAAATTTTCGTTATAAACGATAAAATTTTTATTAATAGTTTCTTATTAATATATTTACTTTTATGTTTCTACTCTTTATAATAATTTCTAATAATAATTTGGTATTTCTATCTATAGATGTATCTTTGTATTAGTATAAGTATAATATATCTGTTTTTATATTAATTATAATATATTATCATTCTAAATTTTTAAATTTTTATTTAAATTATATAATTTTCATTAAATGTTCATATTTATTAAATATCATATTTATTATTATCATTATTTTAATATTTTTAATATTATTATTTCAATTATTTTTTTTATATATGTATCATAAAAATAAATTTATGTTTAGAGAATTCACTGGACAAGAAAATCAACATTCAGTTGAATTATATGGTACCAATATTACTGTTATTCCTTCACCAGGGGGGCATAATCATGGTAGTTCAAAGGTGAAACTAAAAAATATTGTTGATTTTACATGGGAACATAACTTTTATCCAGGCCAATTATTAGCTGTTCATATGTCTGGAAAATATTTAGCATATGGTATAAAAGGTAATCTAAATTTCAATTAAAGTTGCATTTATATGATTATATATATATATATATATATTTATAAATTTAAAAAAATAATATTATTTAGTTGGTAATGGAGGAGGTATGGTTAGAGTTGTATATAAAGAATTGGAACAAAGAGTTCTATTAAGAGGAATGCGTGCTGCAATACAAGATCTGGCATTTGCACATGTTTCAAATGCAATTTTAGCATGCGTTGATTATTTGGGAAATCTTTTCATACATACCATTGAATCAACACCATCTGAATTATTATGTAGTTTATTACTACAAGTAAATGCAGAAGATATATCTCCTACCAGTCATCGTGTGATATGGTGTCCATATATTCCAGAAGATGTACCATCAGATGGAGATAGAGTTTCAAAGCTTTTAGTTCTAACTCGGGGTTCCAAAGTAGAGTTGTGGTCAGTTAATACTGTTTCAGCAAGATTCAGATCAATAGAGGTGAATGTGTACCTTACTTACAGATTATAAAATCCATACAAAATGAACAAAGTATCCAACTGTTTGACTAAATGATAGGCAACTGATCCAGCTGTAAAGGAAAATGGAGGCATGTTGGAAATTGATCAACATTCTGATACAATCATAGAAGCAACATTCAGTCCAGATGGTACAGCTTTAGCTACAGCTAGTTTTGATGGAGAAGTAAAATTCTTTCAAGTTTATTTACATAGTAATTCTCATGGTAATCAAGCACAACCACGTTGTTTACATCAATGGAGACCACATGGTGGACGACCAATTTCTTGTTTGTTCTTCCTAGATGATCATAAAACATATCATCCAGAGTAAGTAATTATTAAAAAAAATATTACTGAATTTATTTTATTACTGACAAAATAATCATTATAATTATATTTTATTTTTTAGAGTTCAGTTTTGGAGATTTGCTATAACTGGATGTGATAATAACACAGAATTGAAAGTTTGGTCTTGTGAAGTATGGTCATGCTTACAAACTATTAAATTCGCACCCACGCCTTCTACTGGTAAATTACCAGTGTTAAAAGCAGGCTTAGATCTTAGTGCAGGATATCTTTTATTATCAGATATTTACAATAAAGTTCTATATATATTAAGTCTTATAAAAGATAATGGGGATACATTAACATCAGTAAGTACAATATCAGAATTTCTTCTCCCATATCCAATATTGAGTTTTGGAATTGTCGACGCTGGTCTATGTAAAGTACGTCCCACTGGTGAATCGCTCGAAGATTTAAGTCCTTGTGAAGATGATATAGAAGAGCAACTTGTCATCAGGATGTATCTAGTTCAACCAAAATCATTGCAAGAATGTCATATTGCTTTTAAACCTGCCTCACATGTGAGTGGTAACTGCCTCATGGACACACTGACTCATGATTCATTGGGCTTTTCTGAAGACTTACCAGATATGGGAAATGTTAATCACAATGGAATTTCAGGGGAAAATTGTGAAGAAAATTGTTCTTTATCTGCTACAATTGAAGCAACAACGAATCATAACACTGGCTTAAATTTAATGACACCTGATGCATTCAGTTCTCCTGCCAAAAAAGAAAATAATGAACTAGATTCTCGTCCCAGTAGTCCAGAATTAGGTAAAGTCTTATCTGCTAGTCCATCACTTGCACAAGCAGTGCAGGCTTTAAATGCAACAGATCCACCATTAGCTACAAGCGAATTAGAAGAACAAGCACCTGCTAGTAGTGGTAGTAGTCCGTCTAGAGAAGTAAGAGAAATTTTATCCCTTACAAAAGCAAATGAAGAACCAGAAACCGAAAATAAACCAGAAATTACTAATACTGTTGATGAAGATTGGCCTAATATTCCAATGGTATTATTAAAAGACGTAAGCAGACATGCAATGCAGGAAACTGATGGTTTTACAAATGAAGAAGAAAAAAGAAAAAAAATAAAAGATGAATCAACTATTGCAGAAAATGATGAAACTACTTGGCAAACAACAAACAAATTGAATGCTCTTGAATTAATAAATAAAATAGAATCAATTTTAGAAGTAGTTCAAAATCAACGACAAGAATTAAGAGAATTACGTACCGAAATGACTAGATTAAGACAAGAAACACCAATTTCGACGCGAGTAGAATCTGCTCTAGCAAGAGCTTCACAACAACAAAATGCAACCTTAGAACAAACATTATATAGTCAAATGGCTCGTCAACATGAATTTCTTAAGACACTTGAAACAACAATCAAAGATAAAATTGAAACTACTTTACCACGTATTATTGAAGACACAGTAGAACCATTAAAGCATCAACTTAGATTAGATTCTGCTCGAATGGATGAACTTTTAAAAAAGAATTTAACGGATCTAATTAATAGTTCTCATATAAAAGATACACTTGCTGTGGCAGCAGTAAATGCAGCAAAACCAGCATTAGATGCAGCATTTAAAGAAGCCTTTACAAATGTTCTTTTACCTGGAATGGAAAAAGCATGTCAAACAATGTTCAGACAAGTACAAGATGTTTTTATCAGGGGTACTCGTGAATGTAAGATATTTGATATAATTTAAAGAAAATGGTACGATATATATATTTTATATAAAATATTTCTTTTATTTTATAGATCTTCAAAATGTGGATGCAATTGCAGATAAGCAATATCAACAACGAAATGAACAACAAAGTGAAGCATTATCTGCTTTAGTTCGTGAAGAATTACAAACAGAACTGAATAGAGGTTTAATTATTCTACAAGAAGGAACGATACGTACAATTCGTGATTCTATTAGAGATAATTTAAATCAACAATTAACAGAGATTACAAATGCACGGTAAATGAAATATAAGTATTACATTAGTTTTTTATTAAAGAATGATATTAATTTAATGTATATTTATAGCTCTCGAGCTACTACACCTGCTATACCAGTCTCAGCAGTCGCCGATGCTCAAGCACGAGTTATATCTCTTCTTCAAAGAGGACAATTAAATGCTGCTTTCCAACAAGCTCTAAGTGCTAGTGATTTAGGTTTGGTAGTATTAGTTTGCGAAAAAACAGAACCCGCCAGAGTATTTTCTTCTGTGGGACCTCAAGGTCAAGGTACAAGATGTATTTTACAACAACCTGTAATTCTCTCACTTGTACAACAATTATCTGCAGATTTAGGACATCGTACAGAGCTTAAACATAGGTAATTTTTCATGAATATATTTTACTATATATTTTAATTGATTCTTTATTATCATTTATTAGGTGGCTTGAAGAAGCAATATTAAATTTAGATCCGAACGATCCAGTAACACGAGAGCATATGGGTACCGTATTAATGACATTACAAACACAATTAGCTGCTTTTGTTGCAGCAAATCCAAATCATAGTTCTACTCGACGTATGAAAATGTTAGCTATGGCTGCACGTGCACTTTTAAATCAACAACCTTGATGTTATATACATATGGAATAGAAAAAACGCATTGACACGAGATTTTATATGTTTTGTTTAAAAAAATACTTTAATATTATCTGAAAGTAATATTCACATTATCTTCCTGTTTAAGACTGGCAGTAATTTACATAGAATATGAAAAAATATACGAAGTTATTAGCAGTTAACACAATTTCAAAAAATCTGTTTTTATAATTTAATTTTTCATAAAGTACATACGTTTACGAAATATTGAAGAAAGAAAGAGTTTAATAGAAAATTATTTTCTTGATTATAAATACATATTATGTAAGTGTATTATACATAATAAGTAAAAAGCGTGATATAAATAATGTCATTGAAATAATGACATACAACTTAAGGAATTTAAATTATTATTTTACTAATTATCAATAAAAAATTTTATGAATTACTAGTATATTGACTGATATTAAGAAAGTTCTTTTATAATTTGTATGATACACAAAAGAAATTTATTTTTAATTATTATAATTACATTTCTTAAATAATATTTTCTTGTAAAATTAAACTATGTAATGTTCTCACATTTAAAACGAAATTTTAAAAAATAGAATTTAAATATAATTAACATATATTCTCTTAATTCTCCTAAATGTTGACTTTGTATTAATATATAGATAATGCATTTCATGACATATTGTATGATACACATTAAACTTTTCATATGCACGAAGATCGAAAGCCGTTAAATTTTAATTATATTTAAATTATAAGCTTTAATAACTCTTTTTGACAAAAAAAAAAATTTCATAAATTCTGTATTTAAAAACTATATGTATTGAAATATTTTTGTTCTATATTGTTTTATTTTATCTCTATTTCATCCGTATTTTCTTTTACCGAATATACTGCTAAATGTAATGTAATAAACTAAAATATTCTATATTTCTTACTATAAAAAAAATAAACATTTTAAAATGAATAAGTTGTATCTCAAATTTTATAATATATACATTAATAAGTGGGGTAATTTCATTATTTTAATAATTAACACAATGAGCATGTGTATAAACATGTAAACATAATGTTATCATAAAATGATATATATATTAATGATATATATCTTCTATATACACAGTTTATAATTCTTCAAAGAATGTAAATAATATGTAATTTATATGCATTTATATTTTTCTTGAATTTATATATTTATATACATTAGCTATATATAAAAATTCCTAGTTCCAAATTTATGTTGTATTCCTTATACAATTAAATATTAAATCAAAAGTAGTATATATAGATATATATATATATATAGTATATATGATTCAACTTATTTTTTTTTTCTTATTACTTTTATTACGTGTAATTCTTAATATTATTTGCATATAAAGAATAAAATATTCAAAAATATAAAAAATAATTATATGTATTTGCAATAAAAATTAAATAATTTAGCAAATTTTAATATTAATATTGTATAAAAATTGTTGAAACAATTTATAATGTATATGAGAATCTTTAATTGTAATTTTATTAAGCATAAATAATGATATAATAATATAATTGTGTATAATATTTTATATATTTACTATAAGTAAGAATTAGAAATAAAATAATATATTTATATTTATAATGAATTCATAAAACTATTCATAATATGTTGCAATATTATTCTATTTATTTCAATTTTATAAACTAAAAAAGATAAATAAAAAAAATAAATGGTATAATTTTAATAATTTATTCATATACAAGTTTTTTTGAACAAATATTTATTTTCAACTCATTTTGTTTTTTCTAGTTTATTCTTTATCTCTGCAACTAATGCTTCTTTAATATGTGCTGCTATTTTTATTTTTGTTTTTTTCTTAACTTTACCAGAATTTTTCTCATTAGTATTTTTTAAAATGTTTGTTTGTGTTTTTTTCTTTTTTTTTAAACAACTAAGAGGATTTGGACCTTTTTTTTTCTTTTTTTTAAATTTTACTTCTGTTTTTTCTATTATTCCAGCTGTTTCTTTTAATATTTTAATATTCTCTTTTTCCCTCTCAGTCATTCCTAGTCCTTTACGAATATTTTCAGCATATTTACGGCTAGCTTGTGAAGGTGCTTCCAATGTTGGTGCTTTACCATGCAAATATATTATTGGAACACCTGGAATTTTTCTTAAACTATTCTGAAGATCTCTATCTTGTGTAGCTATAATATATCTGAAAAATATAATATAATATATATGTGCATGTATGTAAATATAATACAAATGTATAATTAACTTTTAATTTTTCCTATAGAAATTATACCTAAATGAGTTATTTTTTCCAATCATAGATTGTAAACATTTTGTACCACTAATTGAGTATTTTTCATGTCCACATTTATGTATAGGATATTGTTTAACTATTTGCATAGCACCACTAACTGCTTTTGAAAATGAACTTAATTTTTCTGTTTCCAAAATTATACATGGTGTAGTTAATAATTTTATATCAGATTGAAAATATTTTGATAATTGATCTTGTATATTAAATTTATTCTAAAAAAAATCAGAAAATAAATATATATGTGTACAAATTAATTTTTATATTAAATATATATATAACTTCTATTCACCAATTTAAATAATAAAAATAAATAAAATTGTTAATTTTAATTAAAGAATATTAAGATATAATATTTGGATACAAACCTCTAAAGCAGCCAAAGCAAATGTACCATCAATAAGAACTTGAAACGGCGATCTAAATTTGAAATTATTAATAAAAAAGCCTAAATTTTTTCTAGCTTTTTTCTGACGAGTTGATTTCATATTATTATTTCTTTAAAAATATAATATTTTAATATAATATATATCGATATTCTATAACCTCTGAAATATTAAAATATAAAATATTATTAAAAAATATTATATAAAAAATTATATATAATATTTTAAAAATAATAAAATATTTAAAATTTTTGACAATTAAATTAAATAAATAAATTTTTATTTTTAAAAAATACTTTCTTAATTCATTTTTTATTATTTTCACTTATTTTTATTTTTAACGTACAAAATATACGCTCATAAAGATATGTTATAAAAATCATTTCTCAATATGCTATTTGCTAAATAATATAAGAAACATAACCTATTTCAATCAGTAAACGAAAGTGGTAACATTATTCAAAGTGTATCATTTATTAATTTTAAAACTCAAATATTATATCATAATAATACTGGTTTAAAAAAAAAAAATATTTTATCTTCTTATAAAAAAATTTCAGAATGTAAATATTTATACAATATTTTCTATTGTTTTAATTTTAATTTTATGTATTCATATGTATTGAAATACATAACCTTATTTTATCATTATTTATTTGATATTTTTAATAAATAAATTTAAAATCATATTTTTTTATAATAATATTAACATTTTTCTATTTAGATTTCTAATTTTTATTTTATAACTTTTAATTTTTAGGTCTTCTTTAACTAAACCAAAATCTGAAATGACTCCCGAGGAACTAGCAAAAAGAGAAGAAGAAGAATTTAATACTGGACCACTTTCAGTATTAACACAATCTGTAAAAAATAATACACAAGTCTTAATTAATTGTAGAAATAATAAAAAATTATTAGGAAGAGTAAAAGCATTTGATAGGCATTGCAATATGGTTTTAGAAAATGTAAAAGAAATGTGGACTGAACTTCCACGTACTGGAAAAGGGAAAAAAAAGGTAATTAATATATCATTATAAGAATTAAAAATATAATATAAATTAAAGATATAAATTAAAAATATAAATAAATTTTTAACTAGGCAAAACCAGTAAACAAGGATAGATTTATTTCTAAGATGTTTCTAAGAGGTGATTCTGTAATTCTAGTTCTACGGAACCCATTAGCAACAGCATCAGGAAAATAATTTTACAAATAAATTCACTTTAAAATTCTAATCTGTAACTTATTCCTTATAATTATTTACTATAAATGAAAAATAAAAATTTCAAATAAATTTCTTAATAAATTTAAATTATAAATGTATAATTTTTGTATCAACATTTATATCTTGAATTTAATAAAATATGTTCTTTTTTATATTAAAAATATTAAAATAAAATAAAATTAAGCAAGACATGATATTTATTTGTAATGAATTATACATAAAATCATTAATCTTTTTCAGCAATTGCAGTAAGATGCTTATCAATTTCTTGTTCTGTTAAAGTTCTGAAATATAAAATATAAAACATATATATTAGTTATTTATGATGATTATATAAATAAAATAGAAATAAGATCATGATATATTTACCGAAATTTAGGATTATCTTTTGATACCACACCAACTTCTATTTCTGTTGGTTTAAAATCTACTGATAAAACAGTAGATAAACATGTAATTGCTAATTGTATTGTTTCATCATGATCATAATTTTGTTTTTTCTTTAATTTTTTCTCAAGATAAGAATTAGCTTCAGTTTGTTTAGCACCAACAGAAATAGCTCTATAACCACAATAATATCCAGCAGGATCAGCTTTATAAACACAAGGACCTTTTTCTTTATCATATGAAATGAGCATCATAGAGCAACCAAGAGGCCGCATCTCTGCATTTTGTGTATAAACTTGACTGATATCTGCAATACGTTTGCATAATGCATCTACAGGAATTTCATATTCATATTTATATTTAAAATAAGCTGCTTCATATCTTGCACGTTGAACTTGAGATCTGCTATCAGCTAAAATAAAAAATAAACAATATAAAAATACATTTAAAAAAGAAATATTGTATATATTTTTTTATTATTAATTATTATTGTAATTTTCTTTTTTAAAATTTTACCTATCATGCCTGTTACAAGGCAACCAATATGTTCAGTAAGTTGAAAAATATGAGTAACACTAGAAGCATCAAGTAATTTATCCTATAAATAATATTTTTAAATTACAAAAGAATAATGATATAATATTACAAAAAACTGTTGGAAACAAATTAGATAATAGAGGTTATCTTACAGGCACTTTCTTTTGTGTCGCAAAAACGGCAGTATCGACACCTTTCACCGCAACAGATGTTAAACCACCTTGATTTATTGCTTTAAATGCATATTCTGTAAAATATTCATTAATTACATTCAAAAAGGTTCAAAATTGCAGGTCACGCTATATCATGATTTTCGGTTAGAGATTTAATATAAGAATTAATAGTTTAAAATATATTAGTAATATTAAGCTAATTATATTTTATTATAAAATATTTTCATAAATCTTACCTACTTGGTAAAGCCGTCCTTCTGGTGAAAAAATTGTAATATGTCTATCAAAACCAGCACTACTACCTCGCGCCATATTTGCAAATAATATTAATGATCGTATTTAAAAGTTATAGGTAACTTTTCGAAACGTCAAATCATGCAAGCTATACATTAAGGTAGTTTACATTAAATATTAAACTTATTCATTAAAAAAATCAAATTAAAATCAAATATGTAAATCGATTTTTAAAGAATTTTTTACAATTACTTATGAATTATATTTATAATATGAATATATTTGTTTTTTTTATATAAAAATTTATTTGTATTTTAATTAAAAAAAAAATTTTAAATATTATTAACTTAAATTTTAAATAATAATTAATTTTAATTAATTTTAAATAAATTTTGAAAATATTCAATTCTGTCAAAAATATTTATATTTTTAAAAGTATATATAACTTTTTTTTAAAAGTATATATACTAATTTTAAGTATATATTTTTTAAAAGTATATATAACTAAATTTTTTAATAAATCTTTAGAAAATCTTTTTATATTAAAAAAAGAATAATTTAAACTGAATTTTTTTTATTGACAATATATAATTTTAATGTATATTGTCAATAAATATATATATATATAATTATTCACATACGTTTTATTATAAATAATTTTTGAGATATTTTTTAACATTTAAATTTGTTTTAATTAAGATCGAATTTAATTAAGTTTATACATGTAATATGTAATATATGATACACATTGATATATACATACATTGAACATTAGATTTCGTAAGCAATGTTATCATAAATTACTTCTTAAAATATTACTGATAGAAATTTTCCAGTACGTTAGGAAACCACTTAAGCGACACTTCTTAGCAAAAAACAAATGTCTACATTAACAGGTAAAAATATTTTAATTGAAATTAATTTTTAAACAAATTTTTAAACAAAATATTTATAAAAGATAATCAATTATTCAGTCAAATATATATTGATCATATAATATTTTTTAAATAAATTTTTGAAAAGCATAAGCGTCAGTCATATGACTTTCCACGAGTTTTTTTTTATTTTTTGTACAGTAGATTTTATAATATTAATTATAATTTTTACAGTTATATTTATTATGTTATGTTTATTATACGATCAAAATGAAAACTGAAAGTTTGTGTGAACCAATTATATATTATTTACGATTATGATTTAGAATGAAATTATATAGAATATAATATAATATAATATAATATAATTCAAATTTATATCACGATTTATTTCAAAATTGTAAGTAATGTATATATATATATTATTAAAGCAAATATTTTTATATAATATTTTGATTATTTGAAAATTTATTTTTAATAATATTTTAATAAAATAAACTTTAATATAATTTTATTAAATAAATTATTTTATAATTTAATGCATTAATATAATATAAATATAATTTTTCTTGAATTTTTTATATTTACATTAATTTTCAGATGACAAAGCCAGCCTAAGAAATGGCGAAGAATTAAAAGAAAACTTTGATCCTACTGGTTAGAATTTTCGTTCTTATGAAGAAATTACTTCAAATTTAGTTCTATGTTTCATCTATTAGATCAATATTTTATAGAACATCAACATATTCGATATAATCCCTTAAAGGGAGAATGGGTATTAGTATCACCACATCGAATGAAACGACCATGGGGAGGACAAATTGAATCAAATGTAGAAGAAGATCTTCCAGATTATGACCCTAATAATCCACTTTGTCCAGGCAATATTAGAGCTAGTGGACAGGTGATATTCTTGATAATTCTTATGTGTTCTTATATTTTATTAAATGGAAAAATAATTAAAGATATAAAATTATATATATTTTTTATTTTAATTTTAATATTAAATTTATTATGTTTTCTAGATAACTCCAATATATGAAAATACATATTCATTTATTAATGACTTTCCTGCATTATTGGAATCAGTTCCTAGCCCATTAAAATCAGAAGATGAATTATTTCAAATGGATGCTGCTAGAGGTATTTGTAAAGTAATGTGTTTTCATCCAAAATCAAATGTAACAATAGCACTTATGAAAATTTCTGAAATTAAAGAAGTGATTAAAAGGTATGTTGAATATATTTATTCTATAATATTAGAATAATTGCATTTACAATGAATATCTAATAAATATTTAATTCAGATGGATTTTTGAAATGCTTGAGTTAGGAGAAAAATGGACTTGGGTACAAATATTTGAAAATCGAGGTGCTTTAATGGGATGTAGCAATGCTCATCCTCATTGTCAAATTTGGGCTAGTTCTTTCTTACCAAATGAAGCTAAAATAAAGGATAGATTTCTCAATGATTATTATAATCGCAATAAGAAACCACTTCTTATAGATTATGTGCAAAAAGAGCTTTTTAAAAAGGTAAAAAATAATAAAATTAATAAAATTTTAAATTTGAATCTTTAAAATATTTTAATTCAAATTTCATAAAAATTTCATTACACACATTTTATATTATAGGAACGCATTGTATTAGATAATCGAGATTGGGTAGTTTTAGTACCATTTTGGGCAATATGGCCTTATGAAACTATGGTATTACCCAAAAAACAAATATCTAGAATGCAAGATTTAACAGAAAGTCAACAAGAATCATTAGCTGTTATTATGAAAATTTTATGTACTAAATATGATAATTTATTCCATTGTTCATTTCCCTATTCTATGGGTTGGCATGGTATATTTAATTATTATATATTATTATTAAAAAAATTTTTGATACTTTTAATTTTTATATTTCATTTAAAACTTTTTTAAAGGTGCACCAACTGGTCCATATGTAAAACAAGATTACCCTTACTGGACATTTCACGGAATTTATTTACCTCCTTTATTGCGTTCAGCTACTGTAAAAAAACATATGGTTGGATATGAACTTCTTGCACAAGCCCAAAGAGATTTAACACCAGAACGAGCAGCAGAAAAATTAAGAACTTTATCAGATTCTCATTACAAATATCCAGAAACAAGTTTAACTAGTTATGAAATAGAAAAATATTCTAAATAAATCAATTTACATTTTATATATAATTATATATTTTTATAAATATATATGTTATTCACATATATATTATTTATAAAAGTGTAATATTGAACATTACTTAATTATACAAACATTAATTATATAAATAAAAATCAGTGGATATGAAAAATAAGTAATTACAATTTTACACTGTTAATATATAGGAAATGTACAATCAATTTTTTTACTCCAAGCATGAATGCCACCAATAATATCTTTTATTTCTAAATTACTTTCTTTAAACACAGTCTGAAGATTTATTACAGCTTTTTGTGAATCATTTCCTCTTCTACATATAATGTATACTAGAACGAAAATATATAAATTTAATTATTTATAATTTAATATTATAATATAATTATAATTTAATATATAATTAATATACACTTACAAGTAGTTTTATCATATTGTTTTTGCATTTCTTGTATTTTATTTTTTATAAAATTTATTTTTTCATCATTATTAATATCATTCAATGGTATATTTATAGAATTCTTTAAATGACAAATTTCAAATTCTTCCGCTGAACGTACATCGATTAAAATATGAGGTTTCGCGTCTAATTTCATTGTGTTATATTCTTCTACACTTATTCTTTCTTCCTTTTTTAATAAATTTAAGTTTGGATTTTTATCATTTGCTTTTGCACCACAAAATTGTTCATAATCAATTAATTTGTGTATAGTTGGATGATCACCGCAAACGACACAGTTTACATTTTTAGCACGTAAACTGATATTGCGAAACTTCGTTTCTAGTCCATCAAATAATAGAAGTTGACCAGATAGTATACACGGAAGATCGAGTACAATCTTCAGAGCTTCTAATGCTTGTAGGATACCAATTGTGCCAACGGCTGCAGTTAAATCAAGTAATGAATATTTTTTCATGAGAAAATATAAAATAAAAATAAATAATCGCATATACCTGGACCAAAAACACCTCCATCCCCACAATTTGTTACTGTTTCTGGAGGAGGAGGTTTAGGAAATATGCATCTATAGCAAGGTCCATTATAATTAAAAACAGATAAATGACCTTCAAATTTTAATGCTGATCCAGATACCAGAGGTTTATTATTTAGAACACATGCGTCATTCAATAAATAACGTGTAGCTACATTATCAGTAGCATCTAATATTACATCATAACACTTTATTATATCCAAAGCATTATTACTATCTAGTTGAATTTTGTACGGAATAACTTTAATAGTACTATTCAAACTAAAATTGATATGATATATTTAATTAAACATTATTAATTGATCATAAAATTTATGCATATTACATTGATTTACAAATACCGATTAAGAGTTTCTACAGCGGCATTTACTTTTGATATTCCAATATTTGATTCTGTATATAATAATTGTCTATGAAGATTATTAATCTCGATATCATCATAATCAATAATACCAATATGTCCAACACCAGCAGATGCTAAATATAATGCAGCAGGACATCCAAGTCCACCTGCTCCTACGATTAATATTGCACTATTTTTTAATTTTATTTGACCTATAAGTATGCAATAAAAATATTATAATTGAAGAATACTTTTATTTTTTATATATAGAATTAAAAATATATATTTAACAGAAAATATTAAATATTGAAAATGAAAATCATTTATTGATATCATTCAATAATATATTTTAATTATTTATGAATAAATTACACACCTTTAATGCCAATTTCTGGCAAAAAAATTTGTCTACTATATCTTAATATTTCTTCATTACTTAAGCCATAATCTTGTAAAATTTGTCTTTCGCGCCTTAGAGCAGCTAATTGAGCTTCTTTTATGCGTAACAATTCACGTAATTCAATAATTTCATCAATCAATTTTTTTTCATTCATTTTCATAGAATAAAGTTTTTAAAATGAATTGAATGAACAAAACTGAATGAATTGAATATTATTATTATACTATAAAAAACTTTAAAAAAAAAATTGAATTAAATTTTTTTTATCAAAGATTTAATTAGGTTATATTAATATTTATTAAAAGATGGATGTTCGAAAGGTTAATGATAATAGATATGTATGTATACATAAGAAATAACTGATTAGAAAATATAAATGATAAAATAGAAATAATTATTCTACAATATTTAATGTTCTATTATTAATTATAGATACTGTTTATTTTTAAATATTTTATAATGTATTAAATTTATGTGTATATATATATATACTACATTTTCAATTTCACATCTAAGACGCAAATGATGCTATTGAGATACTACTAATTTTCAGTATTAGTTTATAAAATGATCAATCATCTTTTAATTAATTTTTAATCTTTACAATAGTAGTAATAATCTTTGTAGTAGTAATCTTACAATGTAGTGATAAAATGAAATTTTTATTATTACAAATAATATAATAAAAATAAGAATATTTTTCATACTTGTTGTATATTGTATTGAATCTTAGAATTTATTTTTAAATGAATTTTTATTTAATTTAAATATTGAATAAAAATAAAATTTTCTTTTAATCTTCATTGTTTATATTAAATATAAATTAAATTATGATGATTTAAGTTCAAATCAGTAAATATACATTGGATGGACTGTATGACTTTATGAATATTTAAAGGAATTAAAGAAATAAAAAGTAATGATATCAGAAACGATTAAAAACAACTAGTTTGTTAAAATTACAATATACTCAATTTCAATGATCTCTGCGAGATCTGTGTATTTATTTGTACAGTGTCGTGCGCAATAAAACCAGTACAGTCTTGAGCAAAGGTAGGAAGTTGATGATTAATGTCACGGTCAGCGAGGTTCTGACTCTTGACAAGTGTACATAGGAAAACCATGATTTTTTAAATAACAAAGTGAGTATTATTTGTGAAGAACTTTATTCATAATATACATCAAGATGGTGGAACCAATTTTTGACTATCAGTTTCGTCTAATACTTATTGGTGACAGTACAGTCGGAAAAAGTTCATTGCTGAAATATTTTACCGATGGGAAGTTCGCAGAGGTATGTAGTGACTTTAACCATACTATCAACATTGATGATAAAAAATAATTTTAAAAAATAATAAAGCTATCACATTTAGTTTTTTCATAATTTTTGATATATTAATTTTAAGTCGTAATTGATATTAAATTCGGTGTTGAGATAAATTTTATATTGTTGGAATATTTCCAATTTGTGGATCTAATAATATTTACGTATTATATTGAAGTAATATAATTTATGTATATTATTATTTTTAAAATGACTTAAAATAATAAACTTAAAATAATGCAAAAATATTATGATATAATGTTATTTATACATTTTTTGTAATAGTGAATAGTGAGTTTAATTTCAATATCAAATTATATATATTAATAATAAGTTAATAAAGAAATAAATATTAACTAATTAACAAAAGTATATAATTTGATTAAAAACATATATCTTTTGTTTTTATGTAAAGCTATATAATTAAAAATATTACATTTATATTTAGTGAATATAGAAAATGTATAATAATATTTTGTTTTAGCTTTCAGATCCAACAGTAGGAGTAGATTTTTTTGCTAGATTAATTGAAGTAAAAGATGGAACAAGAATAAAATTACAATTATGGGATACTGCTGGCCAAGAAAGATTTAGGTATGTTATTTTTTTTTCAAATATTTAATAATTATTAAGAAAATAGAGAGAAATATAGATAATTAGAAATATAATCATTAAAATCATAATTAAATAGGTCAATTACAAAATCCTACTATAGAAACTCTGTTGGAGCCTTGCTTGTATATGATGTTTGTAATAGAGCAAGTTTTGAACATATTCCTGAATGGATGATGGATGCTCGTAGACATATTGAACCACATCGTCCTGTATTTGCATTAGTAGGTTGTAAATTAGATTTAGTTACCAATGGAAGTAGACGAGAAGTTTCAAAGGAAGAAGCAAGAGCTTTTGCTGATGAACATGGAGTACATCACATTGAAACCAGTGCAAAAACTGGAGTTAATGTTGAAGAGGCATTTCGAACAGTTACTCAAGAAGTTTATAATAGAATACAGACTGGTGAATACAAGGTAGAAGATGGTTGGGATGGAATAAAGACTGGATTTGCTAGACCTGGTGGTTTAGATTTTAATCTAGTCGAAGCAGAACCTGCAAAGAGTTCTTGTTGTTAAGTTAAATTTTAATTTGTTATAAAGAATAATAATATTTAGAATGCAGTGTTATTATTGTATATGTAATAGAATTTATGTTTCTTAAACTTTTTTGTGAATTATTCTTGACATTAAAAGTAATTAAAATTTTTTTAATAATTTTATTTGATAAAAGAAGAGGAAAATTCTATTTTTTAAAAATTATATTTCACTGCATTCTTATTTTAGAAAAAAAATTTATAATAAATTTAAAAAATGTGTAAATCTTCATTAAACATTTTTGTACATAGCTTGTATAAACAAAATGATTATATATCTCTGAAACACATAGACATTAAACTAGGACTGTTTTCTATCTTATTTAAGATCCAAAGTATTTAAGTATAATAAAAATTCATATTCATAATATTAATTTAGCTATAGTATTTTTATATATTTTATTGTAAATTAATGATTTTGTTTTATAAAGCAAATAACGGCTGTGCTTTTTTGTCAAAATCATCATTCAAATGTTGTAGCAAAATTTTTAGAAGATATAAAACTACTATTTATTTATAATAAATATGGTATAATTTAAAAAAAGTTTTAAAATATAAATATTTGTAGATTGTGTTTTATGTGAAAATGAAATTTTGAAAATTAATGAAATATTTATATCAATTATATTAATCCATTATTTCTTGAGCTATATTTTTTTCTATTAATATCACAATTTGTGATAATATCATATAAAAAACCAAATTAATATATATATATATATATATATTTAATTAAAGCCAAATAAAATAACACGTCACTATTTATAATATTTTTAATTTATAAAACATAAAGAAAGGGAGAAAATGAGAAAAGAAAAAATAAAGTATGATATTATATGTTCTAATTTTAAAACAATAATGTTTTAATATATATATATATATTCTGTATATATCATATGATTTTTTGAAAATATTAAATTTTGTTATATATAAAATAAAAAGTATGTATCTTAATTTAATTACTATAAACTAATAAATAACTGTTTTGTTATATTTCTATTATAAAATATAACATGTCAGTTTGAATAGAATACAATTTATATAATCTAGTATATTTTTAATATAACCATTTTTTACTGAATGGTACATTTTACACTTTTTCATATCAATCTCTTAAAAATAATATAAATTTCTAACTTTCAAGATAAAAATTAAGAACATAAATATTTCCATATTCTTAAGTCAGAAATAAATTAGTCAAAATATGTTCAAGTAAATGTTATTTATATCATTTGCATTTTTCACTATAAATTGAACTAAGAGAATATTTAGAGAAATATTTATTTCTTACAATAAAAAAAATATATATAATATATAATATTTATCCAGAAAATAATATGCAGTGAAATTTGTATTTGTATAATAAATATTTGAAATCTAAATTTGTAAAAAATATTGTATAAGTACTGCATGGATAAGATTTATTTGTGAAATTTTATACTCGTTAACTATGATATAAAAACGATAATATATACGATATGATATAAAACGAAAATATTAAATAAGAAAGGTGCAAATTAATAACATATATCATGTCATTAAATTTGTATAGTTATATATACAACATTTATGTTTTTATCAATATAGTAATAAAACATATATGTAACTGACTAAATGATTTTTAAATCTATATAAAATGTAAATTTGTTATATGTTTCTTTTTGTTTTTAAATATTTTTTTTGTAAATAAAGATTAATAATATTACATTAAAAATATGAATTATAATAAATATATAATTTAATATATATAAAAAAATATAAAAAATTATAAATATATATATAAAAAAACGAAAAAACAAACATATAATATATATATATAGCTTGAAATGCATATTTTTTAAAAATTGTTTTCTAATAAAATGTATTATTTTATGTATAATTTAATTAAATTTAGGAATGTATTACAATTTTGTGTGCTATCATATTATATTATGTGTTATATTTATATATAATTATGTTAAAAAAATAAACAATATACATATATTATAAGTTCTATATTTATTTGATAATATATACATGTGTTAATTGAATTATTTTCTGTAATAAATTAAAAAAAATAAAATAATTATTAATTATTAATAATTATTAATTAAATATTATATAATAAATATTAATAATTATTAATTATTAATATTATTAAATAAAATAATTATTTTCTGTAATAAATTAAAAATTAGATAATTTTTAATAATTAATTTTATAATAAATTAATTTTTTTTAAGACTAAATCAATTAAAAAAGTAATCATATAAAAATTTTATATTAATGTATTGATTTTTCATTTATAATTATATATATAATATTAATTAATATATGTATTTGCATAGTTTATTATTTTTATAAGTTGTAATAAATAAAATAAAATGTTAATAAGATATAGAATTTACATATTTAATAAAATATAATTAATAATAATTAATATATAATTAATACATACAATATATACATATTTAATATCTTCCTTTCAATATACTTAAATTATAGATTTTTTATAAATCAAATATTTCTGAAATGAAAAATTATTTGAGTATAATAAAATTATTACAAAATATCATTGGTAGTTGTTCTTTCAAATAAGTATAAAATAATAATTAAAAGATATAAAATTATATTTTTAGAACAAAAGAAACAGAGTTTATATAGAAAAATAATTTATATAATATTACTTAAGAAGATAAAAAATAATAACTATTATTAAAGATTCTATATATCCTTTATAGCATTATTTTTTATTATTTATAGCATTATATTTTATTATTTATTCTATATATTGCTTTATTCCATTTTTCTAAATAATATTAAAAAAACTAATCAAATTATGTAAGAAATAGAAAACATAAATTGAATCTTAAAGAATGTTAAAGATATATGATTTATAAAAACTATATTATAAATATATATAGTTTTAAAGTTTCTAAATTATGTACATGCTTATATTATACATGTAAACATTATGTTTTACACATAATACATATGTGCGCATGTGTATATACATATACAAGCATTTACTGATAATTATAATATTATAAATTAAGATCTATTAAACATTTATATAAATTTCTAATAACAAAAACGTAATTATATATATAATATATATTTATATTTAAATTAATTTCTATATTAGAACTTTTATTAATATTAAAATTTGATAACTATTTAAATATTATATAACTTTTAATTTAATAATTAATTATTACATCCAATATACATATGAAAATAACAATTGCATATTAAATTATTCACAAAATTAAATCTAAAATTGAAAAAAATTATGGTAACAATCTTGTGATATTAAACTTGAAAGATTCATATATTCTTATATTATTATTATAAATTTGTATTATATATCATAAATTCTTATTTTTAATATTATTTACTATCTTAGAAGAGGAGATTAAATAGCTTGACTATATATATATTTAAAATGACTAGAAATTGTTATTAATATATATTTCTTATTTTGGCAAAAATGATGTAATGTAAATTTATGAAATTATGAACAAGTTTTTAGAAATACTCTATTTAAAATTTATAATAATTATTTTTGAATAATATTTTTTAAAATATTATTCAATTATATAAATATTATTTTTATGTACATTAAGCAATTAAATATATTCTTTTCTATTTACAAAACAATTTTTTTTGTACTATATATATATGTATATATATATAAAAATCATTCTCCAAAGAAGAATTAAACTACATGGAATGTTTAATTCTCAATTTTCTAATTCTTAAATAAATTTTTATTAATAAAACTTTTATGAATAAAAAATAAAAATTTGAATGAATTTCTTTGAATTAAATTTGATCTTTATTCAAAATGTTGAAAATTGAAAGAAATAAATATAATAATTTGAAAATCTAAAATGGACGGCAATTATATTGTTGAGTTTAAATGATTTTTAATAATAAAATAGAAAATCAAGTGAAAAAATTGATGAATATTGATGAAAATGAAAATTCTTTAAATAAATTATAAGTAGAAATAATTTTATCAAATTTCTTGTCATTTTGAATTAAGAAATCTTAAGTAAATTAATTAAATTAATTGAACTTTAATCATGAATTATAAAATTTCAAGAAAATTGTAAAGGGAAAATAGAAAAGAAAGATTAAAATTGAGCGTGCGCGCGCACGCATGTGTGTGTGTGTATGCGCGCGTACGAGAGAGAGAGAGAGAGAGAGAGAGAGAGAGAGAGAGAGAGAGAGAGAGAGAGA